>NC_045956.1:24428559-24737119 GCF_010909765.2 Amblyraja radiata
ATTTCACAAAGTTGAATACTGAAACAGGGATTGAAATGGCCAAGGTATACAGATGTGTATGCGTATACAATGGCATTCAACTTAAAAAAAGTTTATCACATTAAAATATCATCTTTAATTTCCTCAAGATGTCTTAAATTGGTTTGATAGCCAAGAATGCGTATTTTTAAGGGTAGTCACTTGTGTAACATAAAAACCACAGCCATCAGCTTCGGCAGAGGAAGGTCCCTCAGATTGCAATGTGATGATGACAAGATAGTCTGCTTATTACATGATGTATCAGGGTTATGGAGGGGTGGGAGATTGCAACCTTCACCTGGTCCACCCTGTTTCGACTAATGCAATCAACCTGACGTGCACAAACAAATAGATCAAATAGAACAAGTTGACCTACAAATTTAGACTGTGCACGCCATACGCAAGAAAAAGAAGGGTTATGTAAATATTGATCATGTTTAGAGTCATAGAGTCATAGGGTGATACAGCGTGTAAACAGGCCCTTCGGCTCAATTTGTCCACACCGGCCAACATGTCCCAGCTACACTAGTCTCATTTGCCTGCATTTGGTCCATATCCCTCCAAACCTGTCCTACCCATGTACCTGTTTCTTAAATGTTGGGATAGTCCCAGCCTCAACTACCTCCTCCGGCAGCTTGTTCCATACACCCACCACCCTTTGTGTGAAAATGTTACCCCTCAAATTCCTATTAACTCTTTTCCCCTTCCCCTTAAACCTATGTCCTCTGGTCTTCGATTCACCTAGTCTGGGCAAGAGACTCTGTGCATTTACCCAATCTATTCCCCTCATGATTTTATACACAAGTGGTCACAGTGGGTTACGTGAGTGCGGTTAAAAGTGTTCCCGTGAGTTATGCCCCTGTCCCACTTAGGAAAACAGAACGGAAACCTCTGGAGACTTTGTGCCCCACCCAAGATATCCGTGCGGTTCCCGGAGGTTCCCGAAGGTTTTTGTCAGTCTCCCTACCTGCTTCCACTACCTGCAACCTCCGTCAACCACCTGCAACCTCCGGGGACCGCACGGAAACCTTGGTTGGGGCGCAAAGTCTCTAGAGGTTTCCGTTCAGGTTTCCTAAGTGGGACAGGGACATAACACTTCAATAAGATCACCCCTCATCCTCCAGCACTCCAAGGAATAGTCCCAGCCTACTCAACATCTCCTTATAGCTCAGACCCTCTAGTCCTGGCAACATCCTTGGAAATCTTCTCTGTTTCTGGGGATACTCTGGTCCTTCAATAAAATGGTGAGGTGTGGTCTTTCGCTTCCCCTGGGATTGGCAGAGGGGGGCTTTGGTCTGGTATCACTCTCAAAGCCGTGCAGCTGTATTGCAGCTAGACCATGCAGCTAGACCTTCGTGCTGAAACGCCAAAGTGAAGCCCAAGCTGTTCTGCCTCAGAGGCAAGATTGTTCCCAATTGATCCACACCTGGCACAAGGCAGTGAGTGCTAATAAAATAAAATATTATCGCAGCCAGGCATCTTTCAACAGGTTTTTTTTTGCAGCTGTATAGTCTTGTCACAAAGAGATTTTCGCATTATACAAGGTCAGATGCTCTAGGCTGATATATAGGTGACAGGTCATGTTAGTCCCTTAAATGTGAACTGCACTTACTGGTATTTGGTTCTTATCTTAATGCCTAATTTTTCCTCACTTAAGGGTGAGATGATTGATATGATTTTGTGACCTTATTCCCTGACAAGTGACTTGTGTTTTCTTAGCTTAAGCTGGAAGCTAAGAAAACAAACAGATGAAGTTTGTTCACCGACTTTAATTCTGAATAACAGAATTACAGTCAACAATGACACCAGGCGATTACAGGGTAAAGAACATTATACGCAGGAAATATGAAATGTAAACAGAAGTGCTGAAAATGGCTCAGCAGGTGAGGCAACATCTGCAGAAAGAGATATAGAGCTAATGTGTAGGAAGGAACTGCAGATGCTGGTTTAAACCGAAGATAGACACAAAAAGCTGGAGTAACTCAGCAGGTCAGAAAGCATCTCTGGAGAAAAATAATGCATGACGTTTCGGTTCAAGACCCTTCTTCAGACATTGAGCTAATATCTAGAGTTGAGGACCCTTTGTTCCGACACTGTTCTTGGCAACATGACCTATTGTCAGGTAAACTAGGCCAAGGCAAGTGCTGAGTGCATGCAGTGCTGTCCACAGCACGTCAGAGTCTTGCTATATATCTCCTTTGATATTTGACATGCAAGGGTGCACAGAGACAAAGACTGCCCCTTTCTGCTCAATCCTAGGTGACTTTTAGTTCCATAGACATCAAAGGAGCTGAATATTCTGCCTGCCTGCATACTTGGTTCCAGCCATATTGAATTTCGCCCCCAAGTTCTTGAGACATCAAACCTGTCTCTGAATACTAGATGACCTTACACAGATTTATAGATGTCAATATATTGTGGCCACATATTTCCATCTAAATAACATTGCCATACTCTGCCCCTGCCTCTGCTGATCTGTTGTTGAGATGCTCATCGGAACTTGTTACCTCTCGGTTTGACATTTTCACTCGTGACTGATTTTTCACTCCTGAATGATCTTCCTCACAAATTTTGTACACTTTAGTCCATCCAAAACTCTGCTGCCTATGTTCATATTTGTCCTTGGGCCCAATCACTCACCACCTCTATGCTTATTAATCTCACGTGGTTCCTAGTTGAGCAATGCCTCACTTTTAAAATGGTAGAACATAAAATAAGTAACAGGAATAGGCCCTTTGGTCCACCATGTATGTGTTTAACCTAATACAGAGATAAACTAATCTCATCTGCCTGCACATGATCCTTAACACCACCCCTCCCCCCCCCCCCACTTATCCCTTACTTTCTGTGCACCCATCAAAACGTCCCTTAAACGCCACTATCATATCTGCATCCACCATCACCTCTGGCATTATGTACTCACCTTTGATGTATTCTTCTCCAAATTATCTAAACTTCTCTCAATTTCCCCCAAATTACATACACTTCTCTCAATTTCTCCCAAATTACCTAAACTTATCTTAATTTAATAGCTCTATCATTGGCAACGTTAGTCTTTAGTTACCAAGGCTCTAGGTTTCTCTACTTCTCTACCGTGCTTTGCAACGTTAAGATGTTCCTTAAAACCTATCCCAATGATCAAACTCTCGGTTAGCTCCCTGATATTTTCTCATGGGACAGGTTCAGGTTCAAAGTCAAAAGTTTCATCAAAACTTTACTGAAGAAAGGTTGAGTGATTCAAAATGCTGTCTGCCTGCAGGATTCTGTTTTTATTTCAGTTTCCCAACATATCTGCAGTGTTTGCATGTCATCAAGTTGTGTTTGACAACACTCCCTTGACACATCTTGCGATTTTCCATGTTAAAGTTACTATATCAATCGAAGCAATTATTTAGACTTTTAAACTTTAGAGATGCAGTGTGGAAACATGCCCTTTGGCCCAATAAGACAGCGCTGTTCAGCGATCGCCCCATGCACTGGCATTATCCTACACACGAGCAACAATTAAAATTTTTTTTAACGGAAGGTCAGAGGGTGGTGTATCTGTGGAGTTCTTTGCCACAGAAGGCTGTGGAGACCATCAGTGGATATTTTTAAGGCAGAGATAGATTGATTCTTGATTAGTACAGGTGTCCGAGGTTATGGGGAGATGGCAGGAGAATGGGGTTAGCAGGGGATCATAGATCAGCCATGATTGAATGGTGGAGTAGACTTGATGGGCCGAATGGCTTAATTCTACTCCTATTCCTTATGAACTTATGACCATATGAAGCCAGTTTACCTACAAACTTGTACACCTTTGGAGTGTGGGAGGAAACTGGAGCACTGGGAGAAAACCCACGCGATCACACAGAGAACGTACATACTCTGTATAGACAGCACCGTAGTCAGGATTGAACCCATGTCTCTGGCACTGTGAGGCAGCAACTCTACTGCTGTGCCACTGCACCACCTCAAGTTGTTCTCAGCACATGTGGCTCACATTAGCTGAATGAGAAATGTTATCACATGTGCATTACATGCCGTCGTCATGTGTAGGAAATGTAAATGGTATAATAGAGTTCTACACTCTACATTTGTCCATAAATGAGAAGGTGATGTAGAGATGCTGTAGCACTCCTTCACCTGGAGGCAGTGGCAAGCCCAGAATTGGGCCTTAGGCCTTGATTCAAGAGTGGTGAGCTGCCTGCACCTGTTATTCTGGCCACCTGCCTTGCCCGCAGCCGTCCTCATAAAACCGTCGACTGCAGGAGGGGGTTTGATAGCTCCGTTTCACTCCAGGTAAATTAAAAGCATTTCAAACGTAACTCGTCTGCTGGCTGCTGTCTGCAAAGTTTCTCCCAAAGGGGTTGTCCCACTGTACAAGCTAATTCAAGAGCTCTCCCGCGTTTTAAAAAAAATCAACCTCGTGGTAAGCAACTAGAATGTACGTAGCAGGTACTTCGGAGCTCGGGACGTCTCTTAGCGGCTCGTAACGCTAACGGCAGGTACTCGGGAAACGCAGTAAGCTTGGGAAGACTTGTGAAGATTTTTCAACTTGTTGAAGAACGTCCACAAGAGCCCCGAGTACCTAAGAGTGGCTATGACTGTAATTCTCCGAGTACGAATCAGGGGAAACTCGGGAGAACTCTTGAATTAGCTCGTACAGTGGGACATCCCATTACTTAGATAACCTGATGCCAAGATAACTCTGCCCAAGCCTGTCCAGCTTCCCAGAGCAGGGGGGCTCATTTATCTTTTAGCTGGCCATTTAATGGTCTGAATATTATCGTTTGCAGTAAGAAAATGACGCTGGAGTTACCTCCACTCACACTGATGTTTTGAACCTGACATCACTGGTACTCATATAAGTAAATTCACTTTTATTGTTTCTTCGAAAATATACGTCTCAAAATGTACCTCTTAAGCGAAGCATTAAACCAATCATCAGAACCGGGCTTACTGTTCACAACTGAAGCATGCCAAACACATTAAGAATTGTTGTCACAAAGCTGATTTCATTCTTTGTTTTTTTTTTCATGCATTTTTAATACCTTGTAGAATGGTATTTTAAACATTAAACAGTGCTGGAGGAACGCTGTGGACAGTGGGAGGATGAGGTCTATTACATCTCACAGTGTGGCCTCCTCTGTATCGGTGAGACAAAGCATTGTCTAGGTGCCTGCTTTGCCGAACACCTGTGTGCTCCACCTCTCCATAAGGGCCAGCTGAAGCTCCCAGTTGCAAGCCACTTCATTTCCCATTCCCATTCCCACATTTCCCACTCTGGCCTCAGAGTGCAACATTGCCAGCAAACAAGAAAGAACAGCACCTGATAGTCTGCTCGGTAGTCTCCTACCTCCATGGCAAGAACATTGAATTCTCCATTTTCAGGTTAATCCCCTGCCCCACCCTTCCCTCCTTCTGATCTGCCCGGGACCTCTCACACACAAATATATTTCCATTCATCACCCCTATTACCCAGTTCCATTACCCCCTCCAGCTCCTCCTTCTGCTTATCACCCACCCTACCTTTATTAATAGGCTACTAAGCGGGGAAAATTGCATTACTAATCAGGGAGAATGTCACATGGCATTCACATATGGAGCGTTCAAGAGTGCCCAGATAATAAGAAAGGTACAACCACCAATGGAATTATTTGCTTCGACTCCCAATAGCCAGCAGGAGATAGAGGTGAGATAAGTGGGCAGATTACATAAAGATGCAAAAGCACATAGGTTGTGTCAATGGGTGACTTTAACTATGGCCGGTATTGATTGGGACTTCCTAAATGCAAAAGGAATAGAAGGGGAAGAATATATTTGTTGCGTCCCAGGAGCCTTCATGAAACAGTACTTGGACAGTCCAATTTGAAGAGGAGCCATATTGTGTTGGGAAACGAGCCTGGCCAGGAGACTGATGTTTCAGTTGAAGAGCTGTGAACATAAACAATTATGAATATGGATAAACCAAAAGTGCTGGAGTAATTCGGCGCGTCATGCAACATCCCTGGAGAAAAAGGATAGGTGACGTTTCTGATCGGGACCAGGAGAAGGGTCTTGACCGGAAACGTCATTGATCGTTTTTCACCAGAGATGGCGCCTGACCCGCTGAGTTGCTCCAGCACTTTGTCTCTATCATTGGTATAAACCAGCATCTGCAGTTCTATGTTTCTACATGAATAGATTAAGTCTGGACCTTGGGGGGCAAATGGGGGGTAAAGCAAATTGCAAAATGATTAGGCAGGAGCAGGGGAGAGTATATTGGGAGCAGTTATAATTGGGTAAGTGCATATCTGACAATGAGGGTAGACAAAAATGCTGGAGAAACTCAGCGGGTGAGACAGCATCTATGGGAGTCATGTAAAGACCTAATCAGAGTTCAGGAGCAGTATGAACCAGTAAGGTGGAGGGATAAGGACGGCAAGGTTACGGAATGTTGGATGAGAAGAGATTGCAAATTTAGTCCAAAAGAACAAGAGAGTTAATGTAAGGTTTAAGGAGATAGAAACATAGAAACACAGAAAATACTGCAGGTACAGGAGTAACCCATTCGACCCTTCGAGCCATTTATTTCAACAAATTGATTTCAAGAATGAAATAAAATGTGTGAGCTAATGAGCTTTGCAGACACTGACCTCAGAACCTGCTGGGTCAATCATTATTTACAGCACAATCACAGGAAACATTCAATATGATCATGGCGGATCATCCAAAATCAGTACCCTGTTCCTGCTTTTCCCCCATAGGTATCTCTTGATTCCGTTAGCCCTAAGTCTAAGCCTCTCTTGAAAATATCTAGTGAATTGGCCTCCACTGCCTTCTGCGGCAGAGAATTCCACAGATTCACAACTATCGCAAGTAATGAAGAGAATCAAGAAAGGATATTACAGGGGCCTCGGTGAAGATCTTTGCATCATCCAGAGCAACCGGTGAAGACCCAGACAACTGGAGAGTAGCTAGTGTTATTCCTTCTTTACAAAGGGAACCCAGGAAATTATAGACCAGTAAGCCTCACATCAGTGGTGAGGAAGCTATTGGAGAGTGTGTAAGAAGGAACTGCAGATGCTGGTTTAAACCAAAGATATACACAAAATGCTGGAGTAACTCAGAGGGACAGGCAGCATCTCTGGAGAGAAGGAGTGGGTGACGACATTAGTGATAAGGGTGTCTATATCTCTCATTTCCCTTGTACCTAACCAGTCTGAAGAAGGGTCTCGACCCAAAACATCACCCATTCCTTCTCTCCAGAGATGCTGCCTGTCCCACTACATTACTCCAGCTTTTTGTGTCTATCTTAAGCTATTGGAGAGGAAACTTTTGGATTGGATTTACTCATATTTGAGTACCCATGTACCTGTCCAAATGCCTTCTAAATGCTTAACATGAATACAACACCACCTGATTCCTTATGACACTGTTGAACACCAAAACTCAAGAGCTTGCAATTACGCATAGTCATGTTCAATGATCCATAGTGATAAGTCAATGAAGCATGGCCACATCTCTCTCCAAATCTTTTGTATCGCAGAAGGTATAGGTTCCAGAGCTGCATGTAAGGATTTTATTGGCAGCTTTTACTTCTGTCCATTTCGTGCTCTGCCTATGTAAGGATGGCCCAAAAGAAAACCAATGTGTAGTCTGCGTCCACATCATGAATGAGTAATGGTTCAAGGGACCTGTCCAATATGTCTCCCACATATAAACATGCAAGCCGACACACTAGCCTTGAGCCCCTGCACCTGTGCTTACAGGCATCCTTCCAAAACCCGCCCACTGCTCCTCACAATTTATTTCAACAAATTGATTTCAAGAATGAAATAAAATGTGTGAGCTAATGAGCTTTGCAGACACTAACCTCAGAACCTGCTGGGTCAATCATTATTTACAGCCCAATCACAGGAAACAAGAAATGGTGTGAATTTACCATGAACTTTGACTACATTGCAGACCATCCCACCACTTTGGATGCATAAATGATTAATATTGATGTTGTTTACTAAGTGCGACTAATACAATTTGCAACCAATGTAATCTCCCTTCCATCCAAAAGTTACCTTGCAACTGGGCTCTGAGCATAAAGCTACTGAATTTCATATCTTGCAAGCTGTAACTAAAAATGAGTTGATTCAGCTGTCGAACAATGTGGAATACAGGCATCAATAAAATTACAGTCTCTGATTTATCTGAGGAAAAATCAGGCAACATTCATCAAAGGAGTTCAGGTATCTTTGTCTCTTCATGGGAAATATTTTCTTTATTGAAATGGCCTCCACTGTGATGTTATTAAAAAACAGGTCAGACTCAACCATAAAATCCATTCCTTGGAGAGTGGCACAGTATCGCAGCTGGTGGAGTGCATTGTGGACCAGACCATCACACAAACCAACTTCCCTTTTATTGCCTACATTTATACCTCACGCTGCCTTGGCAAGGCCAGCGGCATAATCAAGGATCGGTCACACCCTGGCCACTCCCTCTTCTCCCCTCTCTTCACCCCTCTCCCATCGGGCAAAAGGTATAGAAGTGTGAAAACGCACACCTCCAGATTCAGCGATAGTTTCTTCCCAGCTATTATCAGGCAACTGAATCATCCTACCACAACCAGAGTGTAGTGCTGAACTATTATCTACCTCTTTGGTAACCCTCGAACTATCCTTGATCGGACCTTGCTGGCTTTACCATGCACTAAACGTTATTCCCTTATCATGTATCTATACACTGTAAATGGTTCGATTGTAATGATGTATTGTCTTTCTGCTGACTGGTTCACACGCAACAAAAGCTTTTTATTGTACCTTTTCAATGTAAGCTTTTCACGGTACAATTGACAATAAACTAAACTCAAAACTGAACTGGAGTTATTACCTCACAGCGCCAGAGATGATGGTTTGATCCTGGCCATGGGAACTGTGTCGACCATGCTGCGAGTATGAGTCGAGGGCAAACTCGTCTGAACTCGCGAATTAGGTCGCCGCATTGGGACAGCCCCTTAAATTGTCCTCTGAAAAAAGAAATTGCCCCTAACGTGTAGTGAATGAATTAGAAAGTGGAATACAAAGAACTAATGTGAATAGGTCATGGTCCTATGATACAGCATGGAAACAGCCCTTTTGCCCAATTTACTCATACTGACCAAGATGCCCCATCTACTTTAGTCCCACTTACCTGCATTTGGCCAAATCCCTCTAAACCTTACTGTATGTGCCTGTCTAAATGTATTTTAAATGTTGTTGTGGTACTTGTCTCAGATGCCTCCTCTAACAGATCATTCCATATACCCACCGTATGAAAAAGCTGCCCTTCAGATTCCTATTAAACCTTTTCCCTCTTACCTTAAACCTATGTCCTTTGGTTTTTGATTTCCCCTACTCTGGGTAAAAGACTCAGTGTATCACCCTATCTATTCCCCTAATGATTTTATATACAGCACCTCTGCAAGGTCACCCCTCAGCCTCCTGTCCTTCAAGGAATAACGTTCCAGCCTACCCTACCTCCCCCTATAGGTAAGGCAGCATCCTCGTAATGTCCTGGCAACATCCTCGTAAAGGTTATCAATGGTCAATGGGAATTCTGTGGGCCGAGGTGCCTGTTTCCACGACTGTAAACAGGAGCCAGAGACAGTGTGTGATTTAAACACATCTTTAATGAGCACTTGAAACATAGCAGCGTTGAGGAGGACAGGTTGTCAGTGCATCCTAGCTGCTCGAACTGAAGAGCTGGGAATGAGTGTTAGTATAAGTGTTATAGTGGGGTGGAGTTAGTGATGCTGGCTTATGTGTGATTGGTTCACATGCATCATCAATCTACAATGACGTATCTCCAAACTAAACTAAATTACGAGACAATCTGCGGGGTGATTTATTTCCTAAAGCCATCAAGGCAGAGGCTGAGATAACTTCAGAACTTTCAACAATAACAGTTATATTTCATCCAAAATTATGACTGAAGGAATACAGTAGTGCAATCACATCTAGTAAAAGGATCAACGTTCACGGCATACTGAGAATTTGTACTCTGTAGTGAGTTTACCTATCGGTCTTACCTACTGTGCCCCCA
Source organism: Amblyraja radiata (assembly GCF_010909765.2). Classification (NCBI taxonomy): domain Eukaryota; kingdom Metazoa; phylum Chordata; class Chondrichthyes; order Rajiformes; family Rajidae; genus Amblyraja; species Amblyraja radiata. Next base: position 24,438,616 of record NC_045956.1, read on the forward strand.
AGGTCGACTGTGGAAGGCACCCCCTGGGGAACATGGGCTGAAGAGGGCCAGGTAATAATAATAATAATACATTTTATTTGCGGGCGCCTTTCAAAGTCTCAAGGACACCTTACAGAAACAAGAGAGAAAAAACATATAGTCGGAGTAAAATAAATAATAAGGACATCACCAATACACAAATTAAAGACAGAAATCGCTCCAAAGACAAAAAATCAAAAACACAATGTGAAGAGAGAGCAGCGGCAGCTAAACCGCGCCAGCGTCCACGCTCCCTTCCGACAGCCATCTTGGACACAGACTAACATATTCACTTACACACAAAAAATCATCCCCCCACAATGGTTACTACTGTGGGGGAAGGCACAAAGTCCAGTCCCCATCCCCAGTTCTCCCAAAGACAGGCCTATTGAGGCCTCCGCTATTGCGGGGTATGGAGATGGACATCGGGTTGCAGGATGACCAAAATGAAGGCGACAGCGGCAACGGGCCTTTGTCACCAGCTGCAGCTGGGATTGTAATGCTGCCAAAACGGCGCCTCTTGCATTTGGACTCAGTGTTTTTTTTTGTAGATTCTGTACTGACTGGGGCATTTGTACCTATGTACATGGACAGTCTTGCCGAGCTAGATGAAAAAAACATTATTTCACTGTACCTGATACACATGACAATAAAGAAACCATTGAACCTGTTACTCTCTTCAGAGGTGAAATTATTTTTTTTTTAAATTAAGGTGTTCACAAATTTCTGTAATAACATAAAGACACTAATGGATGCAAGGTTATTGATTTTAAAAACAAGATAAATGTTGCCTTCCTTCAGGGTAGAGATCATAATTGTTTGGTGTAACTTTGTTGAAATTCTGTACCACAGAGGGCAATGGAGGTTCCGCATCTGTTTGTGTTCAAAACTGATGTCAATATTTTTGCTGCTATTAGAGGAATCAAGGGATATGGGGATTGGATAAGAAGATAAAAAATCAGCTATGACTTTGCAGAATGCTGGAGCAGGCATGAGTGGCCTAATGGCCATGTTCCTGGTGTTATTTCTTATGTTATTATGTGGTATTAAGGTGGCACGTAGAGCAAGTAGAGCTGCTGTCTCACAGCACCAGGAACCCTGGTTCGATCCTGACCTCTAATGCTGTCTGTGTGCAGTTTACACATTCTCCCTGTGGCCATGAGAGTTTCCTCCAGATGCTTCCTACATCCCAAAGACCTTTGGAGAGTTTGTAGGTTAATTGGCAAAATGGGATAACATAGAACTAATATGAACAGATAAGTATGGGCTTGGTGGGCTGAATGGTCTGTTGCCAGAACTCTGAACAAACTAGGTTCTATAATGACAAACCCCACTCACCCACTCCATGCCCTGAAGGTGATCAAGAGCAGCATCTTCAGTCAGAGGCTGATTGTACCAATGTGCAAAACGGAGAGACATAGGAAGTCCTGTTTACCAGCTGCTATAAGATTTTATAATGCGCATAAATAATTGCACTTTTTAAAAATTAATTGTATTTTAACTTGTATTTTAACGTATTTTAACTTGTTAAGTATGGAAGCCATTTGAGGAAATGTGTGGTGTTATGTCTGTCTTGAAGCTGTCGTGGCACTGTAATTTCCTGAAAAGGATTATTAAAGGTATAATCTAATCTAATCTAATCTAATCTAATCTAAATGGTCTCTATACCAAACCAAACTCTAAATGCACAATTTGGAATCTCCAGAGAAATTCTGTGTGTCTGTGTTAAATTTGTCATTTGTCAGCGGTCCTGTAATGATGGATAACAGGAGGCATTTCCATCTCATTTCGCACCATGTAATAATGTCAAAGGTGCTATTACATTATATTTTGTTAGAAACACTAGGGACTGTTTTAGCTGAGCATTAACTATATGTTTAGAATCAATTGCATTTAACTGAAAACGAACCTTCAGACAGCTGTATGGAAAACATATCCTCTACATGTCCAAAGTTGGAAGTCCCATTAATGGATACTTCCTGTTACACATGTTTACTGCAGGCCTAGTATTGACTTCACATCTGCAGTATGATTCCCACCAGACATCGGTAAAGGAACCCATAATAATAGCACATCCTTCTCCTGAGGAAATGGATAAAGAGCACATATTGATTATTTGCTTCAATCTTGTTAATGCCAATTCCATTAATAACCTCTGCTTAGTGTTAATGTAGTTAATCCTGGGATCTGTAAGCAACGAGGTGCCAGGAATTATAGGGTAGCAATTTACAGTAAAATGCCAGTGAAAGCCATTGAAGAAGTTTACATTTCTTACCATCTTTGTGTTTTTAAGTGGTCAGTTTACACAGTCTTTCAACATTTTCTAAAATAGGTGCCAATCTATGTAATGTCTTAGCAAATAAAGCTTTTTAACAAACATGTACACTTGATCATAACTTATCCATAGATGGCAAATTTAACTAAATGTAGAACTTTGCCTAATCAATTAATCTAATACTTTCAAAAATATGTATGGATATGTCTTTATTCTGCCTGAAGTTTCATAATTAAACTTTATTTGCTTATAAAAGTCCACAGAATGTCAATCTGACAATATCCATCAAAAGTACATCAATTGGTCTATGTAATCATTTAGATAAAAAACTCACAAAAAAAAGACGATGACCCTTTGGACCACAGTCTGTGCCAAACATGATGCAAGGATAAATTAATATATATTAATCTCATCTGCCTGCACATAATCGTCATTCCACCACTCACATCTCATGACAATTCATAAAAAGACAAAATATATAATGTTTACTAGACTAAGGGGGACCCATTGGTCCCGTCCCCTCAATGCCCGGTTGCGAGGGGGGGTGGCTGCGGCATCACACACACACTAACCGCCGCTTACACACGGGGAGGGGGGAGAGGGGGGTGTGAGGGGGGAGGGAGGGGGAGGGAGGGGAATGGGGGAGCGGGGAGGTGGGGGGGGGGGGGGGGCGTGGGAGGCACGGGGAGGGGGGGCAGAGGGGGGGAGGGGGAGAGAGTGGAGGGGGAGAGAAGGGGGAGTGGGGTGAGAGTGGGGGGAGAGTGGGGGAGGGAGGTGGAGGGGGGGAGAAGGGGAGGGGAGAGGGAGAGGGGAGAGGGGTGGGGTGGAGGGAGGGCAGAGGGGTGGACGGGGAGAGGGGGGAGAGAGAGGAGGGGGGAGAGAGGGGAGAAGGGGAAGAGAGAGGAGGGAGGGAAAGAGGGGGAGAGGGGTGGGGTGGAGGGAGGGCAGAGGGGTGGATGGGGAGAGGGGGGAGAGAGAGGAGGGGGGAGAGAGGGGAGAAGGGAAGAGAGAGGAGGGAGGGAGGGAAAGAGGGGGGGAAGTGGGGGAAGGGGGGAAGGTGGGGGAAGGGTGGGGGGAGGTGGGGAGGTGGAGGGGGAGGGTGGGAAGGGGAGAGGGGGAGGGGAGGGGAGAGGGGTGGAGGAGAGGGGGAATGGGGGAGGGGGGTAAAAGGAGGGGGGAGGTGGAGAGGGAGGGGAGAGGGCGAGGGGGCTTGAGGGGGGAAGAATGGGGGGGCAGAGGGAGGGAGGGGGAGGGGAGAGAGAGGAGGTGGGAGAGAGGAGAGGGAGAGGGGGGGATGGGGGAGAGTAGGGATGGAGGGGAAGGGAGGGGGGAGGTGGATATGGAGGGGGGAGGGGAGAGGAGGATGGGGAGGGGTGAGGTGGAGGGAGGGCAGAGGGGTGGAGGGGGAGAGGAAGGGAGAGAGGGGGAAGGTTGGAGAAGGGGAGAGAGAGGAGGGGGGAGAGAGGGGTGAGTGGGAGAGAGGGATGAGTGGGGGGAGGGAAGGGAGGGGGAGGGGGAGGGAATGGAGGGGGAGGGACGTGGAGGTGAGGGGTACTGTGCTGTACTGCGGATTAGTGTGAGTAATGACACAATTAAGGACTGCCTATGTTGACAGGTCGCAGGCAAGTGATCATCGAGTTGATGTATCGCCAACTTTATCAACGGAGCGCTCGACCGCCTGCGCTGACCAGCGTTCGCGGAGGGCCTCCGGGGTCCCCGTGGACACCGCGTGTTCCCTCTCCGGGGATGCGCGGGCATAGGGCCGGAGGAGGGGAGGGCGGTGAACCCCAGTGCAGCCGTCGCCTGCTCGCTGTCTTGACCCGTGGGTGGCATTCTTGGCCGGGCCCAGGAGCCGACGGACGGGGAAATCCCCCCATCCCTCGTGGCCTCCCCCTCTGGGTGCCCAGGATTCCGGGGTGTGCGGCTGGAATGTGGCCGGCGCTTGGGGAGCGCCCCTTCAGATGGTGGAGCAGGGGCTGCGGCTGGCGAATCCGTGAGCCGGCTAAGGTGTCTGTTGCATGCCACAGCTGTGAAAAAAAAGGTGCGAGTTGACTGTGTGTCGGGAGGCGACAAAATGACTAAGATTCGGAGGAGGGGGGGGGGGGGGGGGGGGGAGGAGGTAAAAAACTCGGGACATATGTATATTCTGCAATGTTGGAGCTCCCGTATATAACATATATGTATATAACGGAATATGTATAAATTTCACTGTTATCGCGTTGGGTTTTCGAGGTCAGCAGTTAGATTTTAAAAATATGTCAGATTGGTGAACAATTTTAGTAAAAAACTCGGGACATAATGAATCAAATTTACAGAGGGGATTTTTGAAATCATGAGGTAAATCTCTACCAGAATATATAAAAATGTCACCGTTACCGCGTCGGATTTCATAGCATATCAGGCAGAGTGCAGGCCACCAAATTCAGTTTCATAGCATTTCAGGCAGAGTGCAGGCCACAAAATTCAGTTTCATAGCATATCAGGCAGAGTGCAGGCCACCAAATTCAATTCCATAGCATTTCAAGCAGAGTGCAAGCCAAATTGCCAAACAATTCATTACCCTCACCACCATTGTACTCACTCACCACCATCGTACACTACGGTGGCCGCGGGAAACTTGGCAGCCCTGCCGGCAGTCTGCTTGTCTTTCACTCTTTTTGTTCTTTTTTAGTTTGTTAGAAGTTTTGTTTTAATGTTCTTCGGTTTGATTTATGTGGGGGGAAGGGGGAGGGGATCAGGGGAAACTTTTTAAAGTTCCTACCTTGCCGGAGATGTGATTATTTTTTGGATCACATTCTCCAGGCTCTGCGGCCTTCCATCGCTGGAACTGGAAGCCTCCTCGGACTATCGTGAGCCCCACGGCGCGTGGACTTAACATTGGAGCTGATCCCTTGCCTGGGATCGCACCCACCGCCACCACCACGGACTTTATCACCAAGGGCTTGTAGTCTTTGGGTGAGGGTAGTCGGGAGCTCCAACATTGCAGAAGGTTCGACCAGCCCCGACGCGAGGTTCGATCGCACGGCACGGGGGAGCTGACATCCCCCCGATGCGGGGGCGGATCGCCTCGACGCGGAGGGCCCGAGCGCCGCCAGCTACTGGAGTCAAGATCGTCCCGCCAATGGGGGCTTGAGGCCCACGACCAAGGAAGAGCTAGGGGAACTTTATTTCACCTTCCACTACAGTGAGGATTGTGTAGGAGTCACTGTGGTGGATGTTCATGTTAAAATGTGTTTTTGATTGTTCTGTTTCCAAGATGGCTGCCGGAAGTGAGAGTGAACACTGGCGCGACTAGTGTATTCTTCGAATTGTGTATTGTTGCTGTCTCTACTACTTCGTGTTTGGTTTCATTTTGTTTATATGTTTGTAATTTGCTTGATTTAATCTGTAAGGGTCCCTTGATAGTCCTGAAAGGCGCCCATGAATAAAATGTATTATTATTATTATTATTATTATTATTATTATTATTATTATTATTATTATTATTATTATTATTATTATTATTATTACATTATCAATAAGGGCTAACAAATAATTTATTGCAAGCAGATTGCAGACTCACAGTTCAGTTGATACACAGCTTAGAATCACAGTTGTGGACTCTCCATCGCGATCTTCCAGAGTGACTGACTCTCGTCCAGGCAGCCGGGGTTTTATAGTCCTGCCCTCCCCGGAAGGGGCGTTACCTTCATTGTGGTGATTTACAGGCGAGAGGCCCAATCAGCTGATATCAAGTTTTTTAAACACACATAACTTTTTTATTTTTCATCGATCAGAAAATTCCTCTGGGCTGCCTCAGCGGAGGAGGACTGTGAGTAAAATGGCCAAAATCATAGCGATATATGGTAGCGTTTTTTCTAAAATCAATATACAGCACAGACAGGAAGTGGTCAAGATGAGACTTTTAGTTATATAAATGTGATATATACGAAATGACAACTTACCTCAGAATAACTTGTCAGGTTAAAGCTGTTTGTAGTACAGTACAATATACTCGCAAATGTTACATTTTAACACAGCCACACAAAGGCTATTTCCACATTTACCACTGCACAGGATTTGTCACATACATCATTCCTGAACTGAAATTATTCATTAAGTTGTACCGTCATTTTGGCACATACCCGCCAATGTCTTTCACAGGCACCATTCTCAGGAACCAAAACACTCATTCTTCTGTCTGGATACTGTGCAGTCTTCATTGCCACAAGGAGAGGTGAGTTGGTGGGGATAGCAGAGGGGCACTTTGAAATAAGGGATTTGCTTCTGCTTACCGCATGAAGGCATTTTATTATCATTTTCAAATCTTACTCCAAGGGATTTTGCCTCTGGTAGGCCTAGTGGGATTCACACGTGCCAAAATCAAAGATAGGTTTCACATTTCCACCCAAAAATGAGCAGCAGACAGCCTGTGCAATGATTCAATAGCAAGCTGCAAGTAACAGGGTATGTCTGAAGGATTGATTCCTCAGCCTTGTGGGAATCATAAGGCCAAGCTTGGGGAATGCAGGGGAGAAGACATGGACAGCAACAAAGAAGGTTTCTAAATTTATTTTAAAGGGCCTCGCTTTCTTCCCAACATTTTTACATCAAGTAATATACAGTGTGGAAACAGGCCCTTCATCCCAACTTGCCCACACCGGCCAACATGTCCCAGCTATACTAGTCCCACCTGCCTGCACTTGGCCCATATCTTTTCAAACCTGTCCTATCCATGTATCTGACTAACTGTTCCTTAAATGTTGGGATAGTCCCTGCCTCATCTCTGGCAGACTACATCCTCTGGCAGCTTGTTCCATACATCCACCACCCTTTGTCTAAAAAGGTGACCCCTCAGATTCATATTAAACCTTTTCCCCTTCACCCTAAACCAATATGACAGAACATGTGCTCCATTGAGCATTGCACCCAAATGTCAGTGGGTCCCCGTAAAATAGATGATCTTTGATTTACATTCATTAATGGCATTCAACAATCTCACAGTTTCACAAGCTACCACACTCCAAACTCTCCCAGTTGACTGTGCCTGAACCCGTCTGTCAGTGGATCACCAACTTCCTGACAGACAGGAAGCAGCATCTGAGGCTGGGAAAGTACATCTTGGACCCACTGACCCTCAGCATAGGAGCACCGCAAGGCTGCGTACTTTCCCCTCTCCTCTACCCTCTACACCAATGACTGCACCTCCACAGACACCTCTGTCAAGCTTCTCAAGTTTGCAGATGGCACAACCCTGATTGGACTGATCCTGGATGGGGAGGAGTCTGCCTACAGACAGGAAGTGACACAGCTGGCATCCTGGTCGCAGCAACCTGGAGCTCAATGCTCTTAGGACAGTGGAATTGATTGTAGACTTTAGGAGAGCTCCCCATTTCTTCCCCCCACACACCATCAACCACACCACAGTCACAACTGTAGAGTCATTTAAGTTCCTCGGAACCATCATCTCCTGGGACCTTAAATGGGAGGCCACCATCAACTCCACAGTCAAGACCCAACAGATGATGTACTTTCTGTGAACGCTGAGGAAACACAACCTGCCACAGGCAATGATGGTCCAGTTTTACACTACCATCATATAGTCTGTCCTCACCTTTTCCATCACATGGTCTGGTTTGGCTCAGCCACCAAGCATGTCGTCCGGAGAATGCAGAGCATTGTTCAATCAGCTGAGAAAGTTGTTGAATTGAATTGAATTTAATACATTTTATTAGCCAAGTATGTATACATGCAAGGAATTGGCCTTGATGCTTTGCTCGCAAGGTACAACATGATATACAGTAGACAATTAAAAATAAAACATTATAATTTAAACATGTGACGAATAATGTAAAATACCAGAGCAAAAGGAGACTTCAGACTTTTGGTTAATAAGTAGAGCTACTGCTCGTGGAAAAAAAGTTGTTTTTATGTCTGGCTGTGGAAGCTTTGACAGTCCGGAGTTGCCTACCAGAGGGAAGTGCTTCAATGAGTTTGTGGCCAAGGTGAGATGGGTCAAAGATGATCTTACCCGCTCGCTTCCTGGCCCTTGCAGTGTACAATTCGTTGATGGGGGGAAAGTTGCAGCCAAACAACCTTCTCGGCTGATCGAATAATCCGCTACAGCCTCCGGATGCCGTGCTTGGTGGCTGAGCCAAACCAGACCATGATGGAGAAGGTGAGGACAGACTCTATGATGGCCGTGTAGAATTGGACCATCATTGCATGTGGCAGATTGTGTTTTCTCAGCTGCAACCTTCCCCCCATTGACAAACTGTAAACTGCAAGGGCCAGGAAGTGTGTGGGTAAGATCATCTCTGACCCCTCTCACCCTTGCCATGAACTCTTTGAAGTACCTCCGTCTCTGAGGCCACTCGGGACTATGAAAACCACCACAGCCAGACATATAAAACTGCTTTTTCCCCACGAAAAGTAGCTCTACTCAGCCTCCTTATACTCTGTTAAAAAAAAATTATTTTGACGTTTAAATGACATTTTATTTTTAATTGTCTGCTATGTATTGTATTTTTTATCCTTTTTTGAGCAAAGCACCAAGGCAAATTCCTTGTATGCAAAACACACTTGGCTAATACATTTTTATTCATTCATTCATTCAGCTGCTGAACCCAATCAACTGAAGAAGGTTCCCAACCTGAACATTACCTATCCATGTTCTCCAGAGATGCTGCCTCACCCGCTGCGTTACCCCAGCACTTTGTGTCCCAATAAATTTTAAGTAGGTAAATGATGTGAACATATTGCCAGACGCAGTTATTCCATTACACTGTTCTCCCATGACAACACACCTGTATGACAACCCTCAATAAATATTAAACATCCCTTCCCTTTCTGAACAACTTTCCATAACATTACTCTACCTGATCATTGTGAACTGTAACAAGAGGGTGTTCAGATGGTGGGAATTGGGAGATTTTGTATTTAAAGTGTAAATGATAAGGTGAAAATACTGTATTAATGAAAATAAAACAGAACTGTGAACTGCATTATGCTGTTTTCATAAAGGTCAGTGGTCTTACAGACACAAATCCAAAACAGATCGTCATGAGGAACCAATCTTTTAAAATCTTGAAACATATTCTAACAAAGAATAACCTTAGCACATTAACATTAGCTTCTACTGGGAATGTGAATAGTTTATGTCATCCTGTAAATCTTGCACAGAGAGTGGGGACAGATGTAATAAGATTTATCACTGCTATTTCTAAATGACAGTTAACAGATATTTACCCTAAATTTATTTCCCAGCCAAAAGGGATACATAGTGCTGGAATAACTCTGTAGGTCAGACGACATCCTGGGAGAACATGGATAGGTGATGTTTGGTGTTGGGACCCTCTGAATTATAACCCACCGAATTATTCCAGCACATCGTGTCATTTTTTTTGTAAACCATCATCTGTTTCTGCTTCTTATCCAGCAAGTTATTTATCCAATCCAAAATATTTTTTTCTTGAAATGGGCACAGATGTTGGATCATTTGTTAAGAATGCCAATCGGTCAGCCTTTCATTAACAGCGTTATCGGGGTTGCCATTCGATTTGTTTTAATCCTATGATATAAGAAGGGGCAGAATTAGGGTCTCTGATCACCCAAAAATGGAAATTCTTAGAACTTTGGTTTTCTAAATGAAAAGGTAGAATTAGTGGGCATCCAAGAAATATAAAACCTTTACAGAAAGAATTAAAATCTCCACTCAAATATTTCCAGTTACATCTGGATGACTTGAGTACAAGGTAGCAAACCACAGCTCTTATAAACCCTTCGTTAGAATATACCTGGAAGCTCTTGTTAAATGCCAGGATAGGCTCATATGACTCTTGTTTCAATGTTCTTAAGTTCCTATGCTCATTTTCTTCAGTGAATTTGGCTTTTATTACAAAAATAAAGCGGCAACTGTTAGCAGGGGAGTCCGTGAGTATATGACTTAAAGTATACACTTCACACCATGGGCTTTTGTTCAAAGTAATAAAGTAACATTACAGAAATGGTACACAAAAATGCTGGAGAAACTCAGCGGGTGCAGCAGCATCTATGGAGCGAAGGATTAGGCAACGTTTCGGGCCAAAACCCTTCTTCGGACCCTTTCCAGCATCTTTTCCAGCATCTGCAGTCCCTTCTTAAGCAAATTACAGAAATGGTCCAGAGAATCAGTTAATTGGAAGTAGGAAGTGCCAGTGAAAATTCTAAACCATCTTATACAACTGGGTAGGATCAAAAAATCACAAAATTATTATGGCACTTAAAAAGCACTTTTGGCCCAAAGAGTTCATTGCAAAATAAGAAGGGGCAAAATGTAAATCTATTTGATGTACATCTCTCCGTCCCGTTTATCCACTCTTTCCTGTAAGTTATTCTACCTCAAATACCTATTCAATATTTGTTCAAAAACTCTGTTTGACCTTGTTTCTATTGCCCTTCCAGACAGAGATTCCAGGTAATATTCATAGTCATACAGCATGCAAGCTATCACTTTGGTCCAACTTGCCAATGCTGACCAAGATGTCCCATCTACACTCGTCCCACCCACATTTGGCCCATTTCCTTCCTCTCAATTTTTCTGCCCAAATGTCTTTAAAATGTTGGGATAGCTCCTTCCTGTGGCCTCCATATACCCAGCCCACTCTGTGTGGAAAAGTTACCCCTCAATTTCTTATTACATTTTTCCTCTCTCACCTTAAAATTATGTCCTCTCGTTCGTGACGCCTACTCTGGATAAAAGACTCTGTGCATCTATCCTACCTATTCCCCTCATGATCTTATACACGATAATAAGATCACCCCTCATCCTCCTGCACTCCAAGGCATAAAGTCCTAACCATTTATGTATAAAATATTTTTCCCAAATTCTCCATTATTCTTTTTAAATATCGCTTGGAATCTGAACCAACCGCTGATGGGAACAGCCTTTCCCTTTTCACTTGGTCCAAATCTGTCATGATCTTGTAACGCACAATCAATTCTCCATTTAAAAGCACCCTGCCAGTTCTTTTGTCTCTTTTCATGTCTGCTACCATCTTAACTGGGCCCTAACCCTGGCTGCAACCTCCAGAATACATGCTAATGTTATAGTATATAAGGACTCTAATAACAATTTAATTAAGGCAGGCACATTTTTCCCACTGAGAGATGTGCCTGCGAACGGCACCCTGGTGTGTAAAACTTATGAACAAAAAATGGATCATTAAAAGGTTCAGCATTTCCCATTGTGGGAACTAGGAGATCAAATCAGTCTCATTGGGTCTAATTATTCATCGATTAATGTTGAAGGTGAGCAACAATAGGGGAAGACAAAGGTCAAGAGAAGTTCAACTATCCCATTCGGGAAGTTGCTGAGATGCCAAGGTAGCTCATTCTTGGCGTGAAATCCATCCCACAAAAACAATATTATTTTTCTTACACATGCATGTACGCACCCGCACATGCACACACATATGTGCACGCTCGGACGCACACACACATCCACCTTGAGAAATTCAAGATATGAATTAATACAATATATTTGGTATACTTGTATACTTCCAAAGGGTGGCACCAGCAGTGGCTGCCTCGCCAACAGTCTGTCACGTGCATTCATTCTTTGCTGTTTATTTAACACCTGGCGACAATCTGCGTCATCCTGGCGACAACCTACGACAGCACCTACGACAGGAGAAGACAAGCTACGTCAAGCCCACAGTCGCCAAAACGTTTTGAACATTTCAAAATCCAGCGGCGACCAGAAAAATGTTACGACTCTTTAGGCAACTTGAGGCGACAACTCACGACCATACAGGTGTCACCCCACAACCATGTGGCAACAGCCTAATCGCCTGTAATCACTCAAAAAATCACCTAAATGAGACAGGGGCTTTAGTGTTTTTTAGCTTGTTTTATGTGGTGGGGGGGAGGGGGGGGGGGGGGGGGGGGGGGGTTGGGGGAACTTATATAATCTCTTACCTTGACGGAGAAGCAATGTTTTTCTGTATCGTACCCCCGTCCACACATACCCTCTCAAGGGAAAACACAGAGCCACAGCGGAGGCGGAAGGATGGACAATAAATGAGGAGTGGGAACACCTAAAAACTGCTTGGAGCTCAACTGTGAGGAGGCCCCAGGGAGAAGGACCCCAAAGCACAAAGTGGATAAGACCAGAAACCTTCAACACAATCCAACAGAGGAGAAAGTTAAAGGAGAAAGTGAACAACTCAAGAACAAGAGCTGAAAAGGCTTTAGCCCAAAAGGAGTACAAAAGATGCCATGAAGAAGTGCTAAAGAACATCAGGAGGGACAAGAGAACACAGGTGGAGAGGCTAGCCGAAGAGGCAGACATTGCGGTGACTGAAAGGAACATGAGGGAGATATAGACTCATCCACAGACATGCTCTATGGCTTATTTGGGAGAATTTGGAAAGAGGAAAAGACACCCAGAGAATGGGCAGAGGGATACATCGTGAAACTGCCAAAAGAAAGTGACCTATGAAAATGTGACAACTACCGAGGGATCACCCTACTCTCTGTACTCAGTAAAATTCTCAACCGGGTCATCCTCAACCGTCTTCAGGAAGCTGTTGACAAGAGGCTACGGGACCAGCAAGCAGGATTCAGGAAGGATCGATCATGCACAGACCACATAGCAACATTACGCATCATCATTGAGCAGTCTATTGAATGGAACATGTCCTTATACATCAACTTCATCGACTTTGAGAATGCGTTTGACAGCTTAGACAAGACAACACTATGGCGCCCAATGGACCACTATGGAATTCCCACCTAGATCATAAACTTAATCAAGAACTCGTATGAGGAACCTCATGCAAAGTTATGCATGCAGGTCAGCTCTCCCAGAGCTTTAGTGTCAGGACTGGCATCAAGCAGGGATGTCTATTGTCACCATTCCTGTTCCTCCTGGCAATTGACTGGATCATGTTGGAAACAATGGAAGGGGCAAAAATGGAATCCAGTGGACAATGTGGGAGCAGCTAAATGATCTTGACATTGCAGATGACATAGCTCTCCTTTCACACACACACAGATACAAATGCAGGAGAAGACGGACAGACTCTCACAAGCTCAAAGGTTCAAAGGTTCAAAGGTTGATTTATTGTCACATACACCTAGATGTAGTGAAATTCTTTTTGCCAATGCAGCACATAAAAAAGAATACAAACATAACAATAATAAATAGCTTTAACATAAAAACATCCCCCCACAATGGTTCCCATTATGGGGGAAGGCACAAAGTCCAGTCCCATCCCCAATGTCCATCCATAGTCGGGCCTATTGAGGCCTCCACAGTTGCCTCTACGGAGGCCCGATGTTCCAGGCCGTCCTCGCCGGGTGATGATGTTCCGGCGTCGGGAAAGTCCTCTCAGCGGCTTGGGAACCCTGGAACGGCCGCCTCCCTACTCAAGATCGTGGCTTCCGGAGCCGACAGGGCCGCGCCGAATGGAGCTCAACTGGCGATCTCATCGAGAGATCCCAGGCTCCCGATGTAAATTTCAGCGCCACCGCCCGCAGCTCCGCGATATTTTTAACGCCGGTCCCAGCTCACCGGAGTTCCAGCGCGGCGACCCAGGCAAGGCACCGCCCGCCCCGCAATGGCGCTCCAGCGCTGCACCGCCGTCCTCAGGCCCGCAGCTCCGCCGCCGCCGATGCCGGTGCCGCCGCCGCCGATGCCGAGGCTCCGGGCGGTCCCCTCGCTCCTCGGACCCGCAGCTCCGCTACCGCCGCCGATGCCGCCACCGCCAATGCCGATGCCGAGGCTCCGGGCGGTCCCCTCAGGAAATGCCGCTCCAGGCCCGCTGGTAGGCCGCGAGGACAGGTCGAAAGTGCAGCCCGGAGAAAAGCTGCATCTCCGACCAGGTAGGGACCCTGAAAATTAGTTTCCCCCTCCCCCCCCCTCCCCCACACATAAAAAAGCTAGAACTCCTGAAAACAAAACACTAAACTAACTAAAAATAAGAAAAAGAAATGAAAAAACAGACAGCTGCAGGCTAGGCAGCCATACCCCCCTACAGGTCGGCGCCCTTCTGTAACTACAAGCTGCAACAAAACTTGGTCTTACACCCAATACAGCAAAGACACAGGTGATGAGGATCCACTCCAAAGCCAGCAACCCTATCCTTATGCACAGCACAGCTCTAGAGGAGGTAGAAACATTCACATACCTAGGCAGTGTTGTGGACATCACCAGAGGGGCAGAGGCAGACATAAAAAGTAGAATCAATAAGACTAGGGTAGTGTTTAACATGCTCAGGAAGATCTGGAGCTCAAAACACATCTCAATCAACACCAAAATACACATCTTTAACTCAAATGTGAAACAGATGATGCTGTATGGATCAGAGACATGGAAAACAACAAAACACACTACAAACAGGCTGCAAACATTCATTAACATCTGCCTTAGGAGAATACTTAACATCTGGTGGAGAGACAAAGTAAGAAATGTGGACCTGTGGAAAAGAACAAGCCAGGAAACCATTGACTTACAAATTTGAAGGAGAAAATCTAGTTGGATTGGACAAACCCTCAGGAAACCTGCCATAGACATCACCCGGCAAGCCCTGAAATGTAACCCCCAAGGAAAAAGGAAATGAGGTCGCCCCAGGAACAGCTGGAGAAGAGGTGTCCAGACAGAAATGTCTGAGAGTGGGCTCAACTGGGGAGATCTCGAAAGAACTGCCAACAACCGAGTGAGGTGGAGGACATTTATCAATGGCTGATGTTCCCTAGAGAGCAAAGGGCTAAAGAAGAAGAAGAGATCTCCATCCGCACTAACATCATGTAGGTAGCGGACTCTGCTGGAGACTGACTTTAGGCGCTCCAACCATGGGAGCCTGCGGACATAGCATAGAAACATAGAAACATAGAAAATAGCTGCAGGAATAGGCCATTCGGCCCTTCGAGCCTGCACCGCCATTCAATATGATCATGGCTGATCATCCAAATCAATATCCCATACCTGCCTTCGCTCCATACCCCCTGATCCCTTAAGCCACAAGGGCCACATCTAACTCCCTCTTAAATCTAGCCAATGAACTGGCTTCAACTACCTTCTGTGGCAGAGAATTCCACACATTCACCACTCTCTGTGTAAAATATGATTTCCTCATCTCGGTCCTAAAAGACTTCCCTCTTATCCTTAAACTGTGTCCCCTTGTTCTGGACTTCCCCAACATCGGGAATTATCTTCCTGCATCTTGCTTGTACAACCCCTTAAGAATTTTGTAAGTTTCTATAAGATCCCCCCTCAATCTTCTAAATTCTAGCGTGTACAAGCCGAGTCTATCCAGTCTTTCTTCATATGAAAGTCCTGCCATCCCAGGAATCAGTCTGGTGAACCTTCTCTGTACTCCCTCTCCATCGCGGAGCTGGCGATCCCTTTGCCAGGGATCGACCTTGGAGCTTCAACCGCGGGAGCCTGCAGACTTTAACATCATGCAGCTTGAGGCCCCTGGTTAGGGACCGAGTTTGTGAGCTCCAAGCCGCAGGAGCTTCGACCGCCCCGACGCGGGGGCTTTGTTTGCCGGCTGCGGGAGCTTCAATCACCCTGACTGCAGATGGTTCGACTCCTCCAACAGCGGGAGAAAAAAAGAGGGAAGAAAATTAGACTTTATTGCCTTCCATCACAGTGAGGAATGTGGGGAATCCGCTGTGGTGGATGTTTATGTTAGATTTTATGTAGTTGTGGTACATTTTATGTACTTGGTGCTTTTTTTTAATATGGATATATGGTAAATCAAATATCACTGTAGGCATGTTACAAAACTTACCTTCAGCGGCGCTGTAATTCTGCCACTGGCCGTGTGCGCGGTTTTGGCGCGTTTGAGGGGGGGGGGGGTGGGGGCGGGGTTAAAACGGGATTTTTTTCCCGACCTGGTCCTGAATTATATTTGTTGGAGTGCAAGATTTTGCTAAAGAATCGTTCCTACGGCCGTTATGTGTGGTTTTTAAAAAAATTCACCCGACAAGTTAATCACTGGAATGATTTTAAAAGCAGCTTCTGAAGCCGTCAATGCCGACAACTGGGACGGATTTTATTGAGGACCTTCAGAGGGGTGAACCCCCGAAAAGCACCTGGACCTGATGGTATACCCGGCCGTGTTCTAAAAACCTGTGCGGACCAACTGGCGGGAGTTTTTACGGACATTTTCAACCTCTCACTTCTGAGGTCTGAGGTCCCCACCTGCTTTAAAAGGGCATCAATTATACCGGTGCCGAAGAAGAGTAAGGTGACGTGCCTCAATGACTATCGACCAGTGGCACTAACGCCGGTGGTGATGAAGTGCTTTGAGAGGTTGATCATGGAGCAAATCAACTCCTACATCGACAAAAACCTGGACCCACTGCAGTTCGCGTACCGCCACAACAGATCAACGGTGGATGCGATCTTGCTGGCCCTCCACTCCGCACTGGACCACTTGGACAACAAAAACTCATATGTCAGGCTGTTATTCATTGATTACAGCTCGGCATTTAACACAATCATCCCCTCCAAACTGGTTACCAAACTCGCAGAACTGGGTCTCTGCGCATCCCTCTGCAACTGGATCCTTGACTTCCTCGTCCACAGACCACAGTCTGTTCGTATTGGTGGAAATGTGTCAGCCTCAATAACAATCAGCACGGGAGCACCTCAAGGCTGCGTGCTCAGCCCCCTGCTGTACTCACTCTATACCCATGACTGCGTAGCGAACCACAGTGCGAACTCCATCATCAAGTTCGCTGACGACACCACTATTGTGGGGCGTATCACTGATGGGGATGAGTCAGAGTACAGAAGAGAGATCGAGCAACTGTCCATATGGTGCCAGTGCAATAACCTGGCCCTGAACACCAGCAAAACCAAGGAACTGATTGTGGACTTTGGAAGGAGTAGGAGGGGGACCCACAGCCCCATCTATATCAACGGGTCGATGGTTGAAAGGGTCAAGAACTTCAAATTCCTGGGGGTGCACATCTCTGAAGATCTTTCCTGGTCCGAGAACACGAACGCAATTATCAAAAAAGCTCATCAGCGCCTCTACTTCCTGAGAAGATTACGGAGAGTCGGATTGTCAAGGAAGACTCTCTCTAACTTCTACAGGTGCACAGTCGAGAGCACGCTGACCGGTTGCATCGTGGCTTGGTTCGGAAATTTGAGCGCCCTGGAGAGGAAAAGACTACAAAAAGTAGTAAACACTGCCCAGTCCATCATCGGCTCTGACCTTCCTTCCATCGAGGGGATTTATCGCAGTCGCTGCCTCAAAAAAGCTGTCAGTATCATCAAAGACCCACACCATCCTGGCCACACACTGATCTCCCTGCTACCTTCAGGTAGAAGGTACAGGAGCCTGAAGACTGCAACAACCAGGTTCAGGAATAGCTACTTCCCCTCAGCCATCAGGCTATTAAACCTGGCTCGGACAAAACTCTGATTATTAGCAACCACTTTCTGTTATTTGCACTACCAGTTTATTTATTCATGTGTGTATATATTTATATCATGGTATATGGACACATTTATCTGTTTTGTAGTAAATGCCTACTATTTTCTGTGTGCTTAAGCAAAGCAAGAATTTCATTGTCCTATACAGGGACACATGACAATAAACTCACTTGAACTTGAACTTAAAAGAAAGTAGTTTATTTTTATGTATAAAAGTGTTGCTTAAGATGTATTTAATTCACATTTTAAGTTGCGAAACGGTGATTTTCCCCCCCGAAGAACCGGCAGTGTATTTTCTGCAGATATGGGGGTATAAATTCACCGCATCTGAACGTTCTAAATGGTCCCGTTCCAGTAAAACCCACTCGCAAGCTGATTTAAATGGCCATTAATTTACAAGTATTAAACATTAAATTCCTTCCATTTGGCCTATAAACCCAATACAATGAGATTTATAAATTATGTTATATTCTGAATTATTGTGTGAATGTTATTTGGACACTTAGGCTATTTAAAAATAATCTATTCTTAAGAAATGGATAGATGTTTAGATCTAGTAATTGAATTTTGTAATTAGCTACAATTAGGTAACTAACTAATTATATGCTTTAATTTCAAGTCTTCTAAGTAAGATTGTTTCATATTTGTTTCAGAATGCTTCAATCTACAATAACTGAAAATTTCTTTCAGTTCTCTTAAATTTTAAGAAAGTTATCGGCCTTTAAATGTTCTCGATCACAGCTTTTGTGTTAAGTCAATGAAAAAGCAATAGGGAACAAGATGCCAATTTCCGAGTATGAAAATGGCCATAACGTTTTTAATACTGAAGATATGAAAGTGAATTAGGTGTCAAATTAAACTTATTTTTATGCTTTATCTGATGGGATAAATTAAAGACTTGATTTTTAAAATCTCAAAATTTTGTAACATTGCTAATCACTGTATAATTGGTACACGTGATAATAAAAGTCCTTTGAACCTTTGAACCAAAGCAGAGCAAATATAATTTGGTTTTCTTGTAGTGAGCTTTTAATAACGATAGCTTCTTCACTGTATCCAAAATGTGCCCAAGGAGACCACTTGTCAAGTGACATTAGCAAATGTAAAGCCAGAACTACTGAGAATAATTTCAATTCTCCATCGTTGATTGTGATGCCTTAAATCTATAATGAGATCCAACTCACTAAACCTTTTAATGTATGCTGCCTTAGTTATTGAAAGCACTTAAAGCACATTTAGTAGCAAACTGAAAATGCCATTTCCCCAGTTCTCTTGACTTTGCAGTATACTTTCTGTATTCTATTATTGATGATCTAGATTCTTTATATATTGCTTACTGGGGCTGCAGTAGGAGCAGGGGTTTAAAAACAATCATTTCAACAGGGTAAAATAATTAATGCGATGGAATGCATTCTTAATGCAGTTATATAAAAACAGCATCAGGAATCATTGGACACTTCTGAGATATCCAGATATAATTATACTTTTTAAGTTGTGAAGAGTTTTATTTTGGTGCTGGTACTCGGCACACTGTCAAGATCCTGTGGAAATGTCATCTTTGAAAGGCACAGAATGAACCAAAAATGTGATATAAGCAGGATCTGCAAAGAGCAAGAAGGCTAATATTTTAGGTCGATGACCTTTGTTGAATATTTCCAGCATTTCTTCCCAGATTTACATAATCTGCAGTGTTTTGCATTTGAAATCATGTCATATATTTCTGAAATAAATGATTCCCATGGAGGAATTGCAGAAGATTGTGTAATTGTGATCATGGAGAACAGCCATTAAAATGTGAAAAAAAATTGCCGGTATCCTCCTGCATCTCAAAGACGTGCGATCATGCAGGTTAAGTGACCTCTGTAAATTGCTCCTTGTGTGCAGGCAGTGGATGAGGACGTGGGATAATGGAAAACTAGTGTGAAAGGGTGATCGATAGTTGGCATGGGCTCGGTGGGCTGAAGGGCCTGCGATCCAACCTGCATCTCTGAACTACACTACAATATGTGTAGGAGAGAACTGCAGATGTTGGTTTAAACCGAAGATAGACACAAAAATATGGACTAACTCAGCGGGTCAGACAGCATCTCGGAGAAAAGGAATAGGTGACGTTTCGGGTCGAGACCCTTCTTCAGACAGGGTAATATGCTTGGTTGAAAACTGAGATGCAGTTCTTCAATCTTATGTTGAGCTCCACTCGAACTGCACATGGAGTCTGTGTATGAGAAAGATGCAGTGTGATAGTGAGAGAGAGATAGAGTGTGTCAGTGGGAGCAATTGAGTGTGTCAGTGAGTGAGAGAGAGATGGCATGTGCCTGTGAGAGAGGAAAAAGTGTGTCAATGGGAACGAGGGTAGTGAGAGATTCATGGAGTGTGCCAGTGAGAGAGATATGGAGTGTGCCAGTGAATGAGAGAGATATGGGCCAGTCCTACTTAGGCGATTTTCAGGCAACTGTCGGCTACTGTCAAGTTCCTGGCAGTTGTCTGAAAAACCGGTGACGGGAACGGCGACTGGCAGAGTGGAACACACACACACTACACACACCGCTTCCTTCACCTGCCTGTCACTCCACACTGGACCACTTGGACAACAAAAATTCATATGTCAGGCTGTTATTCATTGATTACAGCTCGGCATTTAACACAATCATCCCCTCCAAACTGGTTACCAAACTCGCAGAACTGGGTCTCTGCGCATCCCTCTGCAACTGGATCCTCGACTTCCTCGTCCACAGACCACAGTCTGTTCGTATTGGTGGAAATGTGTCAGCCTCAATAACAATAAGCACGAGAGCACCTCAAGGCTGCGTGCTCAGCCCCCTGCTGTACTCACTCTATACCCATGACTGCGTAGCGAACCACAGTGCGAACTCCATCATCAAGTTCGCTGACGACACCACTATTGTGGGGCGTATCACTGATGGGGATGAGTCAGAGTACAGAAGAGAGATCGAGCAACTGACCATATGGTGCCAGCGCAATAACCTGGCCCTGAACACCAGCAAAACCAAGGAACTGATTGTGGACTTTGGAAGGAGTAGGAGGGGGACCCACAGCCCCATTTATATCAACGGGTCGATGGTTGAAAGGGTCAAGAACTTCAAATTCCTGGGGGTGCACATCTCTGAAGATCTTTCCTGGTCCGAGAACACGAACGCAATTATCAAAAAAGCTCATCAGCGCCTCTACTTCCTGAGAAGATTACGGAGAGTCGGATTGTCAAGGAAGACTCTCTCTAACTTCTACAGGTGCACAGTCGAGAGCATACTGACCGGTTGCATCGTGGCTTGGTTCGGAAATTTGAGCGCCCTGGAGAGGAAAAGATTACAAAAAGTAGTAAACACTGCCCAGTCCATCATCGGCTCTGACCTTCCTTCCATCGAGGGGATTTATCGCAGTCGCTGCCTCAAAAAGGCTGGCAGTATCATCAAAGACCCACACCATCCTGGTCACACACTGATCTCCCTGCTACCTTCAGGTAGAAGGTACAGGAGCCTGAAGACTGCAACAACCAGGTTCAGGAATAGCTACTTCCCCTCAGCCATCAGGTTATTAAACCTGGCTCGGACAAAACTCTGATTATTAGCAACCACTTTCTGTTATTTGCACTACCAGTTTATTTATTCATGTGTGTATATATTTATATCATGGTATATGGACACATTTATCTGTTTTGTAGTAAATGCCTACTATTTTCTGTGTGCTTAAGCAAAGCAAGAATTTCATTGTCCTATACAGGGACACATGACAATAAACTCACTTGAACTTGAACTTGAACTTATGCAGGCGGGGGACAGGGCAAGTGGGGTGAGCGCTGTCTGAGTGAAATTCACACAGTGCAAAGCCAATGTGATACAGACACACACCACGATGAACAGGAAGGTTGGCACTAATTAATATGGTGAAAGCACAGTGTACTGGAAGGGTCACAAAAGTTCTTTAAAAGAGGGGGGGAGAGGGGAAGGGGAGAGGGGGGGAGAGGGGGTAGAAGGTGGAGATGGGTTGGGGAGAAACATAGAAACATAGAAAACATAGCAGGAGTAGGCCATTCGGCCCATTCGAGCCTCCACCTCCATTCACTATGATCATGGCTGATCATCCAACTCAGTATCCTGTACCTGCCTTCTCTCCATACCCCCTGATCCCTTTAGCCACAAGGGCCACATCTAACTCCCTCTTAAATATAGCCAATGAACTGGTCTCAACTACCTTCTGTGGCAGAGAATTCCAGAGATTCACCACTCTCTTTGTGAAAAATGTTTTTCTCATCTCGGTCCTAAAAGACTTCCCCCTTATCCTTAAATTGTGTCCCCTTGTTCTGGACTTCCCCAACATCGGGAACAATCTTCCTGCATCTAGCCTGTCCAACCCCTTAAGAATGTTGTAAGTTTCTATAAGATCCCCCCTCAATCTTCTAAGGAGTGGAGACAACTTTTAAGAAGCCAGAGATACACGGCTGTGAAGCTCAGCGGACATTAACATTACCGGTCGGTTACCCTTGGTTCTGAAAACTACTGTTCACTTTTTTTTTTCCCCAATGAGCCAATGAAATTCACCGGTCAGCACCAGCTACAACCTACGAGAACCTACGACAACCTTCGACCTCCTGGCAACGCACTACCACTGCACCTACGGCACGAGAATTCTCGCTACTCTCCATGGCGGCTTCATTCTGGTCGCCGCTAATTTTTCAACATGTTGAAAAATTTGCGCCGACCATAATGAGGCCGCGACTAGTCCCCACATAGCAGAAACTCCTCACGACCATGAACAACCATGAAGGCGACTACCCAGCAACCACCCGCAAACATGTGGCAACCGCATAGTCTCCTGCAGTCGCCTAAAAGGTTGCCGAAGTGGGACAGGCCCAATAGGTTGTGTCAGTGAAAGACAGGATGGAGTGTGTCAGTGAAAGACATGGCAAAAGATGGTGTTTGTTGTTGAGGGAGAATGAAGTATGTTAGTTTATGCGCTTCAATAGGGCATTTGACAATGTCTCTTATGTTAGGCTGATCCAGGAGATTGTGAGGCTGGACAAACCTGTAAGGAGAGGTTGGACAAACTTAGTTTCCTCTCTTGTGTCAGAAGTTGAGAGGGGACCTGATAGACGTATGTAATCCGCAAAATCCTGGAGGGTATTGACCAGCGAAAGGCAGCCGGACCGGATAACATACCGGGGCGTCTGCTTAGGGGATGTGCCGACCAGCTGGCTCTGGTTCTGACAGACATTTTTAACATCTCCCTGAACCAGGCCATTGTTCCATTATGTTTCAAGACAGCCACCATCATACCAGTTCCCAAAAAGTCTACAATAACCTGCCTGAATGATTACCGCCCCGTAGCACTCACACCAATAATAATGAAGTGCTTTGAGAGGCTTATTAAGCAGCACATGGTCTCTAAACTCCCCTCCAGTTTTGACCCGTTCCAGTTTGCTTATCGCCCGAACCGCTCCACAGAGGATGCTATTTCCTCTGTAGTCCACCTGAGCCTACAACACCTGGAGGAGAGGAACACCCACATGCGGATGCTGTTTGTTGATTTCAGCTCAGCATTTAACACGATAATCCCCCAGCATCTGGTGAGCAAACTGGCACCCCTAGGTTTCAATACCATACTATGCAACTGGATCCTGGATTTCCTTTCTGAAAGACCCCAGTCTGTGCGGGTGGGGAAGAACACCTCCTCGGTCATCACACTAAGCACCGGATCCCCTCAGGGCTGTGTCCTGAGTCCGCTGCTCTTCACATTGATGACACATGACTGTGTCGCCAGGTCCACTGCTAACCATATCAACAAATACGCGGATGACACAACAGTAGTGGGCCTCATCCGCAATAACGACGACCAGGCATATAGAGAGGAGGTGGAACAGCTCGTGAGCTGGTGCAGCAGGAACAACCTTCTCCTAAATGTGAACAAAACCAAGGAGATTGTCGTCGATTTCAGAAGGAAAATTCAGCCCAGTCACACTCCACTTTGCATCAACAACTCAGCAGTGGAGCAGGTGAAAAAGATCAAGTTCCTGGGGGTGCATATAACGGACACCTTAAACTGGTCCACAAACATTACATCTCTGGCAAAACGGGCACAGCAGCGGTTGTACTTCCTCCGCAGGTTGAGAAGTTTACACCTCCACCCTCCCATCCTCGCCACCTTCTACAGAAGCACAATTGAGTCGGTCATGACCAGCTGCATCTCTACGTGGTGCGGCAGCTGTACAGCTGCGGACTGGAAGTGCCTTCAGAGAGTGGTGAGGACAGCGGAAAAAATCATTGGGACTTCTCTTCCTTCAATCATGGACATGGGGTACAAGCGCTGTCTGATTAGAGCTAAGGGCATTACCAGAGCCCCCACACACCCACAATTCGGACTGTTTATACTGCTTAACTCTGGGAGGAGGTACCGCAGCATGAAGAGCGGGACAACCAGGTTCTGCAACAGCTTCATCCCCCAGGCCATAAGATTACTGAACAATCAACAAAACCGAGGCTAGAACTTTTAAAATATCGACACTTTTAAAAAAAAAAGCTTTTTATATATATTTATTTTACAGAACCATGCACATGAGGCATTTTTATGGACGCACTTAGCACTTTTACTTTTACTATTTACCTGATTGGAGAGTCAAATGCAACGAAATTTCGTTCAAGGTGCACTGTGTCTAGGTGTATATCTGAATGACAATAAAGTTTTCATTCATTCATTCATTCATTCATTCATTCATTCATTCATTCATTCATTCAAAATTATGTGTAGGGCAAGTTTTTTACATAGTCCCCCCTCCCCAATCTTTGCACATCCCTAAACCTGGACTTTCCACTCATCACTTTAATTTCATGTTTCATGAATCTTGTTGTGTTTTATGACTGTTGGCAGATCAATTTCCCTCCTGGGGTAAATAAAGTTGTATTGTGTCGTATCGTATCGTATCGAACTTGCTGCTTAGGTGCAAGTGGAAGAAGATACTATAGTCGCATTTAAGAGACTTGTATATAGGTACATGGAAATGCAGGGAATGGAGAGATATGGATCACATGCAGGCAGAGGAGAGTAGTTCAACTTGACATGATGCTCGGCACAGGCGTTGTGGGCCGAATGGCCTGTTCCTGTACTGTACTGTTCTATGCATCCTTGTTGCATTTATACTACAATGAGAAAGGTTAATCGTAGATTTAATGTGCATTGCCAGAACTCTATCCCTTTTTTTCCAATATCAACTGTAGAAAATCAATCTTAACGGAGACACAGTATACACATGTCCAGGCTGATGTCCCTATTACAGCAAAGCCACTGCAGTGTAAAATGGCACACATTCCTAGCAATTAAGTAATCTGTCACTCGAAAAGTAGTTTACTAGGATTTAGATAAGATAACAACAGTTTAAGCAAGCATGCAGAAAGACCTGGGGCCCTTGGCTAATTACAATATCTAGACACACAGTCTAATCATGCCGTCTCACCTGTCAAGTTGTACAATTTGACTGTTGTCAGAGGTTGGAGTTACAATACATAATCTCTGCCAGACTAATCCTTCTACCGACTCCAGGTCATCTAGAATTCCCCATTTAGGCAGACGTCCGGCTTAATTCGTTTATTTGTAAAAATGTGGGTTTCTTTCAGACTTCCATTACAGACTTCATTTCATATAGTTCTTCTCAAATCTAAATGCTTTTGACATTTTAAGAATGGATGAAATATTAAGAAGGAAAATGTACACTGAAACAGCTGCAAGAAAAGCGGGTTGTCCCTAACCCCTATGCTGGTAGCTGTCAGTAAACTCAACACCCCACCAATTTAGCCCATATCATCCTCAGCAGGGCCCACCACTGGGTGTCGTGTATGTTCCACCCTGGTTCTTTTGATATTTAAGGCAAAAGGGAGTCTTAAAGAATGGTTATTTAATGTGTTTAAAGAGACGAGGTCCTTAGAGTCACAGAATCATACAGCATGGAAACAGGCCGTTCGGCCCACAACAAGCATCATGTCCCATCTACACTACCAACACCTGCCTGCATTTGGCCCATATCCCTCTAAACCTGTCCTACCCATGTACGTTGCAATAGTACCAACCTTAACTACCTCCTCCGGCAGCTCGTTCCACATACCCACCAACCTTTGTGTGAAAAGGTTTTCCCTCGGGTTTCTATTAAATCTCTCCCTCCTCACCTTAAGCCTATGTCCTCTGGTTCTCGATTCCCTTCCTCTGGGCAAGAGACTCTGTGCAACAACGCAATCTATTCCTGCTGTGATTTTGGACAGCGAAATAATAACAGCCCTCATTCTCCTGTGCTCCAAGGAATAGTGTCCCAGCTCAACCTCTCCCTAGAGTCCTGGCAACATTCTTGTAAATCTTTTCTGCACCCAGAGAACTCATCTAGAAGGCCTTCTCCCAGAACTGCAGAAAGTTAGTGTGATCCGGAACTGCACCTAGTTCTTCCTTTTCCCTAGTAACATTTCCTCCTTGCCACCCCATCGAAGAACACGAAAAATTGCAGCGAATCCATCCAAGACCGCCAAAAATTGCAGCGAATTGTAGGCACAGCCCAGACCATCACACAAACCAACCTTCCTTCTATTAACTCCATTTATACTTCAGCAAGGACAGCAGCATAATCAAGGATAAGTTGCACCCTGGCCCTCTTCTCCCTCCTCCCAGCGGGCAAAAGGTACAGACGTGTGAAAACGCACATCTCCAGATTCAGGGTCAGTTTCCTCCCAGCTGTTATCAGGCAACTGAACCATCCTGCTGCAGTTAGAGAGCAGTCCTGAACTACTACTTATCTCATTTATGACCCACGGATTATCTTTAAGAAAGAACTGCAGATGCTGGAAAAATCAAAGGTAGACACATCTACGCCGCGTCTGCATCTAGGATGAGGTGTTCCAATAGACAATAGGTGCAGGAGTAGGCCATTCGGCCCCGAGCCAAACCAGGGCATCGGAGATGTCCTCATTAATTAGGGAATGGGGGTTCCCCTCCTCGACTATAGATGAGGCTCTCACCAGGGTCTACTCTATATCCCGTAGCTCCACACTCACTCCCAATCCCCCATTCATAACAATGACAGAGTCCCTCTTGTCTTCACCATCCAGCTGTCACATACAACAGATAATCCTCCGACATTTTCGCCACCTCCAACGGGATCCCACCACTGGCCACAACTTCCCATCTCCTCCCCTTTCGGCTTTCCGCAGAGACCGCTCCCTTCTTGGTCAATTTGTCCCTTCTCACCCAAACCACCCCCTCTCCTGGTACTTCCCCTCGCAACCGCTGGAAATGCTACACTTGTCGCTTTACCTCCCCCCTCGACTCCATCCAAGGACCCAAACAGTCTTTCAAGGTGAGGCCGAGGTTCACCTGCACCTCCTCGAACCTCATCTATTGCATCCGCTGTTCTAGGTGTCAACTGCTCTATATCGGTGAGACCAAGCGCAGGCTTTGCGATCGCTTTGCCCAACACCTCGGAATTAACCAACCTGATCTCCCTTCAGCACTTCAACTCCCCCTCCCATTCCGAATCTGACCTTTCTGTCCTGGGCCTCATCCATGGCCAGAGTGAGTCCCACCGAAAATTGGAGGAATAGCACCTCATATTTCATTTGGGTAGTTACACCCCAGGGGTATGAACATTGACCTCCAATTTCAGGTAGTCCTTGCTTTCTCCCTCCTTCCCCTCCCCTTCCCAGCTCTCCCACAGCCTACTGTCACCGCCTCTTCCTTTCTTCTTCCCACCCCCACCTCCTCCCCCCCCCCCATTCCCAGATCAGTCTGATAAAGGGTCTCGACCCGAAATATCACCTATTCCTTCGCTCCAAAGATGCTGCCTCACCCGCTGAGTTTCGCCAGCATTTTTGTCTACCCTCGGACTATCTTTGATCAGACTTTACTGACTTTATCTTGCACTAAACGTTATTCCCTTATCGTGTGTCTGTACACTGTGAATGGCTTGTAATCATTTGTGTCTTTCCGCTGACTGGTTAGCACGCAACAAAAGTTTTTCACTGTACCTCAGTACACGTGACAATAAACTGAAACTGAAACTGAAATAGAAACTCACCAGGCATAGTGAGCTGCACCACCCAACCCTAAGAATGCAGACAGACAGATTGGAGATGTGGATGTCTGCTGTGCCCATAATGTACGGACTGGAGACAGCGAACTGCACTTTTGTCACTAGCCATATGGTACTTGGATATTTAACATTGAGAAGGCATCCCACTAGTTAAACTAGGGGATAGGTTACAGATCTATATTCACTGTAAACTGCTTGACAGCCAGCCTGCTTCCAATTAGTTCTCATTCTATTCTCTGTCCACGTTGCTGCTGTTCTGCTTTCCATCTCAGTTCTTCCACCATCGTTGACAGGGCTCTCAGCCGTATCTGTTCCATTTGCTACACTTCTTCTTTCACCCCCTCTCTTCCCACACGGAGCAAGGTTAGGCTTCCCCTCGTCCTCACCACTTACCCACCAATCTCCACATTGGATGGATCATTCTCCACAATTTGGATGAGGGGGAGACCTCATTGAAACTTACTGAATAGTGAAAGGCGTGGATAGAGTGGATGTGGAGAGGATGTTTCCACTAGCGGGAGAGTCTAGCACTAGAGATCATAGTCTCAGAGGGTGGTGTACCTGTTGAATTCTTTGCCACAGATGGCTGCAGAGGCTAAGTCAATGGATATTTTTTAAGGCAGAGATAGATAGATTCTTGATTAGTATGGGTGTCAGGGATTATGGGGAGAAGGCAGGAGCTTGGGTTACGCGGGAGAGATAGATCAGCCATGATTGAATGGCAGTGTAGATTTTATGGGTCAAATGGCCTAATTCTGCTCCTAGCACGTATGGCCTTATGACCTTATAAAATGGAACAATATTGCAATGAAAAAATCTGTCAGTGAACCACAGAGGGGAAAGGTTCAGGACTGTTTCGAGCAGCTGAAGTAGGAACTTGGGTATGAAGTTGTTTCTTGATCAATGCCCTAGTAAGGTGTGCGATGCAGTCAGCCACAAGCTTTTTGGGCTTTCTCCCCATGAACAACTCAACATGCCCAGAAACAGCCAACCTGATTTCTAATATTAACCTGTGCTGATCTTAAGCAGATATGTACTTCCCATCACTCGTCAGTATTTTATGATTTTCAATCCATAAAATGGAAATCAACATTACTCTTTCACTAAAAACCAATTGGCTTAAGAAAGAAATTAGAAAAGCTAAAAGAAGATATGAGGTTGCTTTGGCAAGTAAGGTAAAAGTAAATCCGAAGGGTTTCTACCGCTATATTAATAGCAAAAGGATAACGAGGGATAAAATTGGTCCATTAGAGAGTCAGAGTGGCCAACTATCTGCAGAGCCAAAAGAGATGGGGGAGATATTGAACAGTTTCGTTTCTTCGGTATTCACCAAGGAGAAGGATATTGAATTATGTGAGGTAAGGGAAACAAGTAGAGTAGCTATGGAAACTATGAGGATCAAAGAAGAGGAAGTACTGAAACTTTTGAGAAATATAAAAGTGGATAAGTCTCCAGGTCCGGACAGGATATTCCCTAGGACATTGAGGGAAGTTAGTGTAGAAATAGCAGGGGCTATGGCAGAAATATTTCAAATGTCATTAGAAACGGGAATAGTGCCGGAGGATTGGCGTCTTGCGCATGTTGTTCCATTGTTTAAAAAGGGGTCTGAGAGTAAACCTAGCAATTATAGACCTGTTAGTTTGACGTCAGTGGTGGGCAAATTAATGGAAAGAATACTTAGAGATAATATATATAAGCATCTGGATAAACAGGGTCCGATTAGGAACAGTCAACATGGATTTGTGCCTGGAAGGTCATGTTTAACTAATCTTATTGAATTTTTTGAAGATGTTACTCGGGAAATTGATGAGGGTAAAGCAGTGGATGTTGTGTATATGGGCTTCAGTAAGGCCTTTGACAAGGTTCCTCATGGAAGGTTGGTTAAGAAGGTTCAATGGTTGGGTATTAATGGTGGAGTAGCAAGATGGATTCAACAGTGGCTGAATGGGAGATGCCAGAGAGTAATGGTGGATGGTTGTTTGTCAGGTTGGAGGCCAGTGATGAGTGGGGTGCCACAGGGATCTGTGTTGGGTCCACTGTTGTTTGTCATGTACATCAATGATCTGGACGATGGTGTGGTAAATTGGATTAGTAAGTATGCAGATGATACTAAGATAGGTGGGGTTGCGGGAAATGAAGTAGAGTTTCAAAGTCTACAGAGAGATTTATGCCAGTTGGAAGAGTGGGCTGAAAGATGGCAGATGGAGTTTAATGCTGATAAGTGTGAGGTGCTACATCTTGGCAGGACAAATCAAAATAGGACGTACATGGTAAATGGTAGGGAATTGAAGAATGTAGGTGAACAGAGGGATCTGGGAATAACTGTGCACAGTTCCATGAAAGTGGAATCTCATGTAGATAGGGTGGTAAAGAAAGCTTTTGGTGTGCTGGCCTTTATAAATCAGAGCATTGAGTATAGAAGTTGGGATGTAATGTTAAAATTGTACAAGGCATTGGTGAGGCCAATTCTGGAGTATGGTGTACAATTTTGGTCGCCTAATTATAGGAAGGATGTCAACAAAATAGAGAGAGTACAGAGGAGATTTACTAGAATGTTGCCTGGGTTTCAGCAACTAAGTTACAGAGAAAGGTTGAACAAGTTAGGGCTTTATTCTTTGGAGCGCAGAAGGTTAAGGGGGGACTTGATAGAGGTTTTTAAAATGATGAGAGGGATAGACAGAGTTGACGTGGAAAAGCTTTTCCCACTGAGAGTAGGGAAGATTCAAACAAGGGGACATGACTTGAGAATTAAGGGACTGAAGTTTAGGGGTAACATGAGGGGGAACTTCTTTACTCAGAGAGTGGTAGCTGTGTGGAATGAGCTTCCAGTGAAGGTGGTGGAGGCAGGTTCGTTTTTATCATTTAAAAATAAATTGGATAGTTATATGGATGGGAAAGGAATGGAGGGTTATGGTCTGAGCGCAGGTATATGGGACTAGGGGAGATTATGTGTTCGGCACGGACTAGAGGGGTCGAGATGGCCTGTTTCCGTGCTGTAATTGTTATATGGTTATACCCTGTATGGTTATATGGCTTGAGAGATATTTAAATTCAGAGACAATCAAATCCAGACAATTGCTCACACTGTTTGCTGCTTGACATTTCTGACTGAGTTGGTAACACACTTTGCTCAGGATCAGGAAGTTTTTGGTTTAGGTCCCAGTTTGATGACCTGAATACAAAGCCGTGGCAAGTGTCAGGCATTAAGTGAGTGCTGTATAGTGCATTGGATGAGGCATCATCTGCTCTTTCCGATGGATACAAATGAACCCTTGGCGATATTTTGAAGAACAGATGAGATTTTCATATTATCCAGCCTAACCATTGGATAGATTTCCTGTTTGATAGATTATTGCAAAACAATTCATTGGTAATTATCGAATTGCTGCTTTGAGACCTTGCTGTAAACATAATTGTGGCTGCGTCTCTTACATTGGATTAGAAATTACTGTATAGTTTTTTTAGTTATTAGTTTTAGAGATACAGCATGCAAACAGACACTTCGGCCCACCGAGCCCACGCCAACCATCAATTAACCGTTCACACTAGATTTCTTATTTACTCATCATGAACCTCTGCTTTACACCATAAGACATTGGAGTGGAATTAGACCATTCAGCCCATCGCGTCGACTCCACCATTAAATGATTTAGTTTAGTTTAGAGATACAGGGCGGAAACAAGCCCACCGAGTTCACACTGGCCAGCTATCCTCACACATTAACACTATCCTACCCGCACATTAGGGACAATTTGTACACTTATACCAAGCCAATTAACCTACTAACCTGTGTGTCTTTAGAGTGTGGAAGAAAACCGAAGACCTCGGAGAAAATCCGCACGGTCAAGGGGAGAACATAAAACTGTACAGACGTCACCCCTAGTCGGAATTGAACCCGGGTCTCTGGTGGTGCAACGCTGTAAGGCAGCATCTCTACCGCTGCGCCACAATGCCGCCCTGGCTGATCTATTCTTTCTTCCCAGCCCCATTCTCCTGCCTTCTCCCCATAACCTTTGATGCCCTCCTTAATCAAGAACCTTTAACTCCCCACCTTAAAAATATCCAATTTCTTGGCTGCCACACACATCTGTGGCAATAAATTATAGCTCTAAAAGTACCTCATTACCCATGAAGAACTTTGATAACTTGATGCACATAACATAAATGAATATTGGTTTAGTTTTAGTTTTAGAGATACAGCATGGAAACAGGCCCTTCGGCCCACCAAGTCCATGCTGACCATTGGTTGTTGGTTCACACTAGTTCCATGTTATCCCAGTTTCTCACCAATCCCTACACACTAAGGGCAATTTACAGAGGCTAGCTAACCTACAAACCCACACGTCTTTGGGATGTGGGGGAAAACAGGAGCACCCAAAATAAACCCATACTGTCACAGGGAGAATATGCAAACTCCACACAGCCAATGCCCAAGGTCAGGATCGAACCTGGATCTGTGCCATCAAAGATGGATCTGGACAAGTATTTGAATCACCAAGGCATGGAAGGCTACAGACCAAGTGCTGGTAAATGGGGTTAGTGGTCAACATGATGGGGGGGGGGGATTCCAAAGGGGCTATGTTTGGACTTTTTGTGATGATTAACTGAATTAGCTGCTTTCTGATTTTTCAGATTTTTTAAAAGTAAAATGTCTCATATTGTGAAGTATTTTAAGCAACTAATAAAACAACATGATACACGCAGTAATGGCCTGGTGTCAAACAAGGCTGGAGTAAAGACTAGAATACGCTCATCATGCATCTAAAGGCTACTGTCAGAGAAGCAAAAGCCATCGACTTAAACCTAACTTGAATGTACAGACACAATGATAAAACTAGTGATAGGAACCATATGCTCAAGGACTTCCTCTGAATTAAATATAGTTTGCTTGGAGCCTGTTAACAACCTTAAAAGCAATTAACTATTTGTAAAGGAAGAGAAAGGGATATTTTAATTTAATCACAGTACAATTTGTACTTTAATCATTTGTAGATTCCATGGCTTCAGGGGAAAGCGAGTCAAATCCGTCAGTTAATGGAACAATTGAAATCAACTTGCCCATATCAAAATACCATGTTGTTTCTGCAAACAGAACATTATTTAGGACAAAGCGATTTTTAGCCTATGTGTAAGTGTTAATAGTCATAATCATATCACATGTAAAGGATGGAGCATTTGGAACAAGGTGGTGAGGTTGAGAGAGAGTGTCGATGGGCAGAAGGAGGATGACAGGGATAGAACACATGCAAAATGACAATTTAATTTTCATATTATTTATTATCTTTACCAATGTCATATTTCATCAATTCACAAGATAAACAATTGCCTTGTTCAAAATTGATGTCCTCTCTGCAGCTGAGTGGAGTCAGTGTCATTTGTCATTCATTAAATCATCTGTTGGAATATGCTCATCAAACTTTTGTTAAATCACTGACATTAGGGTAGCTCAGAGGCACAGCTGGTATACTGTGGCTGTTGCCTCACAGTGCCAGAGACCCAGGTGCCATCCTGACCTCAGGTGCTGTCAGTGTACAGTTTGCATGTTCTCCCTGAGACCTCATGGATTTCCTCCAGGCGTTCCGATTTCTTCCCTTGTCGCAAAGACACGCAGGCTTGTAGGTCAAGTGGCAGCCATGAATTGCCCCTGTTATGTAGAGAGCAGATGAGAAAGTGGAAAGTAGACAAAAAAAGTTGGAGAAACTCAGCAGGTGAGGCAGCATCTATGGAGAAAAGGAGTAGGCGACATTTCGGGTTGAGACCCTTTGTCAGACATTGGTGGGGGGGGGGGGGGGGGGCGGAGATAGTGGGATAACATAGAACTACAGCCGGGCGTGGACGGACCTTTCTTCAATGTATCTCTAACCTAACCTAAACTAAACTAATATTTTCTTCAAGCACACATCATTTATGACCCTTTCATGAGTAGCCCAAGGAACTTTCATACGATAAAAATACACATGAGCTCATATTTTTCACTTCATCCATGTACTATTTACTTCCGGTGTTTTAATAAAGTTTGATGCTTTCCACTTCACTTTACAAAGTAAGTTTTAAAATAACGCTCTTATTTTCACATTTGTGAATGTTGATGAGTTGATGACAATAGTTCAATCATGGCATTTTTAGACAACTGATTGCCTCAAATTTCAGAATGCAATTCAGTAATTTCAATTGCACAGAATGCCACAACCATTTTGTTCTGTCTTGGGGCCCTCAAAATCTCTTCACTCAACATTTTGCCACATATCTGCGCTTTTCCCTTTTTGTCTCCTTTTCATATAATGGCCAGAAAGATTCCTGCTCTCAGGCTCCTTTCAGATCAGGTTTCTGAAAGCACTGCTGTTACAGTGAGCTTCAAAACATCTACTTTTGTTTCCAAGGTGCGTCTTTGACAGGATTTACAGGGCAGTGGTGGAGGTACAGGATGCTAACCAGCCTGAACAAGTTTCTCTCCAGAATGGCTTGTAGCATGTGCCGGGTGAAATTCAAACTACACTAATCAGCATTTCATCATGATGAAATGTCTTCTTGAAATATGGGTTAAGCACCTTTGGATAAAACAGGAGACCCATAAATAATATCACAGAGTATATTTTCTTCAGTGGCAGCTCTTGAGAATTGTGGAAGATATCTATCTGCCAGGCTTGTCAGTCTTCAGAAGACTGAGGATCCCAATTATAAAAGACCATATTTCTTCTTCAGTTATGTTGTTGTTTGGTGGATTGGACATGCAAACCCTGGTTAGTCCTGCCCTGCTGCCAACATCTCCACCGTCATTCTGTCTCAACAGAGGCACTGCACCTCAATGTTATATAAATTTGAAGGACTAGGTGGC
Organism: Amblyraja radiata; assembly: GCF_010909765.2. Taxonomy (NCBI): domain Eukaryota; kingdom Metazoa; phylum Chordata; class Chondrichthyes; order Rajiformes; family Rajidae; genus Amblyraja; species Amblyraja radiata. The sequence goes on from NC_045956.1 coordinate 24,473,231, forward strand.
AACATACAAAGCGAATAACAACTAGCAATGATTGACTTCAACTATGACTGAAGGCAATCTTCAGTGTGACTTTGTACCATTTGGCTGCCTTTTGAGCATTGGTTATTGGGAGCTGGAAAAAGAAAAACCCGTTGAAGGGAGGGATCAAATCTCAGGGCTACTCACTGGAACTGCTTCCTCACGAGCAATATTTCAGTGCTGGTGGATCCAGTATCAAGGAGAATATTTCCATTTTTGCATTCTTTTTTTCCCTCATTTGATCCCCAATATTCAACACAAGCATTGCTGGTGGAAACTCTCAAAGGACTTAATGTTTCTCAGGAGATGGTCCAGGTTTTGCACCAGTAGAGGAAGTTGGACAACAAGTAGCAATCTAAGTCTGAAGAAGTGTCTCGACCGGAAACGTCGCCCATTCCTTTTCTCCAGAGATGCTGCCTCACCCATTGAGTTACTCCAGCATTTTGCGCCAACCTACAAAACAGCAATATAAACCGGGAATTTCATTGGCTTCTGCTCACTGTTTCTGAATGCAGAAGATGTTTCTATAGGCCTTTGCCTTTGTGACCTTCAAATAAGTATTCGAGTTGGATTGAGAAGTTGGGAGTTCATGTTGCAATTGTATAAGATGTTGATGTGACCAATTTAGACTATTGTGTTCAGTTCTGGGCACCATGTTAGAGGAAAGATATTGTCAAGCTTGAAAGGGTTCAGAGAAGATATATAAACCTGTTGCCAGGACTAGAGGGTGTGAGTTATAGGGAGAGGTTGAGTAGGCTGGATCTCCATTCCTTGGAGTGCAGGAGGATGAGGGGTGATCTTATAGAGGGTATATCAAATCATGAGAGGAATAGATTGGGTTGATGCACAGAGTCTCTTGCCCAGAGTAGGGGAATCGAGGACCAGAGGACATAGGTTCAAGGTGAAGGGGAAAAGATTTAATAGGAATCTGAGGGGTATCTTTTTTATGGAACAAGCTGCCAGAGGAGGTAGTTGAGGCTGGGACTATCCCAACATTTAAGAAGCAGTTAGACAGGTACATGGATAGGACAGGTTTGGAAGGATATGGACCAAGAGCAGGCAGATGGGACTAGTGTAGCTATGTAGACATGTTGGCCGGTGTGGGCAAGTTTGGCCGAACGGCCTGTTTCCACATTGTATCACTCTATGACTCTATGACTCTAATGGCCAAGTCTCCGCTATGAAACATTAAATTGATGTAGCTTTGTTTGCAAGTCCTGTGCTGAATGAGCTATCAAGCAGGTGTCATTTGCAAACTGACTGCAATGAATGTTTTGACAATGACGTTTGTTTTTAGCTCGGTATGGCTATATATATACATTTTAAGTTTTGTTCTGAACTAAAAGAGGAAGAAACCTCAGAATATGCAACTCATTACTTTGGAAGATGATTGATATTCATTGTGAGCAGGATTGTGTTTCAGATAGCACATTGCTCACCTATTGCTAAGGATGTGGTTGAAAGCATACCAGAGTGGGAGTGGGGGGGGACCAGTCATGATACGCTATATCAGAATCAAAAACAAAGGAACAATTCAGTCAGAGGCAGTGTTTAGCCAATGCCAAAAGCTAGGAAATAAACCATAAAACAGGACATAGAATCTCAGAAATATTATCCGCCACATCCATATTAGTTTGGAGATATTCAGATTCGGGATATGAACATGTAGACATGGTGTTCCATTTATATTTAAGAAGGAACTGCAGATGCTGGAAAAATCAAAGGTAAAAAAATGCTGGAGAAACTCAGCGGGTGAGGCAGCATCTATGGGGCAAAGGAAAAGGTGACGTTTCAGGTCGAGACCCTTCTTCAGACCCATTTAGTTTAGTTTAGTTTAGTTTAGTTTAGTTTAGTTCAGAGATACAGCCCCGAAACAGGCCCATCGGCCCACTGAGTCCGCACCAGGCAGTGATCCCTGCATATTAACACAAGCTAGGGACAATTCACACTTATACCAAGTATACAAACTCAAGTTAATTAACCTACAAACCTGTACGTCTTTGTAGTGTGGGAGGAAACTGGACATCTCGGAGTTCACCCACATGGCCACAGGGAGAACGTACAAATTCTGTACAGACAGCACCCGTAGTCAGGATCGAACCTGGGTCTCTGGTGCTGCAAGCACAGTGAGGCAACAACTCTACTGCTGCACCACCGTGCCGCCCATAGGTTGTCCCATTTCATGGGACATTGGAGGCAACAGTGAGATAGGGAGGAATTGTGGGGCAGATTGAACTAAGTTGGGACCATGTTCCTAGCGGAAAAAATAGATAGGGAAAACATGAGGACTTCAAATGAGTGAATGGATGCTAGATGATATATTCCCCAAAAAATGGGCGGATAATATTGCTTTTTTAGGTGCTATGCAATTGAAATTACATTAAACTTTAATAAAAATTAATAGCAAACACTTGCCAAAGGTTGCACAATTTGAGAAATTGTTAAACAGGTATTTCTACTCACTATATGTGTAATGTCAATCATTTGGCAGCGGGGTCGTACGTGGAGTAAAGTCATTCTTCGTGCTGCACTTATATTCAGCACAGCCGGGAGATATTTGAGAACGTGTTGGCTGCAACAACCATCTGAAGCACAGTTCTGCTTGCAAAGAATATCAACCCGCTTTGTCAGTAATGAATCCATATAAATGCATTGCAAGGTTCCATCCGTTTCAGTTCATCTTTCAGCTTAGAATTCAGTTTTTATTTTGTGCATAACACGGAGAAGCTCACAGACGTGTGGTTTAGGCGGTTGTCAAAGAATCTCTGCAGGCAGCTCAAGCCACTTCCAAAATTAGTTTAGGAATGGATCCAGTGTAAATCTGCTTCACGTAAGTGTGAACACTGACCTTTCTGCATGTGGCCTCCTCTACTGTCAGAGTGAGGACACGTGCAAATTGGAGGAACAGCACCTCATATTTCACTTGGGCAGCGTACAACCTAGTGGTATGAATATTGATTTCTCTAATTTCAAGTAACCCCTGCATTCCCACTCTCTCTGTCCCTCCCCCACCCTAGTCATCCTGCTAGTTCCACTGTTCGCATCCATGCAATCCCTTCGTTATCACCTCTTCCACAGTCAACAATGGGCTGTTGTGGGCTCCACCTTTTCCTGGTCATCAGTGCCAGCTATGATTTGTTCTGAACCTTTTCATACCTCCAATTTCCCTCTCCCCTGACACAGTATGAAGGGTCTCAACCTGCAATGTCACATTCCTTTTCTCCAGAGATGCTGCCTGACCCATTGAGTTGCTCCAGCATTTTGTGTTTGTCTTTGGTGTAAGCCCGCATTTGCCGTTCCTTCCTAAACTTGGTAAGGTCATAAGGTCATAAATGATAGGAGTAGAATCGGCCCATCAAGTCTACTCTGACATTCAATCATGGCTGATCTATCTCTCCCTCCTAATCCCATTCTCCTGCCTTCTCCCCATAACCTCTGACATCTGTACTAATCAAGAATCTATCTATCTCTGCCTTAACAATATCCACTGACATGACCTCCACAGCCTCTGTGGGAATGAATTCCACAGATTCACCACTCTTTAACTAAAGAAATGTCTCCTCTTCTCCTTCCTAAAATAATGTCCTTTAATTTTAAGTCTATGGCCTCTTTTCCTAGACTCTCCCACTAGTGGAAACATCCTCTCCACATCCACTGTATCCAAGCCTTTCACTATTCTGTACATTTCAATGAGATCCCCACTAATTCTTCTAAACTCCAGCAAGTACAACAGAATGGAGTAAGTACCCAAAACATCCATATGCTTGAATTGACTGAGAAAGTTATTGATGTTTAGTCAGCCTTCAGGATGTCTTGATTTCATGCAACTATTGTCCACATCCAGCTTCCAGTGAAAGCCTGAGAGATGAAATGTGACAAGGGCACCGTCAAGTCGTCAAGAGACTTCATTGTCATGTGTCTCAGATAGGACAATTAAATTCTTGCTTGCTGCATCACAACAGAGTATTGTAAGCATAAATACCAAAGAGTTCAGTGTATCTATATAGCATAGACCATATATATACACATAAATAAACAGATACAATGCAATAGGCTGTTATAGTTCAGAGTTTGTTTGATGGCGAGTTTAATAGCCTGATGGCTGTGGGGAAGAAGCTGTTCCTGAACCTGGATGTACCAGATTTCAGGCTCCTGTACCTTCTACCTGATTGCAGTGGGGAGATGAGTATGTGGCCAGGATGGTCCGGGTCCTTGATGATGTTGGCCGCCTTTTTGAGGGGAGGTCAGAGCCGATGATGGACTGGGCAGTGGTCAGAACTTCCTGCTTTCTTCTCCGCTCCTGGACGCTCAAGTTGCCGAACCAAGCCACGATGCAACCAGTCAGCATGTTCTCTACTGTGCACCTGTAGAAGTTTGAGAGAGTCCTATTTGACATACAGGCTCTCCGTAATCTTCTCAGAAAGTAGAGACGCTGATGTGCTTTCTTTATTATTGAATCAGTGTGCTGGGACCAGGAAGATCTTCTGAAATATACACGCCCAGGAATTTGAAGTTCTTGACCCTTTCCACCATTGATATAAACGGGATTGTGGGTCCCTATCCTACCCCTTCCAAAGTCCACAATCAGTTCCTTGGTTTTGCTGGTGTTGAGAGCTAGGTTATTGTGCTGGCACCATTTGGTCAATCGGTTGATCTCACTTCTATACTCTGACTCATCACCATCAGTGATTCGTCCCACAACAGTGGTGTCGTCAGCGAACTTGCACTATGTCCAGCTACACAGTCATGAGTATAAAGTGAGTACAGCAGGAGGCTGAGCACACTGTGCTGATTGTTATCGAGGATGACACATTTCCACAATACGGACAGACTGTGGTCTGTGGATGAGGAAGTCGAGGATCCAATTGCAGAGGGATGCGCAGAGACCCAGATCTGAGAGCTTGGTAACTAGCTTGGGGGGGATGATGGTGTTAAACGCCGAGCTGTAGTCAATGAATAACAGCCTTGCATATGAGTTTCTGTTGTCCAAGTGATCCAGAGCAGAGTGGAGAGCCAGTGAGATCGCATCCACCATTGATCTGTTGTGGCGGTAAGCAAACTGCAGTGGGTCGAGGTTCTTGTCGAGGTAGGAGTTGAGATGCGCTATAATCAACCTCTCAAAGCACTTCTTCACCACAGACGTTAGTGCCACTGGTCAATAGTCATTTAGGCATGTCACCTTGCTCTTCTTGGGCACTGGTATTATTGATGTCCTTTTAAAGCAGGTGGACCTCAAACCTCAGAAGTGAGAGGTTGAAAATGTCCGTAAAAACTGCAGCCAGTTGATCGCACAGGTTTTTAGAACACAGTCGGGTATACCATCAAGACCAGGCGCTTTCCGAGGGTTCACTCCCCTGAAGGATCTTCTGACATCGACCTCTGTGACTGTGACTGAAATACCATCATGGCGAATGGGGGCTCGGGAAAGCAAATCAGTGTTCACCCTATCAAAGCGTGTGTAAAACGCATTGAGCTCGTCAGCCCACCACATGCTTCTCCTGCGTGATAGGAAAAAATATAAATCAAGTCAAGAGTGTTTTATTGTCATATGTCCCGGTTGGGACAATGAAATTCTTACTTACTGCAGCACAACAGAAAATGTGAATATGTAAACCTAGTACATAACGGGGGAAGAGTAAAAAATGAAAGAGTTCAATAAATAATAAATATAGTGCAATAATAATTTAGTCTTTTGCAGTTCAGTGCTCAGAGCTTATTCGCTGTTGTGTTTAATACTACGATAGATCCCTTCGACGGTGGGTGGGGAGGTCAAAGCCGGTGATGGGCTGGGCAGTGGTCACAACTTTTTGTAGTCTTTTTCTCTCCTGGACGTTCAAGTTCCCGTTGATAGATTATATTGAAGGGGAAGTTCCATAGTTTTAGGATACCAGATAATCAAAGTAAATAGCAAAGGAACAGCTCTGACATGCCCAGTCCATCTGGCTCTGACCTCCCCACCATCTAAGTGATTTAGGCAAGGCAAGGCAAGGCAACTTTATTTATATAGCACATTTCATACACGAGGCAGACTCAAAGTGCTTCACATAAAAACATGTCATACAATAAATGAAATAATAAAATGAAATAAAATAGAAGAACTAAAAGAAAAGAAAAACAAAATTAAAAATGCATTATAAAAAGTGCAAAAGTTAAAGTGCAATGTAGTTAAGATTTAGCTGAAAGCTAAAGTAAACATAAAAGTTTTCAGTCTTGTTTTAAAAGTGGTCAAAGTTGAGGCAAGTCTTAAATCTTCAGGAAGTTTATTCCAGCTATTTGTTGCATAGTAACTAAATCCTGCTTTCCCATGTTTTGTATTTACTCTGGGAATCACTAGCAGATTGGTTTCAGAAGATCTTAGCGGAATAATTTACCGGAATTACTGCCTCAAAAAGGCAGCCAGCATCATCAGAGACCCACAACACACCCACATTATCAGAGACCCAGAGGCCACAACTGTCATCCTAAGCTGTGAATCAGTCTGAAGAAGGGTTTCGGCCCGAATCGTTTCCTATTTCCTTCGTTCCATAGATGCTGCTGCACCCGCTGAGTTTCTCCAGCATTTTTGTGTACCAACTAAACTGTAAGTCTGCAATGTTTGTAATAAATGATTTGTTAGCCCTTAATGACAATGCAATAAGTTGTTTGGCAATTTGCTGGCTTGCACGCTGCTTGAAATGCTGTGAAATTGAATGCGGTGGCCTGCAATTTGCTTGACATCATCCAGCAATTTGTCTTTTGCTCAATATGTGAGCTAGCACTGGAGCTGGATGAACTCAGCGGGCCAGCCAGCATTTGGGGAGGGAAATCAACAGGCAACGTTCTGGGTTGGAACCAATCTTCAGATCAATCAGTCTGAACAAGGGTCTGCCCAAAACATCAACTGTCCATTCCCCTCCAGATGCTGTCTGACCCGCTTAGTTCCTCCAGCACTTTTGTGTTTTGCTCAAGATTCTCACATCTGCAATTTATTTTGTCTCTTGTTCACTTAATTGTGTGAACTGTTGTGCATGTATTTTTCCCTTGAATGGCAAGCTGGTAGTGTGTGTGTGTGTGTGTGTGTGTGTGTGTGTGTGTGTGTGTGTGTGTGTGTGTGTGTGTGTGTGTGTGTGTGTGTGTGTGTGTGTGGTGTGTGTTGTGTGTGTGTGTGTGTGTGTGTTCGCGTGCGTGCGCGTGCGTGTGTGTGTGTGTGTGTGAGTGCGTGTGTGTGAGTGCGTGTGAGTGCGTGTGGGTGTGTGTGTGTGAGTGCGTGTGTGTGAGTGCGTGTGTGTGTGTGTGTGTGAGTGCGTGTGTGTGTGTGTGTGTGTGTGTGTGAGTGCGTGTGTGCGTGTGTGTTGTCACATAGACGTTGGCATTTCTTCAATATTACATTAATCAATAACCCTTGGAGTTACAGAAATAACAATATTTCATCAAGAAATATTTTTTACGGTTATTGGGCTATATGCCAGTCACCCTGCAGACCCTGGCAAGAGTCAAATCACTGCATTTATTAATTTTCTTGAACAGAACCTGAGTTAACCAAAGAGTAAATTTAAATTTCAAAAACATCGTCAACAAAGTTCCTACTGCCAGACAATTGGTTTTAGCGATCAATATTAGATCTGGGGCTGAATAATAATTCATTAGGTACCAGTGGGTATTGAACTATATTCTGCATTCTGAACCTTTTCCTTCGCTCTGCTTGAACTGAGCTTCATTATATTTATGTATAGTATTATTTGACTTGATTGGATAGAATGTACAAGAAAGCTTTTCACTGTGACTTGGAAACACATAATAATAATAATAATAAACCTAAGTCTTAGTTTAATGCGAAAATAATTGATGATTAGCAATTCACTGAAATCTTTAAAACATTCATGCATGGCATTCAGATTTCCATAAGTACATAGTCATATACATGTTCATAAGATCATAAGATCATAAGTGATAGGAGCAGAATTAGGCCATTTGTCCCATCAAGTATATGCCGCCATTCAATCATGGCTGATCTATCTCTCCCTCTTAACCCCATTCTCCTGCAATTTCCACATGACCACTGACACCATCAAGAATCTATCTATTTCTGCCTTAAAAGTATAGATTGACTTAGCTACCGCAGCCTTCTGAGGCAAAGAATTCCACAGATTAATCACCGACTGCAGAAATTCCTCCTCATCTCCTTAAAAGAACACCCTTTATTTCTGAGGCTATGACATATAATGCTAGATTTTCCCACTAGTGGAGTTCTATGAATATTGGAGTCTAGGAGGAGAAAGTCTTACTGGACCTGGAAATAATGGACACCTCCCTTCCATGTTCCCAACCCTTTCTTAATCACACATCTAAAACTGTTTACTTTGCTTCGAAGCTGATGTCCAATTTTATTTCATAGAAACATAGAAACATAGAAATTAGGTGCAGGAGTAGGCCATTCGGCCCTTCGAGCCTGCACCGCCATTCAATATGATCATGGCTGATCATCCAACTCAGTATCCCGTACCTGCCTTCTCTCCATACCCTCTGATCCCCTTAGCCACAAGGGCCACATCTAACTCCCTCTTAAATATAGCCAATGAACTGGCCTTGACTACCCTCTGTGGCAGGGAGTTCCAGAGATTCACCACTCTCTGTGTGAAAAAAGTTCTTCTCATCTCGGTTTTAAAGGATTTCCCCCTTATCCTTAAGCTGTGACCCCTTGGTCGGATGGCAATAACTTGCATACAAGCCTTTATGTTAGGGCTATACAGTAAGGTGTAGTCCAGCTGCACCTGGACTACACCTTACTGCATCTTTGAGCAACTATGGTAACACACCTACAATGTATAGGTTTACAGAAAGATGCAAAGTAATTTATTCTGGCTGTAAACACAGAAACATAGAAACATAGAAAATAGGTGAAGGAGTAGGGCATTCGGCCCTTCGAGCCTGCACCGCCATTCAATATGATCATGGCTGATCATCCCGTACCTGCCTTCTCTCCATACCCCCTGATCCCTTTAGCCACAAGGGCCACATCTAACTCCCTCTTAAATATAGCCAAATGAACTGGCCTCAACTACCTTCTGTGGCAGAGAATTCCAGAGATTCACCACTCTCTGTGTGAAAAATGTTTTCCTCATCTTGGTCCTAAAAGATTTTCCCCTAATCCTTAAACTGTGACCCCTTGTCCTGGACTTCCCCAACATCGGGAGCAATCTTCCTGCATCTAGCCTGTCCAACCCCTTAAGAATTTTGTAAGTTTCTATAAGATCCCCTCTCAATCTCCTAAATTCTAGAGAGTATAAACCAAGTCTATCCAGTCTTTCTTCATAAGACAGTCCTGACATCCCAGGAATCAGTCTGGTGAACCTTCTCTGCACTCCCTCTATGGCAATAATGTCCTTCCTCAGATTTGGACACCAAAACTGTACGCAATACTCCAGGTGTGGTCTCACCAAGACCCTGTACAACTGCAGTAGAACCTCCCTGCTCCTATACTCAAATCCTTTTGCTATGAAAGCTAACATACCATTCGCTTTCTTCACTGCCTGCTGCACCTGCATGCCCACTTTCAATGACTGGTGTACCATGACACCCAGGTCTCGCTGCATCTCCCCTTTTCCTAGTCGGCCACCATTTAGATAATAGTCTGCTTTCCTGTTTTTGCCACCAAAATGGATAACCTCACATTTATCCACATTATACTGCATCTGCCAAACATTTGCCCACTCACCCAGCCTATCCAAGTCACCTTGCAGTCTCCTAGCATCCTCCTCACAGCTAACACTGCCCCCCAGCTTAGTGTCATCCGCAAACGTGGAGATATTGCCTTCAATTCCCTCATCCAGATCATTAATATATATTGTAAATAGCTGGGGTCCCAGCACTGAGCCTTGCGGTACCCCACTAGTCACTGCCTGCCATTGTGAAAAGGACCCGTTTACTCCTACTCTTTGCTTCCTGTTTGCCAGCCAGTTCTCTATCCACATCAATACTGAACCCCCAATGCCGTGTGCTTTAAGTTTGTAAACTAATCTCTTATGTGGGACCTTGTCGAAAGCCTTCTGGAAGTCCAGATACACCACATCCACTGGTTCTCCCCTATCCACGCTACTAGTTACATCCTCGAAAAATTCTATAAGATTCGTCAGACAAGATTTACCTTTTGTAAATCCATGCTGACTTTGTCCAATGATTTCACCACTTTCCAAATGTGCTGCTATCCCATCTTTAATAACTGACTCTAGCAGTTTCCCCACTACCGATGTTAGACTAACTGGTCTGTAATTCCCCGTTTTCTCTCTCCCTCCCTTCTTAAAAAGTGGGGTTACGTTTGCTACCCGCCAATCCTCAGGAACTACTCCAGAATCTAAAGAGTTTTGAAAGATTATTACTAATGCATCCACTATTTCTGGAGCTACTTCCTTAAGTACTCTGGGATGCAGCCTATCTGGCCCTGGGGATTTATCGTCCTTTAATCCATTTAATTTACCCAACACCACTTCCCGGATAACCTGGATTTCACTCAATTCCTCCAACTCCTTTGACCCGCGGTCCCCTGCTATTTCCGGCAGATTATTTATGTCTTCCTTAGTGAAGACGGAACCAAAGTAGTTATTAAATTGGTCCGCAATATCCTTGTTCCCCATGATCAACTCACCTGTTTCTGACTGCAAGGGACCTACATTTGTTTTAACTAATCTCTTTCTTTTCACATATCTATAAAAACTTTTGCAGTCAGTTTTTATGTTCCCTGCCAGTTTTCTTTCATAATCTATTTTTCCTTTCCTAATTAAGCCCTTTGTCCTCCTCTGCTGGTCTCTGAATTTCTCCCAGTCCTCCGGTATGCTGCTTTTTCTGGCTAATTTGTACGCATCATCCTTCGCTTTGATACTATCCCTAATTTCCCTTGTTATCCACGGATGCACTACCTTCCCTGATTTATTCTTTTGCCAAACTGGGATGAACAATTTTTGTAGTTCATCCATGCAGTCTTTAAATGTCTTCCATTGCATATCCACCGTCAACCCTTTTAGAATTAATTGCCAGTCAATCTTGGCCAATTCACGTCTCATACCCTCAAAGTTACCTTTCTTTAAGTTCAGAACCATTGTTTCTGAATTAACAATGTCACTCTCCATCCCAATGAAGAACTCAACCATATTATGGTCACTCTTGCCCAAGGGGGCACGTACAACAAGACTGCTAACTAACCCTTCCTCATTACTCAATACCCAGTCTAAAATAGCCTGCTCTCTCGTTGGTTCCTCTACATGTTGATTTAGATAACTATCCCGCATACATTCCAAAAAATCCTCTTCCTCAGCACCCCTGCCAATTTGATTCACCCAATCTATATGTAGATTGAAGTCACCCATTATAACGGTTTTGCCTTTGTCGCACGCATTTCTAATTTCCTGTTTGATACCATCTCCAACTTCACTACTACTGTTAGGTGGCCTGTACACAACACCCACCAGCGTTTTCTGCCCCTTAGTGTTTCGCAGCTCTATCCATACCGATTCCACATCCTGCAAATTAATGTCCTTCCTTTCCATTGCGTTAATCTCCTCTGTAATCAGCAACGCTACCCCACCTCCTTTTCCTTTCTCTCTATCCCTCCTGAATATTGAATATCCCTGGATGTTCAGCTCCCAGCCTTGGTCACCCTGGAGCCATGTCTCCGTGATCCCAACTATATCATAGTCATTAATAGCTATCTGCACATTCAACTCATCCACCTTATTACGAATGCTCCTTGCATTGAGACACAAAGCCTTCAGGCTTGTTTTTACAACACTCTTACCCCTTATACAATTTTGTTGAAAAGTGGCCCTTTTTGATTTTTGCCCTGGATTTTTCGGCCTGCCACTTTTACTTTTCACCTTGCTACCTATTGCTTCTACCCTCATTTTACACCCCTCTGTCTCTACGCTCGCACATTTAAGAAACCCTTTTCCTTTAACTCCATCCTCCACTAGCCCATTCGACACCCCACCCCCCTTATTCAGTTTAAAACCACCCGTGTAGCAGTGGCAAACCTGCCTGCCAGAATGCTGGTCCCACACCTGTTAAGATGTAATCCGTCCCTTTTGTACAGTTCCCCCTTACCCCAAAACAGATCCCAGTGATCTAAGAATCAAAATCCCTGCCCCGTGCACCAGTTCCTCAGCCACACGTTCAGGTCCCGTATCTCCCTGTTCCTGCTCTCGCCAGCACGAGGAACTGGAAGCAAACCGGAGATAACAACCCTGGAGGTCCTGCTTTTCAGCATTTTTCCGAGCTCTCTAAAGTCACGCTGCAGAATATTCATCCCCTTCTTTCCGACATCATTTGTGCCGACATGCACTACCGCTTCCGAATGTTCACCTTCGCCCTTGAGGATTTTCTGCACTCTGTCCGTGACATCCTGGATCCTGGCACCAGGAAGGCAGCACACCATCCTCGCATCCCGTCTGTTGCCGCAGAAACCCCTGTCCGTACCTCTCACAATGGAGTCTCCCACTACAATGGCGTTGCCTGCCTTAGGCCTTTTTGGTTGTGGCTCAACAGCCCTATTTGCATCACAAGCCAGTCCGTCGCCCAGTGTAAACACCTCTTCTGTCCCGACAGCTTCTAAGTGGGTGAACCTGTTCACAAGAGGTACAACACCCAGGGACGTTGGCATTCCATGCTTCCCTCCTGTTCTCACTGTCTCCCACCTTCTCTCTTCCAGTACCTTAGGTGTAACAATCGTACTGTAGGACTTGTCGAGGAACGACTCCGTTTCTCGGACGAACCGGAGGTCATCCACTTGCTTCTCCAGTTCCCCAACATGGCCCTTCAGGAGCTCTACCTGGATGCACTTCTCGCATTTGTAGCAGACAGAGGCTTGACCGATGAGATTTCAAGACTTATAATTCTCCCTTTAGATTCTCAGAGCTGAATCATATTTGATGTTCCTTCCCCTCCCCCCCCCCCCGCTTCCCATCTCCATTGTAAATAAATACTCTGTGGCGATGAGCAGATAAAACAAACAACTGGCCTATTTATTTAACAACAATTAAACAACATGAATAATGAACAATATGAATAGCAATAAAACATCAGTAATTTGGAGGTTGGTGGAGGCAGGTATAATAGTGGTGCTTAAGAAGCTTTTAGATAGATGCTTTAACTTGGATATGAAGGAAAATGGAGGGATATGGATCACGTGCAGTCAGATTAAATTTGTTTATCTTGGCTTCATTTTCGGCGTAGATTATAGGCCACAGGGCCTGTTCCTGTGCTATACTATTTTAAGTTTGATGTTCTATTTGGCCTAATTTTACAGAACCTTTGCAATAACTTGCTTTGTGATATGACTGTGGCCGCAAATTTTCCCATCCTTTTACCAAGGTAACTTTGGTATTTATTCTGAACTAAAATGCTCTTTGCCTTATCCCTCCAATACATTACATAGTTTCATACCACTTCAAATCTTGATGCCAATTCCATTAGAGCTCAGCTTTCCATTCAATGGTGCTAACCCGAAAGTCCACAAGAGCCCTCCCTCTCCGGCTGCAACATTGGTAGGAGGTCTCCCAGTGAAATTTCAGAGCTATGAGCAATTTCCCAACCGAATTGGTAACAACTGCTCTCACATCACTATTGCAGCAAGCCACAGGTTGGTAGCAAAACACATACAATGCCAAGGAAACTCAATGGTGTTATATCAACTTTCTTGCATCAGTCATAAAACCATGAATTCATGTCCAACACTGATAGTTGAGAATATAATGCAACCCAATCTTCCATGTAATGCAGGCAGAATGGTGTATTTGTTTGTGGAGCCATTGGTCTGATGAGATATCAGGTTGACCCCATGGTTCTATTTAAGCAGAGAAGTTTGTTTGGTCAAAGTTTATTTCTTAACCAATATCACAAAAGTAGAAAGTCTTGTCATCGAGCTTATGATAGCTGCTTGTGGTTCCTTGTTTTGCACTGTCTATGTGCTACATTTCTCCACTTTGCAAACATGACAATACTTCAAAACTATTTTATTATAAATCGTCTGAGACTTTCAGATGTTGAGAAGACTGTTATAGAAATGGAGGTGTATCCTTTGCCTTGAGTTTATAGTTGGAGTGTAAAGCGGCCTTTTCACGGGGCGAGTTGACGCAAGATGTCACCAGAGTGAAGAGGTCGTGGTCCAGCACGAGTCTCGCACGATATAACGGCAGTAGATAAAGAGTTCCCACGTTACTCGGCATTTCTGCTATTTGTGCGAGTGACTTGTCCCTTTCCCGAGCTTTCCCGTTAAATCTTGAATGAACATCGTGAACTACACGTGACACAAATGATTTTAATTTTTCTTTCACACGCTATATATATCCTCCCTTGGTTGAATTGGCTCATTTGGAGACATATTTTACTGTGTATGTGGGAGACACAGATGGACTGAGCACAGTACCTCGGTCTTACTGTGTGTGGGAGAGGGGGAGAAAGAGACGTACACTCACAGAGGCAGAGTCTCTCAGCCTGTGTAAGAGAGAGAGAGAGAGAGAGAGAGAGAGGCACACACAAGGTGGATGTGAAATCTCACCTGCCTGTTTCAGTGACAGACACCCGCCGTCAGTAAATGAAGACACCCCCATCTGTCTCCCCCTCCTCTCCCTCGACTCCCCCACCTTTCTCTCCCAACTCCAGTCCCGTCCCGACCCCCTGGGAAACTGAATAGAGCAACAGTCAACTGCTGCCTGTGCGCTGATATGACAATAAAGGCTACTTTACTTTACTGAGTTAAAGAGTTCCCACGGTAGACTGTAAAACTGGGACCCTGGTTCTTGACTCCCCCAACACCGGAACCCTTCTTCAGACAGCCTAATCGGAATTGAGTCTGAAGATGTGTCTCGTCCCGAAACATCAGCTTTTTTTCTCCAGAGATGCTGCTTGACTCGCTGAGTTACTCCAGCTTTTTGTGTCTGTCTTCGGTTTAAACCAGCATGTACAGTTCACTCCTTACACGGGTCTCTGTACAACATTGATTGGTAGCGTTCCGGACCCCTGGACCCGAGGACTCCGACCTGTATCTCTCAAAGAAGTACATGTGAAAAATTTCTCACGGACCATAAAAATGCGTAACCTTTCAGTAAAGTCCCTTTTAAAGTCCCTTTTAAAGATTATAGTTATTTTCTTGAATCTCATTAACATAACTCATGAATAAGTTGATGTCCATATGCGGATGCAAATCTTTATTTTTATTTATTTTTTAAATTCAATCCCACATAAGATAATTTTTACTCACCTTCTGTCCCCTCTGTCCAGCTTCCGGGTTCACCGTTCGCAGGAGTTCCCACGGTACCCGCAAGAGTTATTACGGATATCGCACTGGCCACTACGTTCATATAATGTTGCAATACTCAACCACAAGTGTACAAGTCACTCTTGGAGAAATTCAAACTTTCTTGAATTTTCTCCCGAGTGACCAAGTTACACGATTACCTGCCGTTAGCGCTACGGTGGTCCACGGTGGTCCACGAATGCCGCACTGTTATCGCACGAGGTTCCCACGATGTTAAACTCCGGTTAACTCTTGCGTCAAGTCGCCCCGTGAAAAGGCCGCTTTACACTGTACATCATTCATGCTAAGTATCTACAACCCAATGAATAATCATGTTTTTATTAACTTGTTCCTTTCTTTTATAAGGTGATATTCATTACAGTGAAATACTGTCATACCTTCTCTTTACACAATACCATTTTGCTCATTGCTCTGTAGAGTTAATAGATAGCATGCTATATCTTTAGCTGGGCCAAAGGTTAACTAAACCCAAATCTCTTGCTTATGACCTTTAAGCTGGTATTAGGAGGCTAAAGAGATTTACACTGTTGAGGTACATGGAGCTAATTATCTGACAATAAAACTTGTACAGTGCCTTGGAGTTTCAACAGTCTTCAAAGATAATGGAAGGTATTAATGGCCACAGCTTTAAGTGCCTTTGCTTCACAATCATAGTGGCAGGAGCTGTCAGACTGGATCAATACATGCTTTTCAAGCTTCCTTTGGTCCTGTAATACAGCCTCACTGAGAAACATTTTTTTTAAAGCTGGCTGAGTTATTAATTATTAGAGGTTAGAGTCATAGAATCATAGAGTGATACAGTGTGGAAACAAGCCCTTTGGCCCAACTTGCCCACAACGCCCAACAAGCAGAGGGAGAACAAGGAGGGAAGAGACAGAGACTTTAAGACTTTTGCCTTCCATCACAGTGAGGATGTGCCTGGTGAACTCACTGTGGTGGATGTTGAATTTGTGTTTATTGTGTGTTTTTGAAATTTATTATTATATGTATGAATGCAAAATCTTCGTTCAGACCGAAAGGTCTGAATTACAATAAAAGATAATTCAATTCAATTCAATTCAAAGTCCCAGATACACTAGTCCCAACTGCCCGCGTTTGGTGCATATCCCTCCAAACCTATACCCGTCTAACTGTTTCTTAAATGATCACAGTAGACATGAGAGTTAATGGTGGGTAATGGGAGTTTAATGTTTTGTTTTGCTTTGATTTGCTTTGAATCCCCCCTCTGATTTTGGGCATTTTTGAAGAAATGGATTGATATTCAAATGCTCAAAATCCCTACAGTTTCCTTACTCAATACTGGATTGATTTCTTTAGTCTAGGACAAAAACTCGAGCCAATTTCACCTAATCACCCACTTACATTGCTATTGACATTTTGCAGCAGGACATTTTAATTAATTTTTAAGATCTGGCCATTCCTATCTACCCTTTAGATGGTAGTAGTGAGATTTCTTGAATCACAGCAGTCCTTTTATTGTTGAATAGGAAATTCCAGGATTTATATTCAACAACCATAAGGAACTGGCAATATATTCCCAAATAAGTGTGGTGGGTGCATGATATTGCAGCTGCATGTGATGGTGTTCTCATTCATCTGCTGGCCTTGTTGTTCTTACTGGTTGAGTTCATTGATTTGGGAGGTGCTATAGGAGTACCATGCATGAGTAACTGAAGTTCATCATTGTAGGCACCATATATCGAGCAGCCACTGTGTGTGAATGGAATGAAGGGCTGATGACTGATCATAAGATCATGTTCATAAGATCATAAGTGATAGGAGCAGAATTAGGCCTTCGGGACGACAGATGGCACAATGGGCTAAGTGTTCGGCTGGCGACCGGAAGGTGGCCGTTTCGAATCCCGCTTGGAGTGCATACTGTCGTTGTGTCCTTGGGCAAGACACTTCACCCACCTTTGCCTGTGTGTGAATGTGTGTGAATGTGTGTGAGTGATTGGTGGTGGTCGGAGGGGCCGTAGGCGCAGAATGGCAGCCACGCTTCCGTCAGTCTGCCCCAGGGCAGCTGTGGCTACAGAAGTAGCTTACCACCACCGAGTGTGACTGAGGAGTGAATGAATAATGCGATGTAAAGCGCCTTGAGTATTAGAAAGGCGCTATATAAATCCCATCCATTATTCAGGTCTACTCAGCCATTCAATCATGGCTGATCTATCTCTCCCTTCTAATCCCATTTTCCTGCCTTCTCCCCATAACCTCTGACACCTGTACTAATCAAATACCTATCCATCTCTGCCTTAAATATATCCACTGACTTTGCCTCCACAGCCTTCTGTGGAGGCAATGAATTCCATAGATTCACCACCCTCTGACTAAAGAAAATCCTCCTCACCTCCTTCCTAAAAGATTGTCCTTTAATTTAGAGGCTAGGACCTCAAACTCCTAGACTCTGCCACTAGTGGAAACATTCTCACCACATCCACTCTATCCAAGCTTTTCACTATTCTGTATGTTTTAATGAGGTCCTCCCTCATTCTTCTAAACCCCAGCGAGTACAGGCCCAGTGCTGTCAAACGGTCATCAAACGCTCACCAAACCCACTCATTCCAGGGATCATTCTTGTAAACTTCCTCTGGACCCTCTCCAGAGCCAGCACATATTTCCTCAGATATGGTCCCCAAAATTGCTCACAGTATTCCATATGCGGCCTGACCAGTGCCTTATAGAGCCTCAACATTTTGTCTACAAGCCCTCTCGACTGAGGTGTCAATAAAGTCCACCGGGTGGCGCCACGAGCGTCAGCCTCGCCAGCAGCTCGTGTGTTTTTTCGACTTTTTTGTTATTTTTAGTCTAAATGTATGTTTTAATGTTTCGATGTGGGAGGTGGGGGGGGGGGGGGATGTATAGGGGGAAACCGTTTCCAGTCACTTACCTCGACGGAGATGCAACTTTTTTACCTTGTCACATCTTCGCCCCCCCTTGCGGCCTAGCAACTGGATTGGTGCGGCCTCTCCAGACCGGAGACCGGCCCAGATCTTCAAGCATCAGGCAGGGCGCCGATTTACTATCGCGGAGCAGGCGATGGCATCCTTTGCCGAAGATCGCCAGTGTGCCTGTCAACTTTAACATTGTGGAGCAACGGTCTGCAGAGATTCTAGACGCGGGCGCGGACCTTAACATCGCGGAGCCTGGGATCTTTTGCCGAGGATCGCCAGTGTTGGAGCTCTGACCACGAGGCATGTGGACTTTAACATCATGAAGCCGCGATCTCCGGTAGGAAGCGGCTGATTCGGAACTCCAAGCCGCGGAGTGTGTCCCGATCCGTCCCGACGTCGGAGTTTCGACCATCTCGGCGAGAGGGCTTGTACATCTGTAGTGGCGACTGTGGAGGATTCAAGCCCCCGACCACGGGTGAACAAAGGAGAAAGATGACTGAACTTTATTGCTTTCCATCACAGTGAAGAATGCTGATTCCACTGTGGTGGATGTTTATGTTAAATTCCATCATGCATTGTGTTCTTTTTACTTGCATGGTTGTATGGTAACTGAAATATCACTGTTCCTCAATTGGTGCATGTGACAATAAATGTGAACTTGAACTTGAACTTGATAAATAGGCTGTTTTGTCCTGGATTTATTGATTGAAAGAGACAGCATGGAACCAGGCTCTTTGGCTCTTTGGCCCACCAATGATCACTCATTCACACTAATTCTATGTTTTCCTACTTTCACAACCATTCACTGCACACTTTAATTAACTTACAAACCCACATAACTTTGGGATGTGGGAGGAAACCGGAGCACCTGGAGGAAACATACATGGGAACAAGCAAACTCCACACAGACAGCTCCCAAGGTCAGCATCGAACCTGGGTCTCGAGCATTGTGAGGCGGCAGCTCTATTGTGTGACTGTGCCACTCCGGTGTCAGGTTTGTTGAGAGTTTTAGTTTAGTTTAGTTGAGATTAGTTTAGAGTTACAGCGCGGAAACAGGACCTTCGGCCCACCGATTCCGCACCGACCAGCGATCCCCGCACAATAACACTATCCTACACACACTAGTGACAATTTTACATATGAACCAAGCCAATTAACCTACATACCTATACGTCTTTGGAGTGTGGGATGAAATCGATAATCTTGGAGAAAACCCACGCGGTCACGGGGAGAACGTACAAACTCCGTACAGACAGCACCCGCAGTCGAGATCGAACCCGGGTCTCTGGCTCTGCAAGCACTGTAAGGCAGCAACTCCATCGCTGCACCACCATGGCTCTTGGAGCTGTACTCGTGTGGGTAGGTGTTGATTAATCCATCATATGTCTGACGCTTGCAGATGATAGAAAGCCCTTGGTGCATCAATTGCCAGATGATACCCAACATCTGATCTTTACTGGCAGCCACCATACTTATGTGATGGATCCATGTAAATTTCTGCTTAGTGGCAACCCCCACACCTTAAGGAGTTTTGGCAATGCCTTGGAAGTAAAGGGCATTTTAACCAAAACCAAAAATATGACTTCAAATTAACATAATAAACAATCCATTTTGCTGCATTTACAATTTTAATAAAGGTGGGTAAGGATATTTAATTGAATGGAGTTGAGGGGAAAGTTGAGGGGAATGTATCCATCAGCTCTGTAATGTTATGAATTGCCCCTAGACTCAATGGTGATTCCAGGCATGCAATGCATGTTTAAATCCAGCGGCATCTGATCTCCATTGCATTCCACCCCCCCTGGGTTTATGTGTGCAGGCATGGATGTCTCAAACAAAATGTCATGCTCATTGCACCCGCCAACGTTCCTTAGGGACTATTGGCTGATCATCCAACTCAATATTATTATTGGCCCATCTAAAGTATTCCACTGCTCACTGTTTGGTGTTAGCAACAAGTCAAAGGCAGTGGTGCCAAGGATTTGCATTCAAACATGTCATATGGATTATGGAGCACTATATATCATATGTACTATTTGTACAAATATGCATCGTTTGAATAATTCTGCTCACACCGAAAGTGTTTTTCTTTTACTCATTCTCAATGTTTGTCTGTCATGACACAATACCGTGAAAAGATTTAAGAGATACTAACATCGAGGTCTAAAGAAGGGTCTTGACCCGAAAAGTCACCCATTCCTTCTCTCCAGAGATGCTGCCTGTCCCGCTGAGTTACTCAAGCAGTTTGTGTTCACCTTCGATTTAAACCAGCTTCTGCAGTTCTTTCCTAATAATGTCGAGTTTTTATCTAAAAAATAAATAAATGTTCTTCTATGCAACATTGCTAGATATTTCAAATACTATTTTGCGATTCAAAGCCTATGCCTATAAATATTGACAGTTGGATTGAATTAGTAATTAGTTTAGAAATGTATATAATATTGGACCATAAATGAATGAATAAGTTGATTGGCCAAGTATTCACATACAAGGAATTTGCCTTTGTGCTCTGCCCGCAAGTGACAACATGACATACAGTGACAGTTAAGAATGATACATAAAACATTAAACATTAATAATAAAACATCATTGATTAAACATGTGAATTAAATTAAATACCAGAGCAAAAGAAGGCTACAGATTTTTGGTTATTGAGTAGAACTACTACTCGTGGAAAAAAAGCTGTTTTTATTTCTGGCTGTGGCAGCTTTGACAGTCTGGAGTCGCCTTCCAGAGGGAAGTGATTCAAAGAGTTTGTGGCAAGGGTGAGAGGGGTCAGTTCATCAATGAAGGGAAGGTTGCAGCCAATTACATTCTCAGCTGATCGGACGATTCGCTGCAGCCTCCAGGTGTCGTGCTCGGTGGCTGAGGCAAACCAGACCATGATGGAAAAGGTGAGGACAGACTCTACGATGTCCCGATTGAATTAGACCATCATTTCCTGTGGCAGATTGTGCTTCCTCAGCTGCCGCAGGAACTACATCCTCTGTTGTGCCTTTTTGACTGTGGAGTCGATGGTAGCCCCCCACTTAAGGTCCTTGGAGATGATGGCTCCCAGGAACTTAAAAGACTCCACAGATGTGACTGTGGTGTTATTGATGGTGAGTGGGGTGAGGGGAGGGGAAGCTCTCCTAAAGTCTACAATCAATTCCACTGTCTTAACAGCATTGAGCTCCAGGTGGTTGCGATGGCACCAGGACGCCAGCTGTGACACTTCCTGTTTGTAGGCAGATTCCTCCCCATCCTGGATCAGTCCAATCAGGGTTGTGCCGTCCGCAAACAACACATAAGGTCATAAGGTCATAAGTGATAGGTGCAAAATTAGGCTATTCGGCCCATCGTCTATTCCGCCATTAAATAGCCAAGTAGAGGCAATAGCGGAGGCCTCAATAGGCCTGACTTTGGGTGAACTGGGGATGGGGACTGGACATTGTGCCTTCCCCCACAGTGGTAACCACTGTGGGGGGATGATTTTTTTCCTGTGTGTAAGTAAACATGTTAGTCTGTGTCCAAGATGGCTGTCGGAAGGGAGCGTGGACGCTAGCGCGCTTTAGCTGCCGCTGCTCTCTCTTTCACATTGTGTTTTTTGATTTTTTGTCTTTGGAGCGATTTCTGTCTTTAATTTGTGTATTGGTGATGTCCTTATTATTTATTTTACTCCGACTATATGTTTTTTCTCTTCTGTTAATTTCTGTAAGGTGTCCGTGAGATTTTGAAAGGCGCCCGAAAATAAAATGTATTATTATTATTATTAAATCATGGCTGACCCATCTCACTCTCCTAACCCCATTTTCCTGCCTTGTCCCCAGGATCTCCTGACACCCATACTAACCAATTCCTTATTCCAGATGCACAATATATAAAAAATAACTTTCAAGTCACATTCTAAACTGAAATTTAATCAACTTTGGTCAATTTCTCAAATACATATGTGTGAAAATGATAATTTTAGGAGTTCTTTTCTCTTGACATAACTTAATGCACCAATAAATGGCATCATTTTTGTTTCTTAGAAACACCAGAATTGTTCCCAACACACATAAATTATTTTATTCCTTCATGAGTTGTTGGGTGAGCAAGCAATATCTGGAATTATACTCAGGGCTAACATAACTTTATAAAAGTTCAGTCTGAAGAATGGTCTCGACCCGAAATGTCACCCATTCCTTCTCAGCAGAGATGCTGCCTGTCCCGCTGAGTTACTCCAGCATTTTGTGTGTATCTTCGATTTAAATCAGCATCTGCAGTTCCTTCCCACATAACTTTATAACATTTAAATAAGGAGTTTATGTAAAAGCTTTTTTTTGTTTAAAGTGTAAGAGCCACTGGTGAACAGGTTTCTCATAATTGATCTCCTTGTGTGGTAGGAAGGAGTTGCAAGTGATAAATTAATGGCCACTCAATGGAAGTTGTTGGTTGGATAATCCACTAGGATCCCAAAGAATGATATTGCAGCTACAATGTAATCTATCTAATGATAACTCCACTTACGATACAATACGATACGATAGAACTTTATTTATCCCAGGTGGGACATTGATCAGTTCTCAATTCCCACTTCTCAATTCATATGAATACTTCCTCTGTTTCCTAACTTCCAAGTTGCTGTTGGTGCATTTGGATGCTCCTTAGGAATGTGTCCAAACACTCAAAGGGTTGCTTTGTTCTCTTTTCATCAGAAGAGTGCGTCACCACAGTCTGTTTCAGTTATTTAAATTCTCAGCGAGGGGAGAGGTTGCAGAAAGTGGCAGACATAGCCCAGTCAATTACATGTATTGACCTCCCACCATCGATGGGATCTACAGGAAGATCTGCCTCAAGAAGGCAGCTAAAGGTCATCAAAGGCCCACACCACCCTGGCCACACTCTCGTCTCGCTGCTGTAGCCTGGAAGAAAGTACTGGAGCTCGAGAACCATTATCACCAGGTTCAAGAACAGTTTCTTCTCATTAACCATCAAGCTCTAGACCCACCCTGCATAACTCTAACCACATCCGTACCTCAACACCGCACTACCGTGGATTTTTTATCACATAATTTGGCTTGCACTATCATGCTCTGCGTTACCTAGAATAACTGAAAAAATGTTGTATTTTCACTTGTATTGTTGTCTTTAATGTGCAAGTAAAGCTGCAGCCAGTAAGAATTTCATTGTGTCGGCCCTGGTGCAAATGACAATTAAACATTCTTCACTCTTGAATCTTGACAGATATGGGGGGCAGCAGGACAATGATGCAGCTATCTGCAATAGATAGAAACAGAGAAACATAGAAAATAGGTGCACGAGTAGGTCATTTAGCCCTTCGAGCCAGCACCACCATTCACTATGATCATGGCTAATCCTCCAGAATCGGTACCCCATTCCTGCTTTCTCCCCATATCCCTTGATTCCGTTAACCCTAAGAGCTATATCCAACTCTCTCTTGAATACATCCAGTGAATTGGCCTCCACTGCCTTCTGTGGCAAGGTGGCCAATGCACAAATATACTGTAATCAGAACCGAAGAAGTGCAAGCTAGTCAAAGAGATGGGAAAGCAGAGCTTACAGCCCTATGCCAGCCCAGTGATGCCACTGATCACCTTATTTGTGCACTTCATCAATGATGAACTGGTAGTAACATGTTAATTTCTGCTCATAAAGATGTTGACACATTGTGCATGTGTCTCGTTCAGCTAAAACCTGTCAGCTAACGTTGCCCAGTTGTCAATGAGGAAGTCAGCTGTCAATGGGGGTGGCAACTGAGAACTGTAGATCAATCACTATTGCTGATATGATCAATTTCTGGTTTTGCTATAATTGACCCAATCCATAATCCGTCAGAGTTTCCACTATGTCATCTTGTGGAATGCGAGCAGCCATACTGTTTATTTTTTCCTAAAGACTTCGAGCCTACATTACCTATTGCTATGGTCTCTGCATTTATTCTTATTAAAGTACTTATTATGAAGTTTAATGACTCAGTGGCAATAGTACTTTACACATGGTGTCAGAAGTGGGATCCAAACCCACGACTACAACCAGATGGGAGTGGAAACATGTATTAAGATCACAGTTCAAATACTTTAAGGCCTTTGACACAAGTGATGAGAAATGTTTGACCATTGGCATAATTTTACAACATTACAGAACGCTGACATCTGCCAACGAAACATTGCAGAGATTAAAGAGAATCCTACTGGAAACCTTGTGCCCTTCAATAGTACGTGAAGAACTTGGGGGACCCAAATCTATTGGTCAGTAACTGAAGAAAAGCAAGTGATGAGATGGTTGTTGTACTGATCCTTTAGGATGTTGCTCAATATTTCCTTGCACCATTGGGATAACAAAAGAAGCAACAGCCATTTTTGAAAGTTGAGCATCAGTGGTCAAATATCCCATGATAGCAGGAGGAACGTCGTAACACTTACTGCACATTGAGGCGGCAACTGTCCTGAGATGAAATATTGGACTAAAACCAGGGAAAACACTGGAACGCTCAAAAGAAAAATAAACTGGATGTTCTTTTTTTTGGAAAACCTTTTTTTAAGGCTTGTTCCAGACAAGAGACATATGTCTGATAGCTTTGGGAGTAAAGATGCGGGAATGATAATGGAGGCAAAAGGGATTTCATTCATTATATTGGCATGGGGTAATGTAGCACAGACGATCAAATAACCAGTTACTTACCAAATGAAGAGTTGATTTGGATTAAACTCCTTCCACTCATTAATACCATTAGTCCTTCATTGTCAGGTTCCCCGACTGTTATTGAAGGCTAGAATCCAAAATCAAGGTGGCAGACTCAGTGGTTCATCTGCTGCCTCACAGCGCCAGAGACCTAGGTTTGATCCTGACCTCAGGTGCTGGCTTTGTGGAGCTTTCTACCAACTGTGTGAATTTCCACACGGTGCTCCAGTTTCTTCCCACAACCCAAAGGCATGCATGATTGTAGGATAAGTAGATGCTTGTGTGTAAAGGGCATGTCCCACGAGCATGCGACTGCAAGCGGCAAGCGTGACCTAACGTGGTCGCTTGAGCCGTACGGCCTCGCGGGGCCGGTCCCACTTTGATCGGCAGAGTTGTATGGAGTTGTGCGGGGCTGGTCCCGACATCGCGCGGGCTCTGAAAAACTGATACTGTTCAAAAATTCTGCACGGCAACGGCCTGCCGGCCCGCAGCCACATTGAGGCCGTACGCACCACCTCGACGGGCGTGCGCACTGTCACGACGCCAAACGCACTGTTTCAACGCCGTACGCAGCGACTTGACGGCGTAGCCTAGTGCGAACTTCCCGCGGACTTCGCTCGAACTTCACGTCAACTCGTACGGGATCACTCGACCTCCGCGTGGCCCCCGCTTCCGGTTTGGTCGCGCTTGCCGCATGCAGTCGCATGCTCGTGGGACAGGCCCTTAAGGGAGCGGATGTGAAAGTGGGTTAACATAGAATTGATGTGAACAGGTGTCAATGGTCGGCATGGACTGGGTGATTCCTTATTAGGTAGTCGGTGGCTGGGCCTGATTCCTTATGGTCCTGTCCCATGGTACGAGTTCATTCCAAGAGCTCTCCCAAGTTTAAAAAAAAAATCAAACTCTTGGTAAGCACGGAAAATGAACGTAGCGGGTACTTCAGAGCTCGGGGATGTCCCTTAGCGGCTCGTAACGCTAACGGCAGGTACTCGGGAAGACTCACTAATGCCAGGTAAGTTCAGGAAGACTCGTGAAGATTTTTCAACATGTTGAAAAATGTCCACGAGATCCCCGAATATCGACGAGCGGCCATTACCGTAAATATCCGAGTTCGAATCAGGGCAAACTCGGGAGAGCTCTTGGAATGAACACATACCGTGGGATAGGGCCATCAGTGTATCTCTAAAATAAACTAAACTAAGCTAAACAATACATTTACCGTTGCCCTTCTGATTTGCAGATTGACAGATTCTTAATTAGTAAGGGTATCAAGGGTTATGGGGAAAAGGCAGGAGAATAGGGTGGAGAAGGAAAGATTGATCACCCATGGTTGACTGGTGTAGACTCGATGGGCCAAATGGCCTACTATGCTCCTATGACATGAAGTTATGAACTTTCACTTTTTACTTTCACCTCGCTATTTTACTTTTACCTTTTGAAAAACATGCAAAACTCTAAGTTTTTTACCATTTTTGACAAAACTGTAAATCACAAACAATAACTTTCTTCTTTCCATAGATGAGTTAATATCATATACCTTATTATCATATGTGACATTCACAGTGAGATTCTTTGTCTTGAATACCCAGGGTATACAAGGAGTCGCTACATAGAGGGCGCAGACAAAGTAACAAAGTATTCCATTTAGTCCCAATGGTCCTCCTTTGTTCTTGGCGCCCCCCCCCCCCTTATGCCGGTCCCCCTTTATTCTCGGCACCCTTCTCCCCCCCCCCCCCCCCCATGCCGGGTCCCCCTTTGTTCTCAGCAGCGTATCCGAGCTCTGGCACCCACGCAGCCCCATAAAACCTTCGACGCCCACGCAGCCCCGTTCTCGACTGCTGGCGCCCGTGACCTAGACTGGCGTTGCCTGCTCTTGACCATGTCCTCGAACGCCGTCCCGACCTCAACCTCAGCCACCGACCCCGACCACGACCACCAGCATATCCTTTCCTGACGCCTCCAAGGTGCCAACCCAGTGTCCGACTTCCCTGCGTCCAGACCCGATGTACTCAACCCAATGAATATATCCCACACTTTCTATTCTTTAAATGTGTTTAAATATCCACTACTGCTCAAATGCTAGTTGGGAAGAGTTTTATATCCAATGAAATGACCTTGTGAGAAGCATAAAAAGCTGGAGGGAGCAACTCAGCAGATCAGGCAGCTTCTTTGGAGAGAAGGAATGGGTGAAATTTCGTGTCGAGACCCTTCATCAGACCCGAAACGTCACCCATTCCTTCTCTCCAGAGGTGCCACCTGTCCCGCTGTGTTGCTCTAGCTTTTCGTGTCTGTCTTTGGTTTGAACCAGCATCTGCAGTTCCTTCCAACAAATGGCCCTGTAAAAATATCCTGAAAATACAAGAATTTTGTTTTCCTTAGATTTTTGGCATTCACAACCATTTCAATAACATCTTAATCAAATAAGACTATAAATAGACAGAAATATTAGGATGACCATTAAATAACATTTTAAGTTGAACATCATAATATCAGAAAGATAATTTATTAAGTATCTAAATAGTACAGGAGTAAAGCATAATAAACATAAATAACATGACCCAAACTTCTATCGACAGAATATCCAAGCATGACAATTATATTCCTTTGCTAAAGCTAATCATTCCATTTGCAAACGTTCATTTTATAATCAGGTTATGATTTTTAAAAAGTATCAAAACACATCACAATCAATGGCTCTAACGTTCAAATATTGCAGTCAGTCATGTAGGCAAATGCAACAACGTTTCTGTGAACAGAATGAGTTTGATGCAACTACAGGTATGTTTAGGATATGATTCTCCTAGAGGAGGTTTACAAGAATGGTTCCAGGAAGGAGTGGGTTAGCATAAGATGAGCATTTGACGGCACTGGGCCTCTACTCGCTGGAGTTTAGAAGGTTGAGGGGGGGATCTCAATGAAACTTTCAGAATAATGAAAGGCATAGATAGAGTGGATGTGGAAACGATGTTTCCACTGGTGGGAATTAAAGGGTGCTCTTTTAGAAAGGAGGTGAGGAGGAATGTCTTTAGTCAGAGGGTAGTTAATCTGTGGAACTCATTGCCACAGAACGCTGTGGAGGCTAAAATATCAGTGGATATTTTTAAGGCAGAGATAGACAAATTCTTGATTAGAATGGGTGTCAAGGGTTATGGGGAGAATGTAGACAAAAGTGCTGGAGAAACTCAGCGGGTGAGGCAGCATCTATGGAGCGAAGGAAATAGGCAACGTTTCGGGCCGAAAGCCTTCTTCACACCAGAATAGGCAATGTTTCGGGCCGAAACCCTTCTTCAGCAGGAAAATGGGATTAGGAGGCAGAGATTAGGCATGATTGCCGGAGTAGACTCAATGGGCCGTATGGCCTAATTCTACTCTTATAACTTGTGAACTTGTTTATGTTTATGATTAATGAGCAAGGTTGTAGAAGGAATGTTGTATCGGACACTTTCAGATCATCTTCAACACTTCCAATCCACTTGAACCATCAGAATAAATATACAGTGCATGCTTCATTGTGTCATTTGCTGGATGCTGCCTGAGAGAATAAGTCTTTCCGATTGCATTTGACATGTTACTATACAGAAGGAGGCTATTTGGATGATCATAATCTGGCATCCAAAATAGGGAGCTCTTTCACTTGATTCCATAGGGTCAGGTCGGGGGGAGTTCCCCCCACCACGGATACCATGTAATCCCGTACTACCTGCTCCATGGTCGGAGAGTCGGCTACTAAACCGTCTCCACCACCTGATTTTCTAGGTGAGGAGGGGGCTGTGGACCCCCAGCAGGACAAAAACAAGACCTGTCAAACGGCGGATGAGCTCCTAGCGAGCCAAAGCCCATCCACACTTCAGTAGAAATTGCGATCACTGTTGTACATAGCATTGTAAGGCCCGTTGATGTTTTCAACGATGATGATGATGATGATGATGATGATGATGATGATGATGATGATGATGATGATGATGATGATGATGATGATGATGATCCACATCCCATAGCTTGCTGCAATGACCTGTATTTTGTACTCTTCAATTGCTTTTCCAGGTACTTCCTTTACATGATGACGATTTCCAAATACTTTTCAGGCATTGAGTTTCTGATCGCTGCCATTCCTTTGTTGAAAATGTATCTTCTTTAGGCTAATTAAGAGGAGCACACTAAGCGGAAATATGTCGAATATAAGTAGAATATTATTTATATAGTATATATAGTATAACATTACTAAATGGCATTCAGAGAGATTCCAGTTTTACACAAGGAAAGCAGAAAGTTATTAAGCAGATGCAGCGTGTATTTAAGAAGACAAACAGCATCTTGGCCTCCATTTCAGTGTGGGTGGTGTACAAAAGTATGTACTCTAGGTCTTGCAAAAACTCTGCAAAGATTTGAGAGAGTCCCTGGAATGGTATGTCTCCTTATTAATAAGGAATGCTATGTCTCCTTACCTATAACTTCTGATGACTTCCCATGTCCTAAACGCAAACCAAGGCCTTGATTTGTCCCCCAATCCCCAACCTAGGGACTAGTACAACCAAGACTACCAACTGTGGAATGCCACAGATGCAATCCCTAGATTCCTTACCGATGCCATGATTTGACCCTCAATCACTGACCCCTTGCCTGGGGTTTACTGAACACTTTCAACTTTGCGCAATGGAACCTGTGGCAGAACCTAAAAACCTCAGCCACTGTGGATTTCTAGATCGGAAATTTTATCTTAGACCTCTAACCCTTCTGTACTGGGGTAGACTGACTCCCGCCTCCCCTCCCCAATCTTTGCCCATCCCCAACCCTGGGCTTTCCACCCATCACTTTAATTTCACGTTTCATGCGTTATTTGTTTTATGTTTTATTAATGTTGGCAGACCAATTTCCCAATGGGATAAATAAAGTTCTATCGTATCGTATCATACCTTAAAAGAAATTCACAATAAATGGGATAAAATTGGACAGCAAAAATAGGATTTTTTTTTAGCTGAAACAACCAAACAGAGGAGTTGATAAATAATTATATAAATGGTGATGACTAGGCTGTGGAGACAAGCTGGAAGAGTATGTGTGTATATTGTGGGCTTTATGGATAAAAAATTTGCAGCAGATGGAAGATTTCTGAGGGACTCTGTAAATCATTTTGGATCATCTACAGCAGTCAAGTTGATTAATAGTTGCTCCACATAAATGCAGGATTGGATTCTGATTCCGTACATGCCATTTCTTTTCCGGTGGGATTACAATCCTCCTAAAAGGAGGTCTGCTCTAAAATCATTTTGAGTGCATCTAAGCAGAACTGAGTAATGAGTGTTCTTCCCTGGGCTTCATCATATTCACACTGAATAGCCAGATGGTAAATTAATATTTCCTTCCCATTAGATTTCAGCCCCATCCAAGTACATGAAAAACATAAATCAGTGGATCTGCTGAACTTAGATCTAACTCCATACAACGAATGTGGAAACAAGGAACTGCAGATGCTGGTTTACATAACGGACACAAAGTGTTGAAGTAACTCAGTAGGTCAAGCAGCATCGCTGGAGAATGTGGATATGTGAAGTTTTATGTCAGGACCTCTCTTCAGAAGGATCTTCTGAAGAGAGGTCCCAACCCAAAACATCCCCTATCCATGTTCCCCAGTGATGCTGCCTGACCCGCTGAGTTACTTCAGCACCTTGTGTCCATTTTTCAATAAGATTAATGTCTGTACAATCTACCAGGCTGTGCCAAAGTCCCAACAGGTATATTTTTCTTTTTCTTAAAAGCAATCTGGAGGCTGAATTGTAACCTTCTCTTCTAGTAGCCAGGCTAGCCTCTCAGATTTCCAGAAGTCCCACTTTCGTCAATTAAAGACGAGGAAACTGGTTGCAACTCTACCAAAATCACAGCACTGTGATTTAACTACTTATTGCCATTTATTGTGATGTTAAATATTTGAAACAATGTGTTTATGATTCAGGAAGCCTTCATGCTTAGTTGGGGGTTTCCAACCATCAGATTGCATTTGGTACATTACCATGTTGAAGGAGGCCATATGGACTATCATGATCTGGCAGCCAGAATAGGGAGTTCTGTGCTTTCCGCTCTTCAACTGCTATTCCAGGTAGTTATTTTATGTAATGAGGGGGTTCCAAACAGGGTAGCGCTGTGGTAGAGTTGCTGCTTTAAAGCAACAGGGACCCGGATTCGATCCTGACGATGGATGCTGTACGTTGTTTGTATGGACTTCCCGGGATCGCGTGGGTTTTTTCCGGGTACTCCGGTTTCCTCCCACATTTCAATGACGTACAGGTTTGTAGTTTAAGATCATAAGGTCATAGTGATAGGAGCAGAATTAGGCCATTCGGCCAATCAAGTCTACTCCGCCATTCAATCATGGCTGATCTATCTCTCCCTCCTAACCCCATTCTCCTGCCTTTCCCTCATAACCTCTGTCACCGATACTAATCAAGAAACTATTTATCTATTTATCCTCAAAATTGACGTCCACCACAGCCTTCTGTGGCAAAGTATTCCACAAATTCATCACCCTCTGACTAACGAAATGTCTGCTCATCCCCTTCCTAAAACAACGTCCTTTAATTCTGAGGCTATGACCTCTAGTCCTAGAATCTCCCACTCGTGGAAATATCCTCTCAACATCCACTCTATCCAAGCCTTTCACTATTCTGTATGTTTCAATGAGGTCCCCCCTCATTCTTCTAAACTCCAGTGAGTACAGGCCCAGTGCCGTCATATGCTCATCATATGTTAACCTACTAATTCTTGGGATCATTCTTGTAACTGACTTCACTAAAAATTGTAAATTGTCACTAATGTGTAGGATAGTGCTAGTGTATGGGGATCGTTGGTTGGCATAGAATCAGTGGGCCGAAGGGCTTGTTTCTGTGCTGTATCTATAACCTAAACTAAACCAAATGTAATGAGGATTTCCAACTCCATTTCAGGCAGTGAGTTTCAGATCGCTTCCATTCCTCAGTTGAGAAAATGTATCTCCTTTCGGCTAATTAAATATAATATAATAAGAGGAAATATAAATCTTCCACTTCAGTTGGTAGCACAGAGAAATAGAATTATTTACAGTACTCAGTGGCATTTTAAAATATTCCAATGTTGCACAAGGAAATGTTTCTGCAGTGCTGCTTGCTATGGTCTTCCAGTTCTCATTGTTTCTAACTCTGGTATATTTTTGTTCCATTTATTTGCATACTCTATCCAACAAATATAACAAATGAGTTCTAATCCTTCCCAACCAGCTGCCACAACCCCAACACCTTTCTCATTTATAGATCTTTTCCAATTTTTACCGTGACAAATGTAGCGGTTCCTCCATCCTACTTTGTACCGCAATTGTTCCAGAGGCAAACGTGAGAATACAAACAGATTTTACACTGCAAGACGCAAAGTGCTGGAGTAACTCAGCAGGTCAGGCAGCATTTGTAGAAGACATGGATAAGTGATGTTTCAAGTTGAGACTCGACTTTAAAGTTGATATTGGGGGAACATCAGAGTATTGGAAATGCCATCTTTTAAATGTTACATTAAATAAGGCTTTAATTATGCTTGGGCAGTTTGTACCCCAGTGGCATGAATGTTGACTTATCTAATTTCAGGTAGTCCTGACTGTCTCCTCCCCTTCTTAGCTCTCCCTCAGCCCTCTGGCTCCTCCTCTTCCTTTCTTCTTCCCCACCCCCCACCCGCACATCAGTCTGAAGGAGGATTTTGGCCCAAATAGTTGCCTATTTCCTTCGCTCCATAGATGCTGCTGCACCCGCTGAGTTTCTCCAGCATTTTTGTCATACCTTTAATTATTCTGCCTGGTTGCAAAGGATCCTGAACCATCATTGTAATGAAGCACAGGGAAGCCATCCTCTGTATCTTGGGAATTTTTATATCGCAATCAACATCACTTAAAATTCAGATCATTATTTTATTAATATTAAGTGTAGCTGCATGCAAGTTATCCGCGACAATTCAATAGCAGCTACATGTGAATCTGTGGAATTCTTTGCCACAAAAGGCTGTGGAGGCCAAGTCAACGGATATTTTTAAAGCAGATATAGATAGATTCTGGATTAGTATGGATGTCAGAGATTATGGGGAGAAGGCAGGAGAATGGGGTTAGGAGGGAGATAGATCAGTCATGATTGAATAGCGGAGTAGACTTGATGGGCCAAATGGCCGAATTCTGCTCCTATCACTTATGACCTTATGACCTTACGTAACAACGGATTTCATTGGCTAAAGAGCATTCTTGGATTTCCTGAGGAAATGAAATACATTATCTAAACTTTTGTGACCTTAAGCCCATCATCCCATCTTCTAAATGGAGCTCATCTTCTCCTGCAAGCTTTTCTCCCATCTTCGTGATAGATAAAGTCACTTCTGGACTGTTAAAGGACAGGAACTATTTGCAAATGCTGAATCTCATTTTACTATCATGTTTGTGATGCTGGCTTCTTTTCGGAGAGCCACTTTTCAAAATTTACTGGGAGTCTAGGTGGATTGATACAAGAAAGACACCATTTACACAGTTATATTGAGGAAGCAAGGGTTTGTGCTTTAACTATTATGAGTAATGCCATGGTAGACACAAAATGCTGGAGTAACTCAGCGGGACAGGTAGCATCTCTGGAGGGAAGGAACAGGTGACGTTTCTGGTTGATACCCGTCTGAAGAAGGGTCTCGATCCGAAACATCACACATTCCTTCTCTCCAGAAATGCTGCCTTTCCCGCTGAGTTGCTCCAGCATTTTGTGTCTACCTTCGATTTAAACCAACATCTGCAGGTCTTTCCTTCACATGAGTAATGCCATGTTTGACATTCACATGAATGCGGCTTTCATCTTTAGTTTTGTGGAATCATTAAGAAATTATTTAAAGATAAATTACACCGAACAGCCAACTACTGTGGATAAATTAAATTTAACTATGCAAAGTATATTTAGTTTAGCTTAGAGATGCAGCGTGGAAACAGGCCCTTTGGCCCACCAAGTCAGCGCCGACAAGCGATCCCGAAACACTAGCACTATCCTACACACTAGGGACAATTTTTACCGAAGCCAATTAACCAACAAACCTGGAGTGTGGAAGGAAACCGGAGCACCCGGAGAAAACTGACGTGGTCACGGCTCCCCGTACAAACTCCGTACAGAGAGCGCCTGTAGTCAGGATAGAGCCTGGGTCTCTGGCGCTGTAAGGCAACAAATCTACAGCTGCGCTGCACTGCCATGCCGCCATCTGAAGCAGATATAACATGTATTATTCTTGAAAATATTTAATTAGAGTTTAAATAGCTGAAGAACCTAATGTAGTTATGTCAAACCTCCATGGAGGCTTTGTGAGGGTAGATCCTGATGTAATAGTATAGATTGGTTGAAAATGGATAATTGACAATATTATTGAGGAAGATGCATTTATTGATGATGGATTTATTGGTGCATTTTTTAATGACGGGAGGATTTTCCAAAGAGGCATCGCCGATGATATCACTATTGCCACACAATCAATTCAAATAGCACTAAGACCGATATTTAACATATTTTGAATTTACTAAGAATATCACCTCAATTGAAATGTATTCTTGTATAGTATTTTTACCTTTGAGATATCTATGTATTCTTCTATACAGAATAACATATTTGAGCTCGTCATTTAACAAAATGAATGAGGCATAAATATCCTAACACAATAGCATTGGTAAACTCCAAATAGAAGCAATTCAATAAAGTTTTATTTGGAAAGTTGATACAAATGTCAAAAAACTTGTCGGAACACCATTAGCAGCATCCATTGTAAATAAGATTGTTTTAATTTTTATTTAATTTGCCAGAAACTGTAAACAAAGCTTCTGAATGTTATTTAATATTTTATGCCAATAACATGTAATACAAGAGTGAAGATATTTGGCCGAATGGACATTTGCCCATTCCATTAAATGTTTGGCTGAAGTAAATCACAAATACATTTACTCCAAGATTTGACACTGACAAACACACTATAAGAGCGAAAGATGATACGACTTTGCTTTGATATCTAAGATGGAGAGATTGACATCTCTTTACAACGTCTTGTCCTAAATTGCACTGTGAGATTGTCAGATTTTCCAGAAAGGTATTAGATATTGTGGTGCCCTGTCAACGATGCTGAAACCATTAGCAGATTATTTATCGCACATCAGGACCCTGTAAAAGAGAAGTCAAGAACAAAGTTGAATAATTTTGTCAATGTTGAAATACTAGAGAACAGCACGTCCTGTATTACTTTTCAGTTGAGAGGATGATATATGAAACACATTTAATGATATGCTCATAAACATTAAATTGAAGCTTGTTTATTGAAAATACTACTTGCATGGATTCTATTTCAGTTAAACTGTCATTGATTTCTTCATCCAAGTAAACATAAAAGATTTCAGTACCCCTGGTAACTTGGACTCAGGACATGAAAGTGATATTTTGCCATGTGTCACAAAAAGAACACATACAGCAGTTACTGGATCAAATTACACCAATGGAAAGCCAAAATCCTCACACAGCAATTTCAGTTAAGAAGATTATTATGATTGGAAAATGTTACTTATTCTTACAATGAACTGTCTGTTTAAAATGCCTAGTTGAATTGACTGATGTATTATTGTGCAGTCGTAGTAAGTAAGCAAGCAAAAGTAGGTGCTATTTATTGTGGAAATTAAGAAAAGTAACCTCAAATAACTGAAAAATGGTGGGAAATGGATTGATTGTGTAGAAACTAAAACTGCAAGCAATACTGCTGAGATATGATTTAATACTAATAATTTACAAAGGCCAAGATGTATCCTAAAGTGGACCATCGTTCTGGTAATGCTATTTGGAGCTGCTTTGTTGAGTCTCATCTGTTAAAAAATATTCTTGATGCCTCAGTGGGATCAGCCCAGATTAACGAAGCCATGTGGACAGCAATTGGTGCTGTCATGTGTCTGTGAATATTGCCTGCGTTAAAGGACTGGTTTGACAACATGCTCAACTGACAGAAGGCAGTGGAGGCCAATTCACTGGATGTTTTCAAGAGAGAGTTAGGTTTAGCTCTTAGGGCTAACAGAATCAAGGGATATGGGAAAAAAGCAGGAATGGGATACTGATTTTGGATGATCAGCCATGATCATATTGAATGGCGGTGTTGGTTTGAAGGGCCGAATGGCCTACTCTGCACCAGAATCATACTCCTGCACCTAATTTCTATGTTTCTATGTCCTGGGTGGAAGAGAAGTGCCATAACTGCTAATGTTATTGCAGTTGAGGAAAAAACAAGTGCTTCTTTCTGACAAAAATATAACTTTTAAGCAACAGGTTTGTCAACTGCATCAGTGTTAACCAAATGTTACTACAATTTAGTAGAAAGTCTAACAGCTTATTTCAAATTGATTGTGCAAAATGACATTCCTATTCTCGGACCAATATTGACTTCTCACCTCCCCACCGCATGTTAACAGAATGTTCTAGAACATTCTGACACTGCTACTAAAATTGACCAGACCATGAAAAGAAAATAGGAGCGGGCATGCACTGGTGTTTAATGTTGGAAACAGAGTAGTATTTTTTTTTGGTAAAATGTACTTGGTGGGGCATGATGGCAAATGAGTAACTATCATTGAAAGATGCTGTGCCTTTGGCAAACATGTCTGTGCCATGTGCCAGCCACTGAGGAAACTCCCTAACAAGTCTATCTAACTTTCAACCTTTTCTCTTCTTCAGCTGCCCTATAAAACTGGAGCTGAACACTTAACTCAAAACTAAGAAATGACCACAAGAGGAAGATAGGTGGCAAAATGTTAGCATACTCTCCGGACATGCAAGTTTACATTATCCAAATAGAGGTTATAGACCCTGTTCTTATGGAGGGAGGGAAAAAAGGTGGAGGAATTGCGCTACTTTCACAAGTGCACGCTTTATAGAAACATGTTTAGTCTAAAGACATAATGCAGCACCAGAATCATACTTTCATAGTTTAGTTTGTTTATTTGTTTAGAGATAGAGCGCGGAAACTGGCCCTTCGGCCCGTCATGACCAACGATGCCCGCACATTAACACTATCCTACAGCAGGGACAAATTTAAAATTACACCAAGCCAATTAACCTACACACCTGTACGTGTTTGGAGTGTGGGAGGAAACCGAAGTTCTCGGAGAAAACCCATGCTGGTCACGGGGAGAACGTACAAACTCCATACCGACAGCACCCGTCGACAGGATTGAACCCTGGTCTCTGGCTCTGTAACCGCTGTAAGGTAGCAACTCTACCGGTGTGCCACCCTGCCGTTTGGAGTTAGACCCCAATTGATAAATGGTAGAAAACTGATAACAACGATTTCTGAGCCAATTTTGGAGTTCCTAGAGTTTAAGTAATATAGTTCCAAAAATGAGCACAGGAATTCTAACTAATATTGAATCCGAACCAATTCCATGGAATACAGACAGTAGCAATGTTACAAAATTTTGAGATTTAAAAAATCAAGTCTGCAATTTATCCCATCAGATAAAGCATAAAAATAAGTTTAATTTGACACCTAATTCACTTTCATATCTCAAGTATTTAAAAAGTTATGGCCATTTTCATACTGGGAAATGAGCATCTTGTTCCCTATTGATTTTCTATGGACATAACAAAAAAGCTGTGATCGTGGACAGTCAAAAGCCCATCTTTCTTAAAAATTAAGAGAACTGAATGAAAATTTCAGTTATCATAGATTGAAGCATTCTGAAACAAATATAAAATAATCTTACTTGGATGACCTGAAATTAAAGCATATAATTAGTTAGTTACCTAATTATAGCTAATTTCAGACTTCAATTACTAGATCTAAACATCTATCCATTTCTTAATAAATGATTAACATTTTTAAATAGCCTAAATGTCCAAATAATATTCACAAATAATTCACAATAAAACATGATTTTTAAATCTCATTTACATTAATTTATAGACCAAATGGAAGGAATTTAGTGTTCAATTGCTGTAAATAAATGCCCATTAAAATCAGCTTTCCAGTGGGATCCTGTGAACGCGCTGGTTTAGAAC
The DNA here is from genome assembly GCF_010909765.2 of Amblyraja radiata. Lineage (NCBI taxonomy): Eukaryota > Metazoa > Chordata > Chondrichthyes > Rajiformes > Rajidae > Amblyraja > Amblyraja radiata. The sequence continues at coordinate 24,511,138 of NC_045956.1, forward strand.
GTTCACATTGCGGTAGATTTGTGCCCCAAACGCCCAGAAAAATACTGCGGGATATAATAGGCCCAAAATGAGCTACTCGCAATATTAAACTTTGTATAAAGGGATCTTTAGAAGCCCTTTTTAATGTAAAAATATACAGCATACCTTCATTTATTTGCTTTATGAGACCCTGCGGTTGCTGGTGGTCGCGGGTTTAGAGATTGATTTTTAAACTACTATAACTATTTTACGAGGCCTTTAAAACTAATAATAGCTTTTGCGACGGGGTCTTTCAGCGATTTTTCGTTAATAATTAACTAGGCTGAACATCTTTGATTTGAACAGCCTAGAGAAAATCGCGTTTTAAACCCGCCCCCTCTAAACGGCGCCAAAATCGCGCACACCCGCAGCGGCAGATTTTCAGCGACGCTTCAGGTAGGCTTTGCAACATACCTACAGACAGCACACCAATTTTAAGATGCCCTCTCAATAGATTGTTTTCCGTACTGGAGACACGATATTGATTGGCATCATCAAGATTCCACTAACTTTCATAATGCTCGCTTGTTAAATCGTGTCCACAGAATGGCAACCTGTGCCAAATTGTGTCAGGAATAGTTTCTGGAAATTGCTCTGCAGGCACATCTGTTCTGGGAGAGAGATCTATGGCTGACCATAGGGTGTGGATCTGTTAGTTTCACGGACTGCATGCTGAAGGTTGAGGCTGTGATTGTGGAAAGGAGGAGAGATGTCCCAAATCCTCGGGACGGGGAAGAAGGATGTTCATTGGAGAGAGCGGGGGAGACGATGTGGTTAAGAGGGCCTGTAGACACACAGCTAATGTCCCTGTCCCACTTAGGAAATCTGAACGGAAACCTCTGGAGACTTTGTGCTCCACCCAAGGTTTCCGTGCGGTTCCCGGAGGTTGCAGGCAGTTGCCGGAGGTTGCAGGTAGTGGAAGCAGGTAGGGAGACTGACAAAAACCTCTGGGAACTGCACGGAAACCTTGGGTGGGGTGCAAAGTCTCCAGAGGTTTCCGTTCAGGTTTCCTAAGTGGGACAGGGCCATAAGGCACAGGGAACAGAGACCATGGTTGTCAATGGCAGAAGATACTGTAATACAAGAAAGCACAGTGGCACAGCTAGTAGATCCACTGCCTCACAGTCCAATATCGTTGGGTTCCATTTTAATAACAGGTCTCCAGTATCTGTAATATAACAAGCAAGAATGTTCTGTCTCCGACTTCATGGTTTCCTCCGGTTGCTCCAGTTTCCTCTCACATCCCAAAGACTTGAGGATCGGTAGCTTAACTGGCCTAAGTAAGTTTCCCTCAGTGTGTACGTGAGTACTAGATTCTGGGGGCTTTTGAGAGGTTGGGGCTAGTTTACAAGAATGTAAAATGTAGGTAAATGTAGGTTTAAATATAAATGGTGCTTAAATGGTTGGCGTGGACTAGGTAGGCTGAGTGCCTGTTTCTATGCTATATGACCCTCTATGAATGCTGTGCTGAAAAAAGTTTAATGGTCACACATGATTGGTCAAAATCTGTGAATGCATGTGTTCCACAAACATCACCAAATGATCCACCAATTTCAGTCACAGATTACTATGCCCCATGACTCACCCGTTGTGGATTCACATGTAACATTAATATACCTCACTACATTCCACATGTTGGTCTGACACCCACATCCCACAGGTTGTATGTACTGCTCGCATTCCTACTATGTCAGACGCATCACTGGAACATAACAACTGACACCTAATGACACACTCTTCCAGCAGAGGTTGCACAACCTGAAGCAGCAAGATAGACACAAAATGCTTGAGTAGCACAGCGGGAGGAATGAGTGACATTTCGGGTCGAGACCCTTCTTCAGACTAGTCCCGAAACGTCACCCATTCCTTCTCTCCACAGATGCTGCCTGCCTGTCCCGCTGAGTTACTCCAGCACTTTGTGTCTATCTTTGGTTTAAACCAGCATCTGCAGTCCCTTCTTACAGAAGTAGCGAGAAATAGTTGGTGAACATACAGTATTTCCAGATAGTAATCCCCTTAGAGGTGACAGTCTTGGTTTATTGTGAGCAGACCCTTGATTTAGGCTTGTCTACCAACAAGGTTGAAACTCAAGAAGATGTGAGCATTTCACGTCTCTAATCCTCACGCTCTCATTTCACTTATCCTGCGTTCACTTCTGCCTGAGATGGTGCAAACTATGCTTTTTTAATTGTGTAACAAGGACCTGCAGATGCTGGTTTAAACAGAAGATAGACACAAAAAGCTGGAGTAACTCAGCGATGCAGGCAGCATCTCTGGAGAGAAGGAACGGGTGACTTTTCGGGACTAGTCTGAAGAGGGTCTCAACCCAAAACGTCACCCATTCCTTCTCTCCAGAGATGCTGCCTGTCCCGTTGAGTTACCCCAGCATTTTGTGTCTATCTTGCTACTTCTGGTCGTGCATCATCTGCTGCAAGAGAGTTAATTAAGTGTGTCATTGGATGTTTCGAGACCCTTCTTCAGACTGGATTTTTTACTTGCTCCTCTTCCCTCAATAGAACCCAAGCCCTTGAGCCCTTATTCTAAGGCGGAGGAAAAGCTGGAAGATGGGGAAGATAAGGCATACTAACACTATGTATTAACAAGTGCTTTGAATAAAGTGCATTGACTAAATTCTGTGGCCAGGTTAGGGGTAATGGATGACACTGTTGTCAGCAGATGCAGTGGACTCCGACAGAGACCTAAATAGAACTTGTTACAGAACAATGTGTCTAACCTAATTGCTTGATGCACTATAATTTCTCCTCAAAATCCAGTTTCTAATGTCGAGGAACATAGTTCAGGATCAAATTTGGCCCACGGATTTCTGTAACAATTGGAACCCCTCTATACAACTGCTTACCTTCATTAATGTACCAGAGGAGAGAATCAGAACATGGTGACACAAATAGCGCTAGAGTTGCTGCCTGATAGCACCAGTGCCCAACTACGGGTGCTGTCTGTACGGAGTATGTACGTTTTCATACATGACCGCATGGGTTTTCTCTGGGTGTTCCGGCTTCCACCCACATTCCAATGACGTGCAGGTTTGTAGGTTAACTGGCTTCAGTAAGAATGGTAATTGTCCCTTGTGTGTAGGATAGTTCTTGTGTACGGGGATCACTGGTCGGTGCGGAATCAGTGGGCCGAAGAGCATGTTTCCGTGCTGTATCTCTTTATCTGTATTTGTCAGTAACTCCAGATGTTGGAATCTTGAGCAAACACAAAGTGCTGGAGTAACTCAATAGGTGAGGCAGCAGCTCTGGAGGGAATTGATAGGTGAAGTTTGGGATTAAGTCCCTTTTTCAGATTGATTGTAGTAGGGGGATGAAAGCTGGAAAAGAGGTGTGGGAAGGACAAAGCCTAGCAAGTGGTAGGTGGATATAGATGAGGGAGGTTTGATTGTCATGAGTGGAATAAGTGACAAACTTGTTACATGGATAGGACAGGTTTGGAGCGATATGGACCAAATGCAGGGAGGTGGAAGTAGTGTAGCTGGGACATGTTGGCCGGTATGGGCAAGTTGGGCTGAAGGGCCTGTTTCCACACTGTATCACTCTATGATTCTATGACTCCATGACTAGATTAATGAGATGGCGACAAATAGCTGAAATCTTGGTTTCCATTGCAACATGCAGCATACATCCAAAATCTTAGCACTGCACGGGAAGCTCAGCTTGCAACTGTATTATCACAGCTTGCTCCATCTCGAGCCAAAGCTCTATCATATTTGGATGCAAAGCAGTTGCCAGGCCTCAAGCACTCCTGCCATTCATTCCTCAATAAATCTATTCAGGAATAAGATTTATTCCTCAGAACATATAGTCTTCTGCTAACATTCCTCCTTCTTCCTCTTTTTTTTCTCCCCTCTAGCTCCCCTGTTCAATCATGGCACGTTGGCCTTCATAACAAGAGGAGTTGAGTATAGGCATGCTAATGGCATGTTTACTTTCATAACAAGAGGAGTTGAGTATAGGAGCAAAGAGGTCCTTCTGCAATTGTACAGGGCCCTAGTGAGCCCACTCCTGGAGTATTGTGTGCAGTTTTGGTCTCCAAATTTGAGGAAGGAAATTCTTGCTATTGAGGGAGTGCAGCGTAGGTTCATCAGGTTAATTCCCGGGATGGCGGGACTGTCATATGTTGATAGAATGGAGCGGCTGGGCTTGTATACACTGGAATTTAGAAGGATGAGAGGATATCTTATTGAAACATAAGACTATTAAGGGATTGGACACATTAGATGTTGGGGGAGACCAGAACCAAGGGCCACAGTTTTAGAATAAGGGGCGGGCCATTTAGAAGGGAGATGAGGAAAAACCTTTTCACCCAGAGAGTTGTGAATCTGTGAAATTCTCTGCCTCAGAAGGCAGTGGAGGCTGATTCTCTGGATGCTTTCAAAAGAGAGTCAGATAGAGCTCTTAAAGATAGCGGAGTCAAGGGGTATGGGGAGAAGGCAGGAACGGGGTACTGAATGTGGATGATCAGCCATGATCACAGTGAATGGCGGTGCCGGCTTGAAGGGCCGAATGGCCTACTCCTGCACATATTGTGCATTGTCTATATTGTCTATCCAGTTGTGTATAATGCCAGGAGAAAAGCTTCAAAGCCACAAATGATCGGATGGCAATAACTTGCATACAAGCCTTTATGTCAGGGCTATACAGTAAGGTGTAGTCCAGCTGCACCTGGACTACACCTTACTGCATCTTTGAGCAACTATGGTAACACACCTACAATGTATAGGTTTACAGAAAGATGCAAAGTAATTTATTCTGGCTGTAAACATAGAAACATAGAAAATAGGTGAAGGAGTAGGGCATTCGGCCCTTCGAGCCTGCACCGCCATTCAATATGATCATGGCTGATCATCCCGTACCTGCCTTCTCTCCATACCCCCTGATCCCTTTAGCCACAAGGGCCACATCTAACTCCCTCTTAAATATAGCCAATGAACTGGCCTCAACGACCTTCTGTGGCAGAGAATTCCAGAGATTCACCACTCTCTGTGTGAAAAATGTTTTCCTCATCCTGGTCCTAAAAGATTTTCCCCTTATCCTTAAACTGTGACCCCTTGTTCTGGACTTCCCCAACATCGGGAACAATCTTCCTGCATCTAGCCTGTCCAACCCCTTAAGAATTTTGTAAGTTTCTATAAGATCCCCCCTCAATCTTCTAAATTCTAGCGAGTACAAACCGAGTCTATCCAGTCTTTCTTCATATGAAAGTCCTGACATCCCAGGAATCAGTCTGGTGAACCTTCTCTGTACTCCCTCTATGGCAAGAATGTCTTTTCTCAGATTAGGAGACCAAAACTGTATGCAATACTCCAGGTGTGGTCTCACCAAGACCCTGTACAACTGCAGTAGAACCTCTCTGCTCCTATACTCAAATCCATTTGCTAAACATTTGATAATCAATTTAAGAAGTTCTGTTGGAGGCTACTTCATGGCATTCATCATGTATATACCTGCTGAAGGTTACACCTTATATTCCATTTGGGTATCTTACAACCCAACAGTATGAACATTGAATTCTCCAGTTGTAGGTAACACAACCCCGCCACCCTCATTCCTCCACTGTTTTTCCAGCACACAACCCTTGTGTGCATCCATTTCTCCCACCCTTTCCGATTCTATTCCCCTATACCCCTCGCTCTGTCATTACGTTTACTTCCCCTCTCTCCACAGCTGATACCCTTTTGTCTCTTTTTCATCTCTAAACTTTGTCAACCCATCTGCCAATCAATGTTCCCCTTACCTGAATCAATTTATCACTTGTGTAGAAACATAGAAACATAGAAAGTAGGTGCGAGAGTAGACCACCAGGTCCGTCGAGCCCGCACCGCCATTCGCTCATGGCTGAACACTAAACAGACACACTTACCCACAAACAGCAGACACAAGACACAGAACACAAGACACTACCCTCCCCTTTATACCGCTATCACCCCTCTCCACCCCAAGAACCTCGCGATCTCCTGGGGGAGGCAAAAAACCGGATAAAAACCCAGGTCCAATTCGGGAAAAAAATCCGGGAAATTCCTCTCCGACCCCAATCCAGGCGATCGACACTTGTCCAGGAGATCACTCAGGTCTTACTATAATAACCATACCTAGGTCCATATCCCTGCCCTCTCCCCGTAGCCCCTTATCCCCTTGGCAGCTAAAAAACCATCTATTTTAGTCTTAAATATATTTAAAGTTTCTGCTTCCACTGCTCCCTGGGGCAGTGAATTCCATAAATTAACCACCCTCTGGGTGAAGAAGTTCTTCCTCATCTCAGTTTTAAAAGAGCCCCCCCTTATTCTGCAACTATGTCCCCTAGTTCTAGTTTCCCCGATCATTGGGAACATTGTTGAGTTCCTGACAGCCCAACATTCAGGCTTTCGGCTTGCATTTTGTGATTCATCCATACCCTTATCAGCCTCTACAGCTTTAAGAGAATGTGTTTGGAGATGAGGTACTCTTCTCTATCATACTCCTGCCTCCCATGGGCACAAAGGGTTTCTCCTCTCCTTTCCACTCCCCTCTGCAATTAGGCCTCCACAACTTCAATCGTTGTAACTAAGAACATGAATGAGATGTAGGTTGATTGGTATCTGAATACAAAGATCAACCACGGGTTTTGTGGCAATTTTCACCAGAGCAGCATTTCAACCTTCTGAAGAAGTGTCCTGACCCAAAACATCACCAGCGATGCTGCCTGACCCGCTGAGTTACTCCAGCACTTTGTGTCCTTTTGAGACAATCTTCTAGTGGTTCATACACAAAAGATTGATCTGACTTTATTTTTTTAATATAATTAGAGCACTGTTGTCTTTCTTTAAAATTCCAGACAATTCGGGGGCTTTTTCTGTCATCTGCACAATGTCAGTGAAATGCAAATGACACAGAATATGTCAAACATTAATCTAAAACCCTTCCATTACCTATTTAAAATTAAATTAAAAATGATCAAATTGCACATTGCACACAAATTTCACTTTCATAAATCTTTGCAATTGAATTTTTTAATGGTTTATACAAATTTGAGATAACCTTTTCCAGATGCTTTTTGTCTCCCAGTTTACTGTGCACTTTCTTGCACGTTGAAATGATTGGTTACTTAACAAATCTATCAATTTACTTATTGGAAATGGTAACAATTATTGTACTTAACTATGTACTTTGAAAATAAATACTCTTGTACCAACTGCTAAAGGAAAAATCACTACAAGCCTGCTCATTAAGGAATGACTTTTAAACCCATCTAATCTTCTGTCTACCTACCTGGAGGCTGTAGTTCCCACAAGTTGGCTCCTAAAACTTCCTCCGCTTTGAACACTTAATAAAATTACATCTGTTTCAATATAAGTTAAACATTTCAGTTGACTTGTTTTCCTTTTTTCCTAAAGGTCTGAAGATTGTGACAAATTAGATTAAACCCCCTGACCCTAAATGAGTGTGTTGGTCACATGGGTGTCTATACTCAAACTCACAACCATCCATCATAACTGATAATACTTTCATCACGTTGAATCAATTAGGTCACACAAATTCCAAAGTGATAATTCATTTTTCTTACTTGCTCGGGTGGATATTGTTAAATCTTTATCATAAGTCTAAGGACGTTAGTGGATTTGGGAGTTTCAAACCAGAGGTTGTTTTACCTGTTAATGCTTTTCATCTAGTTATACTACACTAAATTAATCTGAACGTTAGCAAGATAAGTTTTAGAAGAAACTCTGCGAAATCATAATAAAGCTGACAATTTCCACTTGTATTATTAGTCTGTCAAATGATGAGTAAATGAAATATAATGATGCAAATTAATTAACTGAAAATGCCTCGAGCCTTTTCATCAATTGAGACATTTTGTATTAACTGAGAAAAAACAACTGAGGCAACAAATCCTTTTTACGCTGGGTTAGTTCAATAAATCATAGTTAAACTTCATAGTTCAATAAATCGTCAAAATTAAAGATTAAATTATGTGTTCCTCATATTTATATGGAAAGCCTTGGGTTGTAAAATACTTGTGGATGAAGATTACCTTGGTTTGTTTGGTTAAGACGGATTGCAGATGCTGGAAAAATCGAAGGTAGACAAAAATGCTGGAGAAAATCAGCGGGTGAGGTAGCATCTATGGAGCGAAGGAAATTGAATCTGAAGAAGGTCTCGACCCGAAACGTCACCTATTCCTTCGCTCCATAGATGCTGCCTCACCCGCTGAGTTTCTACAACATTTTTGTCTACCTTTGGTTTGTTTGGTAGTTCTTCTTGAAGAAGATTAGGATCCAGTCCATCTCTCGGAATTAGATTAACAGTGAGAATTGCCTTCTGTTGTACAATGCTAAACATTCTGTGACTGAAGAAGGGTGTAAGCACAAAACATCACCCATATCTTCTATTCAATCTTCGATGCTGCCTGTCCCGCTGAGTTAGTCAAGCATTTTGTGTCTATCTTCGTAAACCAGCATCTGCTGTTCCTTTCTACACACAATATTAGCATGTGGAACTGTCATTGAAATATAACTCCATAAATGTCAATGGCATTTAGATCTAGGTTGACAGTCTAAAGATCTATGGACGTTTTTCAGTGGATTCAAGTAACCAAAATAAAGTGACATATGCAGATTTCTGCAACTTAATCTGTCAATTCTGCACAAATTACTGCAGCTTTATATAGAATACACAATATTCACCATTGTATTATGGATCATTTTAGCAACATTTCATGTAATTATATAATTTCAGTATACTATGTACTTATTACAACATTGAATACAGCTGTTCTGCCCACCAGGCCCATTCTAGCTTCCAGTACAGCAATGCCATCAGTACCATTTTTTCTATAACCTATTATCTGTCCAAGGTTCATTTTCCCTTTGGTTAATTTGGCCACTTACCTGTACTACAAAGGATACAAAAGGATACAAAGGACATTTATTATCACATACACCAATTGGTGTAGTGAAATTTGACTTGCCATGCAGCACACAGATAAAGATAAGACACAGCATTAAAGAATTTAACAATAAACATAAAAACATTCCTCACAATGGTTCCCACTGTGAGGGAAGGCACAAAGTCCAGTCCCCATCCCCATGTCCACCCATAGTCGGGCCTATTGAGGCCTCCGCAGTCGCTACTACGGGAGCCGATGTTACAGGCCCTTCTTCGCCTGGTGATGGTGCTCCGGCATCGGGAGAACCTTCTCAGCGGCTTGGGATGCCTGGAATGGCCTCTTCCTTACCGGAGACCGCAGCTTCCGACGCCAACAGTCCGTGCTGGACGGAGTTCCACACACTGGCGATCTCGGCGAGAGATTCCAGGCTCCCGATGTTAAAGTTCAGCGCCGCCGCCGCTGGCCGCTCCACAGACCCGCAGCTCCACGATGTTCACCTGCGGTCTCAGCATTCCAGAGCTCCAGCGCGGCGACCCGGGCAAGGCATCGCCCGCTCCGCGATAGCGCTCCATGCTGCACCGCCGCCGAAGCCGAGGTTCTGGACGGTCCCATCAGGAAACGCCGCTCCAGGCCCGCTGGTAGGCCGCGAGGATGGGTCAACAGTGCAGCCCGGAGAAAAGCCGCCTCTCCGACCAGGTAGAGACCCTGAAAAGCAGTTTCCCCCTTCCCCCCCCGAACTCTGAAAACACAAACTCAACTAACTAAAAATTTTAAAAAGCGATAAAAAAAATGGACGGCTGCAGGCTGGGCAGCCATACCCGTACAGGAAGGTGCCCCTACTGAGGAATAATTTGCAAAAAGCACATCATTGGGTCGTGTGAGGAAACTAGGGCAGACACCCAAATGGTCACCGAGAGAATTTACAAATCCCACATGGAGAGAACCCTGATTCAAGGTCAAACTTGGGTTACTGGAGCTGTGTGGCAGTAGGTCTAACTGCTGCCCCACTCTTATTACCAATTATTGCTCTACAGGCTTAAGGAATAACTTTCAAAGATTGATGCACTATTATGGCTTTAGCTGAAAGATGTTTACCATGGTGAATGATTGGAATGTGGTTTAGGGAGTCTGTCAACCTGTTAGCTCCCTTAGTCATAGAGCTATACAATATGGAAAACAGCCCTTTCATTATCCATGCCCCTCGTGGACATGGACATCTCAATAAGATCACCCCTCAGCTTCCTACAATCCAAATAAAAAGTCTCATCCTAATCAATCTCTCATTATAATTGAAGTCCAGCTGTTATCCTCAAATATCTTCTGCGCTCTTTCCAACTGAATGACATCCATCAGCAGCTGGGCGACCAGTGGGCAGCCACGGAGATGCTGCAGTAGAGTTGCTGCCATACAGTGCTTGCAGTGCCGAAGACCTGGGCACGATCCTGACTATGGGTGCTGGTGCTGGCGCTGTCTGAACGGAGTTTGTGTATTCTCCCTGTGACCGCATGGGTTTTCTCCACGATCTTCGGTTTCCTCCCACAATCCAAAGACATACAGGTATGTAGGTTAATTGGGTGGTGTATGTGTAAATTGTCCTTAGTGTGCTTAGGATAGTGCTAAGTAGGTTGGCGCGGACCCGATGGGCGGAAGGGCCAGTTTCAACACTGTATCTCTAAACTATACTAAACTAAACTATACACAGTATTTGCAAGTGTGGTCTCACTAATGATTAATACAGCTTCGTCAAATTGTCCTAATCGTTGCATTCAATGCCTTACCCAATAAACGCAAGCGTGCCAAACACACTATTTACCCCAGTGTCCACCTGACTCGCCACTTTTAGGGAACCATGCCCCTTTACTCCCAGATTTAGAGGATTCTAAAAACAGAGGTGAATGTCTTAAAGTGAGGGGAAGGAGATGAGAGACCTCGTGGACAACTTCTTCCCTCAGAGGATAGTCTGTGTCTGCAATGAGCTGCCAGAGGAAGCCAGAGGAAGCCAGAGAAGCAGATACAATTATGACTTTAATCTGCAACTTTCTCCAAGACTCTACCATTTACTTTGTAAGTCCCACCCTTATTTGACATATACCTTACACTTGTCAAAGTGACAGTAAATTCCATTTTCTATTCCTTAGCTCACCTTGTTGACTGATCTAGTTCAAGAGAGTCAAGAGTCAAGTTAATTGTCATATGTACCAAAATGGAGCAATGAAATATCTCCTTGCAGCGGCATAACAGGTCTGTAAACATAGTACTTGTTAGATTACATAATAAACTAACCAAAATAGTTCAATAAATAAAAAACAATATTGAGTAAAACAATATAATAGCCCAAATTCCATAATGCAACCAAGACAGTCCATAGTTTAGTTGATGGTTGTGCTGTTCAATAACTTGGTGGATATTGGAAATAAGCTGTTTGTGAACCTGGAGGTCACAGTCTTCATATGGCAGGAATGAAAAGAAAGCGTGGCCAGGGTGGTATGAGTCATTGATGATGCTGGCTGATTGAGGAAGTATCTCCTGTAGATCCCTTTGATGGCGGGGAGGTCAGTACCTATGATGGACTGGGCTGTGATCACCATTTTGTGCAATCTCTTTCATTCCTGGCTGTTCAAGTAGCCAAAACGGTGCAACCAGGCATTATGCTCTCTACCATACATCTGCGGAGGTTCAAGAGAGCATTTGGTGACATGCTGAATCTCATCAAGCTTCTATGGAAGTAGAGGCATTAATGGGCTTTCTTTATGATTGCACCGATGTGCTATATCTTGTTAACTTGGACTGGGTCTTGCTGTATCTTGTTCATTGTCTATTATGCCACCAATCCTGCTATCACCTGCAAATTTAGCAACAATGTTAACTACATTGTCATCCAAATTGTCAATGTATATAACAGAAATATAGCAGAAACCTCAGTATTAACCCCTGCAGCTCTGTATTAACCCCTACTTGTCAAAGGCCTCCAATCAGAAAGACAACCGCCCAAAACTACCCTTTGAATCTTCCTTCAAGCCAATTTTGAACCAAATTGGCGAGCATGCCTTGGATTCAATCAGATGTAACCTTCCAGATTAGCCTATCGTGTTGTACTTTGTCAAAGGCCTTTCTAAAGTCCATATGGACAACGTTCACTGTCCTGCCCACACTAAAACTCCTGGTGACTTCTTTAAAAAACTCTTAGCATATTTATGAGACACTATTTACCATGCACAAAGCCATGCTGACTATCCCTAAAATCAGTCCGTGCCTATCCAAATGCTGGTAGATCCTTTCCCTAAGGATTCCTTCTAAAAACCTTCTCACTACTGACATCAGATTCATCAGCCTATAATTCTTTGGCTTGGCCTTGCTGCCTTTCTTAAGTAAAGATACATCATTAGCAACCCTCCAGTCTTCCAGAACTGCACCTGTGGCTAAATATGATGTAAAGGGCATCCCCAATTTTATCCCTTGCATCCCACAGATCTGAGGATGTACTAGGTCAGAACCTGGTGTGGTCTACCTTAATTTGCTTTAAAACCACCAATACCTCCACTTTGGTCAATTGTGTATGATGACATCACAACTCTATGCCTCAATTCCTTAGCTTCCGTGATTATTCTCCTCAATAAAATTGAATGAGAAGAATTCAATTAATATCTCCTTTATCTCTTGTGGTTCTACACAGACATGGCCATGCTGATATTTAAGGGGACGTATACCTTCCCTAGCCACTGTTTACTCTAAATATATCAGTAGAGTGTCTTGGGATTGTCTTGCTTGTCAGCAACATTTCATGTCCTCTTTCTGCCCTCCTGATTGCTATCATGTTATATCGTATTATTGTATCAAATTGTATCATATTATGATCACTTCTACAAAACATTCTTTATTAGTCTGAATCAGTCAGAAGAAGGGTCTCAACCCAAAACGTCACCCATTACTTAGCAACAGGATACTCTGGATACTTTCATTAGAGAGCTAGATAGGGCTCTTAAAGATAGCGGAGTCAGGGGATATGGGGAGAAGGCAGGAACGGGTTACTGATTGTGGATGATCAGCCATGATCACATTGAATGGTGGTGCTGGCTCGAAGGACCGAATGGCCTACTCCTGCATCTATTGTCTATTGTCCGTTCCTTCTCTCCAGAGATGCTGCCTGTCCTGCTGAGTTACTCCAGCATTTTGTGTCCATCTTCGATTTAAACCAGCATCTGTAGTTCTTTCCTACACATTCTCTATTATAATGTTGCTAAGTAATGCTGAGTGTTTCTGTTTTGTTATACGTCACGAGATCTAAAATAGCCCCTGTTCACCAATTTATTTTGCAATGTATTAAGTTTAGAAATGATCTGAACTCCATTTTGCGACCTTATCTATGGGCATCATTTTGCTAGCTTGACTTGCCCAGTCGCAATGAAGATTAAAGTCCACCATGATAGTTGAATTCTTTAATTTGCCACAAACTGGCAGTATTTCTCAAGTGATAGTCTGTTCACTTGTTTGTGCTACAGTTATGGGGCCCGTGGATCACTTTCTGCCCAATGCTATTCCTTGTCTCCACCTATACTAATTCTAGCTCCCAGTCTTCTGGGAAGAATAAGTTCCCACCATTTTTTCCTGTCAATTCTTCATCATCAGATCTAACCCTTCTTTTCCACTCTACCCATCTTGGCAAAACATGACATGCGTTTGACCTGGATGTGATGACTGATTGGCTTTCGAATAAAGAATGGGCATTCCTGCCGCATCTAATCTGCCTGCAGAAGATATACTAAAGAAATAAAGAATGAATTATAATTATATCAAAACACTGGAGTAATGAAACGGGTCAGGCACCATCAGTTGAGGGAAATGGCCAAAGGACATGTTTTGGGTCGGGACCTTTCTTCAGACTGATGGGTTAGAGAGATTAATATACACTTATAGATCAGACCTGTCCCCCCTGCCTAAGAGATACAATCAGTTTTATTTTGTAGCGATTTGTCCACTGTAATAATGCAATGGATGTGCCCAGTTTATCGATTTCTATAAATGAGGTATAAATGTTTGCCAGGACTCTGAGCGACTCTCTACTTTTTTTTATGCTGCTGTTCTTTTGTTCTTGGTGGGATCTATTCTGATCAAGGAGACCAGTTAAACATCATATCCGAAAGAAAGATTTCGGGCAGATTCATACTTAGGGATGGAAAGGGGATTAAGCTGGCAATAACATTTAAAAAGGAATCGTTTCCAGGCAGCTTCTAATCACTGTGAAAAATCACTGTGAGAATAAGCCAGAAGATTTGTCACAGAAACTCTCCTTTTTCTAAGCCTGCTCCTTGGTCAAAACATATCCCTTTCCCCTGCTCAGAACAACCTGTTAAAGTCACAAAACTGCCAGGAATACTTATGTTTATGCGAGATTGTTAGTGTGACTTCATTCCCAATAAACTCTTACTCCTGAGTATTGCAGAGCTCAATCCAAACCTTTCTTTTGCTTAAAAAAACATGTTCATGAGTACAACATTCTCAGGCTGCATAGTACTTAAACATATCGCAAAGACACTGTGAAATGATCATCATATAATTTGTGTGATAAAACTCAAGTAGCAAGAGTTTATACCTAACAGGAATGATATGCTGAGGTATATTAAAATAAAAAGAAAAATGGCTTAAATATTTCTGTACAACTAACACAACATAAATTAAGCTTTTGTATAGTTAGTATTGTTAAATAAATATAACAATTTTTTTCCGAATATCATTTTAAAATATGATCCTTTTAAGCTTTCGGTTGTTGCCTTGTGGTGGTAGTGCTGAGGAGAAAGTGCTGCTAATTCTCTTAGATCTTGCCCTCTGCTGTGACACTTGCCTTCTTTTATTGCATCCATTATTGTCTCCAGCTTAATGTGGAGCTCTGCACAGTACATCGTAATGTGGCCATAGTCATTGATGGCAGGTCAAAGACGTCCCTGAATTCACCAGCCAAACTGCCCTGGGATATTCTTGGGTGCTTCAAAGCATTCGGCGATGGAGTAATTAGAACTAATAGTCACTTCAGGCAATAGTCTGTGAAACAAGCAAGGTAATTCAAGCTATGGGCATGGTAACAACATGCCTGGTGGTCTTGCAAATCGGCAAACATCAGAAGGGAAAAAAAAACCTACAAAGCTTCCCAACCAATTCACAAGCCGCTGATCAACAGCAAATATTAGAGACAGAACGATCTGAGGAGCAAACTAATAATTAATTATATTTCCATACCAACAATTAATTAATGACCAGCCATAAGTGTACATAATTTAATTTAATTGTTTTTCCAACCTTTTAATTATTTTAGATCAATGATGCATTTTGATTCTAATTTGTGGAATAAGTTGATGCTTCTGTTGATTAGATGAGAATTTGAGATTTCTAGCAGAACCAACTATAAATCTCAGATTGTGTAGGAAAGAACAGCAGATGCTGGTTTAAATCGAAGATAGACAGAAAATACTGGAGTAAATCTGCGGGACAGGCAGCATCTCTGGAGAGAAGGAATGGGTGACGTTTTGGGTCGAGATCCTTCTTCAGTTGATAAATCGGTGGGTCAGTGATCGCGCTGCAAGCCGGCAGCCCTGCCAGCAGCGTGTTAGTTTTTTCAACATTTTTAAAATTTGTTTATTGTGTTTTATTGTGTGTTTTTAATGTCTCGCTGTGTGTCGTGTGTGGGTGATGGTGCGGGGGGGTAAGGGGGAAACCGCTTTGGTCGCCTCCTCCATGGAGAGGCGACTTTTTCAATGTTGCCTCCCCCGTAGCCTAACATCGAGGATCGGGCGGCATTTCCCGGAGAAGCGCCCGGCGCTTCAGCGGCGGGTGCAGCGTGGACTCTTGTCGCGGAGCGGGTGAGCCCTCACCGGGGGTCGCCAGAGGGGAGGGCTCCGTTCGCTGGCCCGGCGTCCGCAACATGGGATCCCTCGTTGAGGAGCCGGGAAGAGAAGAAGCTCCGACCGCCGGCCCGCGGCCTACTTCACCGCGGGTGCGGCGGGGACTTACCATCAGGAGCTGGGTCCTTCGCCGGGGACCCCTGGAGAGGAGCTCTGACCGCTGGCCCTGCAGTCTGCGGTGTTCTGGCTGCGGCGTGGCGGGAACTTTAAATCTTCGACCGCCGGCCTGCGGCCTACACCAACCTGAAGCCACGGTTTCCGGTGGGGAAGCAACAATTCAGGACTTACCTGGACTTTATCTGGACTTTGCCTTGTCTGAACTTCTGGATGCCCGCAACGGCGGCTGTGGAGGGTTGAGGTCCCGACCATGGGGGGAAATGGAGTAGGACTGGCCAAATTTTGTGCCTTCCAGCAGAGTGATGAATGCTGTGGTGGATGTTGGTGTTAAAAACAATGTTATTGTGTTTTTGTGTGTTCTTTTTCATTGTACCGCTGCTGGAAAATTCATTTCACTTGCACTTTATGTGCAAGTGACAAATAAAACTGATATTGATATTGAAATCTCAGATTGCTGTGTTAGCAATTTTGACCTGGTATTATGTTTTCATCTGCATAGAGGAATGCTGCAAGGAGCAGATATTGGTGATGTGTTCGTGAGAGATCAGGGAAGCGGTCAGTCTGACTTCCTTATTACATTTAAGCTGAGTTCGCGTTTATTCCTATCGGTATCTTCTATCCTTGTCAAAAAGAGCAAATAGATCATATATTTTAACCTGCATGAGGAGTAGGGAAAATAGGTCTGAGCTAATACATCTGCAGTTCTCTGTCCTCTCTCTATAATACACCAAAATGCCACACTCACTGCTTTTCTCCACAGCTGTGTGAAAATATACTTAAAAATGTCAGTCATATCTTACATGACCAATCTTGATTTCATCCAAAATAATTTTACAACTGTTAACATATTAACTGTTACATCAGCAGCAGTTTCTCAAAACATATTTTTAAGAATGAGATCCAAAATGAGGATCAAAATACCACAGTAGTACACTTGGGTTCAATAAAATAAAGAGATTTTCACCCATAGCCTGACAACAACATCATTTTCTAATTTTAAAGTCGACACTGATGCATAAAAAGACAGATAAAAATTAATCAAGAAAATAAATTTGGTGAATAAATTTGGTAATTTGGAATGTGATGATCAAATGTGAAATGTGAAATAAATGCATTTTCTGTATAGCAACAATAGAAAGTGAGTCTGATGAGACACATTCAATATAATTTAAAACTGCAGATGAAATATTGTAAGATCATGTTCAAGTTTCAAGTTCAAGTTTACATGATGGCAGACAAATTACAGATCCATTCAATATTGCTGTAGTAAACTCCATGGTTGTTTAATTTACCAGAGTGATAAACTAGTCTCAAAGTTATTATATGTCATATGAGCCATGCTACAAGGTCATTGCATAGTATTCAGAAAAATACCATTTACATTACGGCAAACTTCACTCGTGCCCAAGGCCATGATCTTATCATTACTACATTTTTCCTTCTTGTACTCATCTGCACCTGAAGGGAAGCATGGTATCCTGGACTGAGACCAGGTGCAAGCTGTTTGAGTAGTTGGAGACCAGATTAGGATTGGGTCTGTGGCATGTAAAGGAGTGGGTCAGACATTGTGGATCCCATCAGGTTCAGGAGGAGGTCGGGAGACCATTGCTGATATTGCCAGAGGAGTTGGACATTGATTGTTGCAGAAGGTGGATGAGATTGGGAGAGTCATAGTGGACGTTGAGTAGTATTGTGCATTTTTAGAAACATAGAAATATAGAAAATAGGTGCAGGATTTGGCCATTCGGCCCTTCGAGCCAGCACCGCCATTCAATATGATCATGGCAGATCATCCAAATTCAGTACCCCGTTCCTGATTTCTCCCCATATCTCTTGATACCGTTAGCTCGAAGAGCTATATCTAACTCTCTCTTGAAAACATCCAGTAAATTGGCCTCCACTTTCTTTTGTGGCAGAAAATTCCACAGATTCACAACTCTCTGGGTGAAAATGTTTTTCTTCATCTCAGACCTAAATGACCTACCCCTTATTTTTAAACTGTGACCCCTGGTTCTGGACTCTCAAAACATCAGGAACATTTTTCCTGCATCTTGCCTGTCCAATCCCTTAACAATTTTACGTTTCTATAAGATGCCCTCTCATCCTATTTTGAATACATTGTTAATCTTTCCAAATAATCATCTTGGAATAACCAATTTGATAGCTTTCTTGTGATAGCAGAAAAGTACTCAGATGTGTACACAGACAATTATACACGTAGAAGCTAATGAACAATAAAGTCTGAGATACTAATAACATGAAAAAAATTACATTTTTTGTGCTTGAGTCAAAATATTTTTCAGCATCCACAGATATAATTTCTCCAGGTCATTTTCCATTGTGCAATGCTATTTACTTGATAAAATCAATTTATTGCTGCTATTTAGCACAATTTTGTTTTCCCTCCTTATTCCACAGAAAGCTTCTTATAAATAGTAAACAAATTGTAAAAGAGAGTTAACGCTTCCACTCAAACTATCAAATAGATAAACTCCCTTTGAAGAGTTAAACGATTACTGCTCAGTCTGAGAAATTCTTGCTTCAACACAAAATATTAAGATATTTAATTCTAAATAGTGTTCCCCATAGGTCTGGATTGGATAAGTATTATTATGTAATAGAAATAGTTATGTTGTTTTTATTTGAACCTGTGTTTAGTGCTGCTTTAAATATTATATAGTTAAACAATACATCTTAATTTCATGAAATTCTTCAGAAATAAATTTAAATGACAAACAAATTGTCAGCACCCTGAATTGTAAATGTTTCATTACAAGGTGATTTTACAAAGTGTGCAATGAGTGTTAGTTGTCCAACCATGGCTTCATGAGCCTTACCCAGTGCCGGATTTAGATGAAGAGCTGTTCCACTTGTGAGGCCCCTAACGACCGGACAGCCATGGCGGCCAAATCTCCCACAATTCAAAGCGAGGGAGAAAGTGCCCAGCGCCGACCAGTTGCCGTTGCAGTGCGCATGCGCAGGGCGGCCGATGATGTGCTGGCCGTGGTTGTGCGCATGTGCAAGACGGCCTGCCGTGCCGGCGGATGAGGAGCGAGCGGAGCCCGGCGGCCCGGACACGGATAGCGGGGGGAGATGGAGAGAGAGAGATAGAGAGGGGGGCCGCCCAGAGTTGAACGGTAGGTGTTCTGCCTTGGCCGGAGGCCCCCCTAGACCTCGAGGCCCATCAATTTTTTCGGGGGGCCCCCTAGAAAGTGGGGGCCCTAAGCTATAGCTTGTTTAGTTTATACGTAAATCTGGCACTGGCCTTACCTTACACATTGCTTGCTTCCCATAAATCATTGTCAAGACAAAATAATGATGTTGTACCAGGTTCCCCTTCTTTGGCAGTTTTGCCCAGATGCAGTATTGTGAATGACACCTTTTAATCATCACTTCATTATCAGTCACTCACATCAGAGAGGAAATTTGAGAAAAATTACCTCATATCCAAATAATTTGCTTTGAGGTACAAATTAAAAAGCAGTAAATTATTAACTATCATTGCCAAAACAAAGTACTGTACATTATCTAGCACATCAGTAGAAAGAAAAAGCTAAATTAAAAAGTTCTAACCTGAAGTGCAGAGTCCCAAGGGGCTGCTATTCAGTTGGTGTGAATTCCATTGGTTGTGATTCTATCCTTTCTAATCGTGAATAGAAGTATAAATCACATTTTTAAAGTAACAATTTATTTGATTATCTACAAGCGCAAAGATATGTTAGTTGGACAGTTAGTCTGCCCCATTTGTGTTTATTCTGAAAAGCTGAGCTGTTAATCCGAAACAATTACAATGAAAATTGTGCACAGTTTCAACAACAGTACATAATTTCTTACTTTGTTCTTTCGGCTTTTAAAATTAAACTCTGATGTTCCCATATTTGTATCTGTCTTTTTTTTTTGTGTTATTCTGGAATGAGCGAAAATAAATTTAGTGACACCACAGACCTCATAAAGTATAGATAAAATCCAAAACCAATAAAATATTACTCATTAAATGAACAGAGATTAATGTTATTATATGCAGTTTTAAAGTGATAATCTACAAGTTGTCCTACAACTTTAGGCTTTGCATGCCATACGCAAGAAGTAGAAAAGTGATAATCTAATATTTGGCATGTAGGTACACTGTAATCCATAATATTAATAAATGTTAGAGACACTGAACTCGGACAATTTCATGGCGATATATTGATAAACAACATTTATATTGCACTTGTAACATATTAAAAATTTCTTAGCATTTCATAGGAGCAAAATCGTGCATAAATCTTTTACATTTTTTTGCATAGAGACTGGGATTGACTCAGCTGATGATATTTTTTTAGCAGACGTCTATGAACTCAATAGAATGTAGCAGTATATAGATGGAAGTGAAAAAGTTCGGATAAAATAGTAAATCTTCCCACCATGTAGAAGATTCCCATGTACTTTTGGAAAAATATAAATACTTTTTTCCAGTCTATTGGTCGATGCCATCAAAAGCAAATTATTAGCTCATTCATGTAACACGTTCGCAGATTGTAATTAATTGACTCGGAAGAGCTTTGGGATGTTGAGGATAATTAATTTGTTAGATAAACGCAACCACCTAACCCGACAAATTATGCAGATTTATTGAGGTAACCACGATAACTTCTTTCTCATTTATATGTGAATATCTGGTTTTATGTGCTGTTAGCATCAGTCAGATTAATGCAAACATAGGAAACTATTCTGTCAGTATTTTAACAAACATAAAATTCTGATTTATTAAAATAATTTCAAAGAGATATTACACGTAAATTTGCCCTTTATTTTGCAACTAATATTACATCGAATAATTTAAAAGTCATGCTTAAAACTATCAGTAGTTGGTGCAAATATGAATTCAGCTACAATTTTCTTACAGTCTCTTGTTGCGTGCAAGTCCCCAACGATAACAAAAGACAAAATCAGGCACATTGAACGATTAAAACAATCGGATGAAATTTGTATTTTCCAGCACTTTTTAAACAAAGCAAAATGTTCACTCCTGTTGCAGAATCAACACATGAGGAAAACCTTTCTTTATTTTATTATCTTTCATTTACTTCTGTTTTTTCCACTATTGTATTGTCAAAGAGTAGTTTTTACAAGAAATGATAAAATCCCAAAGACACACAGAACTACAGAATAGTTACAGCGCAGGAGGCTTTAGACTGCATTGTCTCCACATAGAAGCAACTCGGCTAATCCCACACCCCACCCTCTCACCCGTCCTGTGAATTATTTGTGGCATGTACCTATCTGGCTCCTCTTTGGAAAAAATGACTAAATCTTTCAAAATAAACATTTCAAAGATGATAATTACTAATCGAACATTGTGCAGTTTTATGCTGAAAATGTATGAATTAAAACAAACCTCAGATCAAATCTTAGATATTGCCAGCGAAATTGTCAAGACAACCTGGAATTAGCAGAACTGCAAAAGCAATCAGTGGAACTATGCTCTGAGGTATCACGTTGGAGATATCATATTATCTGCAGGCTAGAAGCTTGCAGATGTTACAAAATCTTCACAATTTAACAATCGCAAGTCTGTTACTGAGCAGACTTGCGCGAGTGGTACCAGGACCTAGAAAATTACCCAACCTCTTGCACCCAAATTAGGTTTTTCAGCCTTGTAAAGTTAATAGGAATGGAACATTTGTAACTGAGCTTTAACAGAGTGACGTTGGGTTTTGAAATGGAACAGTCGCGGCAGCTGACAGTCTTTGTTGTACATTTCTGGAGTGGGAAATAAATGTGACATTATTAGCTAATGTGATCGCCAACATAACTGCCTTGTCAGAACAAGCAAAGGCTTGTAAGACCTATCCGATTGCCATGGGCACTTGGGCACCTCTCCTGAAATCAATCACCAAACTCTGTGAAGAAGAGCAGAGCTGAAACAATGACACCAGAGGAAAGAGGTCCTAATGAAAGCCATTTGCTGGTCCACACCTAACCTGTCTAGACAGCACCTCCTGTGCTTTGATCACTGATAAAGATTCTGAATGTTGCCAAGTGACCTCTTCTGTTTACAGCCAACTGCTGGGCCTCTGGCCATCACCTCCATTTCAAAGCTCCTTTCCTCATCTGAAATCCATTGCAATCAAAAAATTTGTGTATGAGAGAGAGAGGGAGGGAGGGAGGGAGACGGAGAGATAGAGAAAGAGAGGGATAGAGAGAGGGAGGGAGGGAGGGAGGGAGGGAGGGGGAGAGGGAGAGAGAGAGGGAGAGAGGGAGAGAGAGAGAGAGAGAGAGGGCCAATCCTGACACAAGATACGTTTTCCAGTAATTATAATGAATGAACAAAAATCAGAAATTTACATGTTTTGACAGCGATTAAGTAGAAATCAACATAATGGAATTACAATGGAAACACTGATACGGTTCTGGTAAGCATGAAAACAGTGATAAAATTATAAGGCTATATTTAGTTTAGATATAATGTTATGAATATTACTGATGTCGGAAATAAGGTCTTGTGTTGCAAATTAAAAAAACCGTGTTAAAGATTTACCAGTCAGCATTTTCTCTCATGATTTATAAATGTTTTCATATTATTTTTAAATGTAAAGCGAAACTTCTGAAAACAGAAACAAATTTGAAGGAATTGCCATGTCAAAGGGATTTTTCAGCGACTTTTGAAAATGGGCAACTGCAAAGACAAATTAAATAAATGCCTGTGTATTTTTATATTTAATAAATTTTATTGAGCCATCATAAAATGGGTACAGATTATGTTGCCATATCCAAGCTCATTTTTTCCAAATGTACAAATCAAAACAGACCATTTGAGTATTATACAAACAATATGGATGGGCATGTTTATAAAAGCAACATAAATAAATAAATAAACAGATAAATAAATAAATAATGAGGGGCGAATGATTTTAAAAATAAATAAATCCTAAGTAAAGTGCAGAAGGTGGCTACAGTACAGGGAGCAGTTCGGTGCAATAATTCTTTGTGAAGACTCTTGTTTCTAAAGCTTCTAACTCTTGTCTTCTATCCATTACATAATTTCATTAAAATGGATGGTTTAGAGTGTAGATAGGTTTGTGTTATGTGTCAATATTCTTCTGTGCAAGAAATGACATAAATGGTTGCCAGATTTTATAAAATTGGTTATCTCTATCCTTTAGAACATATCTTATTCTTTCTAAATGTACTGGTCAAGTCATGAAGCCACATTCTGGAATTAGGAGCTGTTGTTTTTTTCCATGACATGAGCAGCAGTTTCTTTGCCGTAATGAGACAGTAGGAGAGGAATTGTCGTTGAGCAGTAGTGAGTTGTCTTGATGATTCAGATACCCCAAAGATGATTAATAAGGGCTCTGGGTTCAATGGGATGTTAGGAATATCTGAGATATTCTTAAATATATCAGACCAGAAAGAGGTGAGTTTAGGGCATGATACAAAGTTATGAAAAAAAGTAGCATCTGAGGAGTGACATTTATCACAAGTAGGAGAAACATTTGGATATATACTGTGTATTTTTGCTTTTGAGTAGTGAAGTCTATATATAATTTTGAACTGTATGAAGCAGTGTCTAGCATTGTTTGAGTACCTATGTATATGTTTGTGGCTTTCCTCCCATATTTCATCTGGTATTTGCACATTTATGTCTTTTTCCCAATTGATCTTATACTTGCTAGAAGATGGTGAGGTTATTAATTGAAGGACATCATACATATAGGAGATTAATTTGTCTTTATATGGTGATATTTTAAGGCAGTCATCTATTTGAGACAGCCTCTCAACTTCAAATCCCGACAGATACTTTCATATATAATAGGTACACAAAATTGCTGGGGAAACTCAGCGGGTGCAGCAGCATCTATGGAGCGAAGGAAATAGGCGACGTTTCGGGCCGAAACCCTTCTTCAGACCCTTTCATATATAATCCCTGATTTGCAAGTATCTGAAGAAGTTACTATTTGGGAGTTCAATTTTCTTTTGTAGCTGTGTAAAGGTCTTGTGTTGCAAATTGAAAAATCATGTTCAAGATTTACCAGTCAGCATTTTCTATCATGATTGGTAAATGTTTTCATATTATTTTTAAATGAAAAACGAAAACTTCTGAAAACAGAAACAAATTTGAAGGAATTTAATTGCCATGTCAAAGGGATTTTTCAGCGACTTTTGAAAATGGACGACTGCAAAGACAAATTAAATAAATGCCTGTGTATCTTTTTAAGACCAACACACCGGGAGAATGCTTACAGTATATGAAATCCATGGGAGATTTTTTTCCCCCCCAATTAGCCATTCGTAAAAACTGAATTCTTCAGCAAAAATAAACAAAAACATGAAACGAAAAGGAGGATGAAATGCTTTCTTCTCCAGAGTGTAGCACTGCAGGGGGAACTTGTTACTGAAGTGACTGCACTGCTCCCAACTCAGATAAGTCTGTCTTCACATAAGTGAGGAACTTACTGGTGGCTGTGCAATTTGTCCGAGTAATAGATCTTTTCAATTTATATATTGTTTAAAAACATTATTTGAAATATTGATTACCTCTGAAGAACTCCTGCAATTTGTGTTATTTGTTTTGTTAGCTTCTGTCTTAACTCTATCTTTGTCACAAGTTCATGTTATAAATCAGAATGAAGCACATTTTGAATGTTAAAAATACAGTGCTTCCTAAGCTTCTGTATAATTTTCCAAAAACGTCTGTCGAGTGTATGATTCTGCTCTTCATAATTCTGTTATGCCTTTAACCCCTAAGTTCCTTTATGTTATGTTATTTATATCCTCGATGATTTGAAAATCACCAATATCCCATTTGGAAAACCCACAACAGCTCAAATGATCTGCCACATGTTCAAAATATCAACAATGCAGAATCAATGATATGATCAGAAGGTAGACACAAAATGATGGAATAACTCAGCAGGACAGGCAGCATCTCTGGAGAGAAGGAATGAGTGACGTTTCGGATCGTTGCCCTTCTTGCCTTCCCCGCTGAGTTACTCCAGCATTTTGTGTCGATATTCAGTTTTAAATCAACATCTGGAGTTCCTTCCTACTCAATGATATGATCATCAGCTTATTCCACAAGAGGTGACATGTAAGATATATTTCACAGGTCAGATATTCATTGATAAATTTGCTCATTTGTTCCTAAGGTGAGCTGTCAACTACAAAAATAATTTATCATTAGGACCTGTCTGTTTCAATCTCATTTCCACATTTCATCATGTTTCAACTCATTTGCTTCCATAGCCATCAGTCATGTCTGTTTCCTTGCTTTATATGACTCGAAGACTCCACGTCATTTTTACTTCAAGATTCAACCATCAGTTTAATTTGGCAACAGGTTTGGCACAAACATTGTGGGCCGATGGGACCATTCCTCGTTTTCACCAAGCCCACAGCTAACAGTGGGCCGTTCCCTTTATCATCGTTACTTTTTTGTATATCTCTCATTCATTTCTTCTATATCTCTCTCTATAATCGCCGTCTATATCTCTCGTTTCCATTTCCCCTGAATCTCAGTCTGAAGAAGGGTCTTGATCTGAAACGTTACCTGTTCCTTTTCTATAGAGATGTTGTCTGACCCGCTGATTTACTCCAGATCTTTGTGTCTATCTTTGGTTTAAACCAGCATCTGCAGTTCCTTCCTGCTCATTCCTGTGCTGTATTGTTCTATGTTCTACGTTTGCATTCCAATACATTGTGAGCCAGCCTCCCATCGCCCTCCATTGCTAATATCTTCTAACTATCCGCTGTTCTTATCTTTACACATTAGCTCTGTACCCCCATCAACCTAGTGATCTACATTGGCTCCCAATTTTTCAACAGCTTGATTTTAAAACCCTGACCCTAGTTTACAAATCTTTTCTTAGTTTTGACCTGCTGTGCCTCTGTAAATTCCTTGGTGCTGTAGATCTGCTCTACTTACATGTTAACCAATACTAACATACACCACTATTATCTATAACCCAGTCCGGGTTTTCATCATGCCGGCACCACTCTTATTAACGATTCCTGGCACAAGCTACCAGTTGTGATCCGGATAAGGTGATGCCAACATGCCGTGTAACTTTATTTTATGTCAATAAACCTATTGGATTGTTCCTCTGAGTATGTGTTATTTGCTCTACATGGTGTCAGAGTCTCTGGACCTATTCTACGCCTAGTCTATCGGGTTTTCTTTTGTTTTATTTCCCAAGTATTTTTTTTTCTTCCCACCTTCTCTATGGCTCATACATTTAAGATGCCCGACCCCCTGGTTTTCAATGCCGACCTTAGTGAGCGTTGGCGAAATTCCCAAAGAGATTCTAACGTCAACACTCGGGCTGCCCATTGTGGAGCGCATCCTGATCTTATAGCTGCTGCACTTCTCAATGTTGCGGGCTCAGAAGCTATTCAATGAGATATCTCTCGTTTCCATTTCCCCTGAATCTCAGTCTGAACAAGGTTCTTGATCTGAAACGTTACCTATTCCTTTTCTATAGAGATGTTGTCTGGCCCGCTGATTTACTCCACATCTCTGTGTCTATCTCTAGTTCACTATGCCCCGGCAGTATTGGATGACAACAACACGGAGCCCACCCCTGCAGAGTCTATTAACAATCCAGTTTGCCTGATGAACAAGTTCAGACAATTGTTCGAACTTCGGACTAATATGGTGATGGAACGCAACAAGTTTTTCAAGGACACCAGCTCCTTGCGAGCCAGTCGAGGCTTATATAAGTACCATTAAGAACATTGCCTGTCGGTGCCGTTTCGGGGATCTGTGCGACGAGCTTGTCTGTGACAAATTGGTGAGTGGCATCTTGATCGATAAAGTGAGAAGTGAACTACTACGGGATGCTGATCGAACTCTCATTGGAGCAGAGAATGTCTGCCGCATTGCTTAAATTACCGACTCTCAGGGCCAGGTCCACATTCCTCATACCACGTGAATGATGCCAACCAGTTCTACCGTCCTCAACGCCTGCCACCAGAAGTGCTGCAGCCTGGCAGGTTCCTCGATAAATGTAATAATTGTGGTGGTTCACACTCCGCTTTCCGCAAGCAATGCCCTGCCTACGGGAAGGTTTGCTACTACTGTGAACGAAGAAATAACTTTATTCGGTGCTGTCATGTCCGCAGAGATCGTACAGAACCCAAGCAATCAGTGCACCTACTCCAGCAAGATGGTTCCCACAGCATAACCGATCGAGACCAAGCTGTACCGTCTCCCTGTGGGAATCCTGAACCTGACATTTCCAGTCTAAACATACATTCACTGTCTGAAACTTCATATAATCTTCACGATCCCGAGGTCATCTTTCGAATCAACAATACCATAGCTGTGGCAAAAATCGACACTGGAGCTTGTAATGTCATGTCCTTATCTGAGTTCTCCAGGGTCAGAAATGAAGAAGCTATTGTAAACACCAAAGCTTTGTTAATTCCCTTCGGAGGGGGAAAGGTTCCCCCAGTTGGAAGGGTTGACCTGCAGTGCCACCTAGCGACATGCGGGCACAAGCGGAACTTCTTCATTGTCCCAGGAAAAGTGACAACCTTACTTGGCATCGATGCCTGCCAGGACTTGGTATTGGTAAGCTTTGGAGAAGAGGTGCACCAACTTTCTCCTGCCCAAGATACTAACAAAAACAGTTTCTCTCTCAGTACAAGGAACGTTCTGACAACAAACTTGGCAAACTGCCCCACAAGTATTCTATTGTAACCACCCCAACGTACTGCCCATTGTTTGAGCCCCTCACAGAATTCTGCATGCCATGCGTGACCAAGAAAATTAAAGACGAAATACGAATCTGTATTAACCCCAGAGACTTGAATACTGCAATCAAGCATCTGCATTATCCAATGCTCACAGTTGACGAGGTAGCTGCACACCTGGGCAAAGCGGCTGTGTTCTCTGTTTTAGATGCAAAAAACTCATTCTGGCAAATCCTGTTAGACCACAAATCGTCTGAACTAACCACTTTAGGCACTCCTTTCGGCCGTTACAAGTTTCTACCAATGCCTTTTGGCATCAACTCCGCTAGTGAAGTTTTCCAGTGCACCATGGAACAGCTGTTTGCAGGTTATCCTTGTGCCATCATTGTCGATGATATCCTCATTGCTGGCCATGATATGTCAGAGCATGACAGTTTAAAGAAAGAACTGGATTGTGCCAAGGACATCAATCTCAAGCTCAACCCCATAAAGTTCAGACTTCGTGTCAGTGAAGTGAAGTAGGTGGGACACATTTTCACTAGTGATGGACTCAAACCAGATTCTTCCAAGACCATTGCCATCAATTAACTGCAAGCTCCCATAGACGTAACCAGTCGACAGAGATTGCTGGGCATGGTGAACTACCTGGGTAAGTTCATTCTGAACTTCATCGAATTGTCAGCCCCACTGCGGCAGCTAACACACAAGTACGCAACCTGGGCCTGGTCTACACAATACCAGAGAGTGTTTGACACCCTAAAACAGCAGCTGTCCTGTGCCTTGACTCTGGTTTATTTCGACGTGAAGCTGCCTGTAACACTAACCTGTGATGCCTCCCAGTACGGATTGGCTGGTGCGTGTCTCCAGAGTACCAGTGAGGGTGACAGCAGACCTGTTGCATATGCCTCCCACACAATGTCCGAGACTGAATCGATTACTCAAATCGATGAAGGAACTACAGGCAGTGGTGTTTGCCTGCATGATTCTCAAAGACTTTAATTTTAGATCGACCGTAACTGTTGAGACAGACCACCAGCTCCTGATCAGCATCATGAACAAGCCGATCCATGCTGCTCCTGCCCGACTGCAGCGGATGATGATGCAGCTTCAGTGGTACGATATTCAACTAGTTTACAAACCAGGCAAAGACATGCACCTAGCCGTCACTCTATCCAGAGCCCCACGCAAGACCTGCGAGCAAAAACTGTCAGACAACGATACCTACATTGTGATGATGGTGTCCTACCTTCCCACTGAATGCCTGAATGACCTGGCTGCACAGACAGCAGTTGATGACACCCTACAGTCCCTGTCCACGATCATCTGGCGTGGCTGGCCGGATAAACAGCATAGGGTACCAGTTGCTATTCGCCCGTACTTCCCGGTCCATGATGAGCTTGTGCTCCAGGACAGTGTGATCGTCAAGGGACACAAGGCAGTCATCCCAAATGCCTTACAGGACAAATACTATGACTCTGTCCGTGGGGGACATCCCGGTATGGAGTCTACCATTCTTCGAGCTAAGAGCTTGTTCTTCTGGCCCGGTATGACCGAGTTCATACGGGAGAAGGTGGAAGCTTGCGCAATCTGCAACAGCCTGGTGTCCCATCAACCCAAGCAGCTGCTTCTCTCCCACCCAGTCCCTGCCCTACCAAGGTGCACACTGGCAACTGACATTTTTTGAATGGCGTGGTAAGCAATACCTGGTTCTTGTTGACTCATACTCGGGCTGGTTTGAGATTAATCTGCATCCCAGCCCCACTTCAGCGGTAGCGGTTCAAAAACTAGCGTGCCACTTTACGGCTCACGGGGCGCCCTCAAAACTCCTGTCTAACAACAGAAGCCAGTTCATCAGCCAGTGTTTCGAATTTTGCCCAACGATGGGATTTCCGTCACATTACCAGCGGTCCCGAATTCCCTCAATCGAATGTGCTGGCAGAGCGGGCGGTCCAGTGTGCCAAACAAGTGATGGAAAGGTCACATTTGGCAAAATCTGATGTCTACCTGGACTTGCTCAACTTAAGAAACATTGCCGTGACCCAGTGCTAGGGTCCCCTGCCCAACGTCCCATGTCAAGGCAGACCCGTACCACGCTGCCCGTACCCAAGCAACTACTGCAGCCACAAGTTCACAAGCCATCGGTAATTCAAGCACAGCTTCAGCACAAACGCGAGATCCAGACTGACAAGGGCCACGGTCGTCTTGGTTCAATCCGCAGCCCTACACTGAAACCACGTTCGTACATGGACGATTCGAATGGAGGGATCTACCGGCGAAACCGTCAGCACCTTCTACCAGTGAAGGAACCACAACCCACGATCCCGTATCCAGATGTTCCAGGACTGTTTAACCGAATGACTGATACACGTTCTTCCCTGGCCCGACGTCCGCCCATGGAGTCCGCACCCACCATATATCCTGCCTTCTCGTCACCATATTCGGTGCCCCGGTCTCCAGCTTCACCCCACCCGTCTCACGGATATCCAGTGGTCCAACAGCCCCCAGTCACTCAGTTTTCACCAGTGAAGGATGGAGATGCGAGCTTATACCATAAGCGCTTGGGTCGTATTTGTAAACCTACCCTCAGATACGGGGACTATGTTTAACCTGCTCCAACGCTGAAGCAACTGTCTATTTTTTACACGCGCTAGTTAAACTTGATTAGTCGTACTGACATATATATTCATAGTTACGTTATTTTCTTCAGAGGAAAGATGTAGATCTGCTCTATTTACATGTTAACCAATACTCACACACACCACTATTATCTATAATGCAGTCTGGGTTTTCATTATGCCGGCACCACTCTTACTAACGATTCCTGGCACAAGCTGCCAGTTGTGATCCGGACACTGTGTGTAACTTTATTGGATCAATAAACCTGTTGGATCGTTACTCTGAGTATGTGTTATTTGCTCTGCAGGTGCTAAAACCCATTGAGATGTCTGCTTTCCTCCAATTCTAGCTCCTGTCATTCTAAGTAGGGACATACAGCCTTTGTCAATTACAAGATAACAGCAAAACAAATATGACATCCATTTTCTACTTTCTCTTGCAACGTACGTCAGGAAACGATGTAAAAGTTAGGCCAATTTCTAACTGCATGTAGCAATAATATAAATGCAATCTGAAGATTAATTTAATTTAGTTTAGTTTAGAGATGCAGCTTGGAAACAGGCCCTTCAGCCCATGCCGGTCCAGCAATCCCCGCACATTAACATTAGTCTACACACACTAGGGACAATTTGCAGTTTTAGCAAGCCAATTAACCTTCAAACCTGTACATCTTTGGAGTGTGGGAGGAAACTGGAGCACCCGGAGAAAACCCACGCAGTTCATGGGGAGAAGGTACAAACTCTGTACAGACAGCACCTGTAGTCAGAATCGAAACCGTGTCTCTGGCAATGTAAGGCAGCGACTCTACTGCTGCACCACTATGTTCACCAGCAGATATTTTGCCGATTATAGTGATGTTAATTTGTTAAAATAGATGAATTTCTTTCCAGGGAGTTTAATGGGCCTGTCCCATTTACGCAACTTTTTTGGCGTCTCCCGGCATCCGTCATAGGCTGTTGCAGGTTGGCAAAAAATGTCAACATGTTGAAAATTCAGCGGCGACCAGAAAGACGCTACGACTCTTTGGGCGAATGAGGAGACTACTCAGGACCATACAGGCGACAAACCTGGGAACATGTCGCGGGGTGAAGCTTGTATGGTCCTGAGTAGTCGCCGAAAGAGACGTACCTTGTTCTGGTCGCCGCTGAAAATTTTCGATGACCTGTAACGACCTATGAAGGGTGCCGGCAGTCGCCGAAAACGTCGTGTAAGTTGGACAGGCAATTTTAAAGTTGCACAAAACAATAAAATATTATGTTGAATTGAGTAATTTAACTAAATTACATTTTTCCCTGTGGGAGTTGCACACATATATTTCATAATAAAGTTTTATGTCCTTGGGTATATACAGTGACTTAATAGAAATAAGTTAAATAGCACAGACCAATTAGTGTAAACTGCAAATGTTAATTCTTTAACGGTTGATAAATATTCGATTTTATGAATCAAACAGGACCACTGAATACCACGATGTAAACCAACAGCTACTTGTTTTATTGTGTCATCCCAGGTTCTGGCACACTCAGAACTATACATAACTTTAAAAAGGAAATAAACACAGCGATAAAGAAAATTCATGAACATGCATGGCAATATTACACATTTTACATCACAGCAATGGAGAGAAGTGGTTCACAATTACTTTCACATATCTTTAGATGAGCAATGTGGAATTATTTTGCCTATCTCATATTGTTTACTAGACTAAGTGGGACCCGTTGGGTCCCAGCATCACACGGAAGGGCTGGTCCCCCAACGCAATATTCCACCTCTCCACCAATTCCAATATTGGTGGCCAGTGGGAGTGGGGGGGGGGGGGGAGGCTTTCTGGAGTGCTAGTATGGGTGTTGTGGCCTGAGGGACTGGTTTTCAGAGGGCTAGTATGGACATTGTCAAGTCAAACTGAAATGAAAGAACAGGTGCAGAGAAATGCTACAATTGAAATCACGAGACAGTGATTAAAGTGGGTGGAACCCCAGCCTGCCGAGTTCTGCCCGGGGGTCAAAAGGGCACACAGCACCAGAAGCCAGTGAAGAAGAGACAAGAAACTTGCGAGCAGAGAACTTGAACAGTAAATCAAAAGGACTGTCCGAAAAGACTGCCGCGATAGCCAGAAAAGGCAAGCAGGACTGATTTTCTACAGACCCGATTGGCAGCCGGTTTTTCAACTGTTAAAGACCAAAACTGTTAAAGACCAAAACTGATAAAGACCAAAACTGATAAAGACTAAAACTGCTAAAAAACTGCTAAAGACTAATCTGCCAAAATAAAAGAAGGAAAAAATAAAAGGTGGAAAAGAAGTGTTTGGTCTGAGTGAATCCAGTTCATCATTTCGGGGTAGATAAATCAAATCCCTTTCAAGCGGGGAAACTGCAAAAACATTAAAAGACTTGACAGTGAAAAACCGCTGTGACCAGAAGACTTGTCAGTGAAAAACCATCAGTCCGGGCGGGGCCAGGAGATCTGGAAACCTGGAAAAGAGACAGTTAAGTCAAGATAAAACATGGCTGATGAAGTTGCTGGAAAGTCAGCTGAGCAGCTCAAGCTGAAGAGGACAACAGCAAAAAGGGCATTCTCTCGTCTTGTTAACAGCATCATTAGAAACCATGAAGAAATGTCTGAAGAGGAGCTCAGGAACAATTTCAACAAACTCATGCAGGAGGCCGAAAAAGTCATGGAAGCCAATGACGATGTGGAGGCTGGACTCATTGCAGAGCTGGAGGCGGAGCTGGACGCAGATGAAGAAACTGTGTTAACTGAACAGCAAAATGCCGACCTGGCAAAGACTGCAAAGGAGTGTGAGTCAAAACTAAAAGAGGTCAAAGGGCTCATCCAGGACACTCTATGGGCAAACTTTGGAAATGTTGAATTATCCACCTCACTACAGACAGCAGATGGTGCATGTGAACTTGCTGCTGCCACCGCACCATCAAATAGCAACCAAGAAGCATATGAATTCATGCTTAACCACCTGCAGAAACTGGTACAGACTGCAAAGGAGACGTACAGTCGGTGGAAACGTTGGGTCCCTCTGGATGAGCAAGAGAGCTTCCAGAAACACCTAAGAACACTCGAGCTTCTCGTCCCCAAGCTGGTTTCCAGGAAGGCTGACTTCATACAGGCAAGAATAAAGAAGGACGCTGAAGGATTAGCACAAGTGGCGAAAGCTTTCAATTATCCTTCACCAGCCATCAGACTGAGGCCCACGGCCCTTCCTAAGTTTACTGGAAACAAGCGTGACTTTTATAGATGGAGGAAGGATTGGGAAGCACTGCAAAAGCAAGGTGAACCCACTGGATCAAATGAGGTGAAGAAGGTTCAATTGCTGGACAGTCTGGAGGACAAAATTACAAGAGACCTCCGCCTCACAAGTTATAACACTGCAGATGATATCTTTCGTGTCCTAGAGAACCGGTTTGGAAATCAAACAGCTATTGCTATTGAGATAGTGGAGGAGCTTCAGGGAATCCCACCTGTCAGAGGACATCAGCCACGTAAAATAGTGGAATTAATTCAAGCTGTGGAAAATGCGCTTAATGACTTGAGCGATCTCGGAGACACAGGCGCTATTAAAAATCCACTGATGACAAAATCAATTGAAACCAAGCTTCCAGAAACCCTTAAGAAGGAATGGCTGGTTTATGTAGCTGACAAGAGGAATGGTGTGGCACCAGAGAAACGGTTTGACAGTCTCTTGTCATTTCTCAAAGAGCAGGAGAGCATATACGAACAGCTCGAGCAACTGAGGGACGAGGAGCCGAGTAGAAAGGAAACTCGGTCTGAACCAAGACATGCCAGAACCAAGTCTACCAAGTCAGAAAATGACCACACAAGTTGTGTAGTCTGTGGTGACATAAAGCATAAAAGGAAGCTGTACTTCTGCAAGCAGTTTCGAGGGCTAAAGCTGACAGAGAAAAGAGCTGCAGTAAAGAAGTTGGGAGCATGCAAAAAGTGTCTTGAAGTTCATGATGATGGTTCATACTGCAAACCTGCATATCTGTGTAAAAATCAAATCTGCAAGGATGAACAGACTCCTGAGCATCATTTTTATCTGTGCCCCAATTATGAGATGAGGAAAAGCAGTGTGGATCAGAGAAGGAGTAAATTTGGTCCAGAGGAAGATAAAAGCAAGAAGAAATATACAGTGGACCAAGAGGAGTTTTTCAGCAAACTTCCACCAGAGTTGGCAAAACAATGCCGAGATGTGTTCTCGAACGCTGCATCAAGAGCCTTCAACACTGCAAAGCATCAGCCAAGCCTCCTAAAGGAAGGTGGACTGCAAGAGCATCCAGTGATTATGATGCTTTTGGACGTCATAGCAAATGCTGGACAAAAGGTTGGGACATTAATTGACTTGGCTTCAGATACCAACTACATAACTCACAAGGCTGCGAGTAGACTGAACCTTAGGAGTGAAGACATCACGCTTATCGTCCATGGAGTTGGGGGGATGAAGGTCCACGTAGAGACAATTCGCTACCTTCTAAAGATCCGAGTGAAGACTCCCAAGGGCACACTCAAGTCGCACCAGTTAGTTTGTTATGGATTGGACAGCATTGCAGATGTTCACAAACATGTGACACCACAGCAGCTGCAAAAGTTCTTTCCAGACGTCCCACTTGTGGAACTTGTGAGACCAAAAGAGATACATTTGCTCAGAAGCCATAGAGAAGGTCAGCTAGCGCCTCAGAGGATTAGAACTGTTGGAGATCTCATTCTGTGGGATGGACCACTGGGAAAGACTGTTGGAGGTTGTCATCCTGAGCTATTTGAGAAGCTTACTAGGTCAGCCCACAGGTCCAAAACACACTTCGCAAGATCAATGAGAGCAGCTGCTTTAAAGTATGAGGAGCTCACTGCCCCGGCCCCTGAGGAACTTTCACCAAACGGACAGGTCGCCGTCAAAGTCCAGAAGTCACGTACATCAACCGCCAATCGGGACTTCTTGGATTGGTGGAAGTGGGATAGCATTGGAGCAGCATGCGAGCCAAAGTGCGGGGGTTGCCGCTGTGGAAACTGCCAGCCAGGCGGAAAAGAAATTACTCTTGCTGAAGAGAGAGAGCTCGAAGTGGTAAGGGAAGGCCTCACCTACGTAACAGGAGACCGTCACAGTAAAGACCCACATTGGCATGCTAGCTATCCTTGGTTGGAAGACCCAGCTTCTCTACCAAATAATAAAAGGACAGTGGAAGCCACATTTCTCAGGACGGAGAGGCAGCTATCCAGAGAACCTGAATGGAAAAGTGCCTACACAGCTCAGGTGCACGACATGGTGGACCGAAAGGCTGCAATCAAATTGTCCGAAGACATGATTGCAAACTGGAAGGGACCAGTGTGGTATGTGAGTCACCTTATTTCTCCAAACCCCCACTCTGTCACAACCCCAGTGAGACTAGTGTGGAACAGCAGCCAAAAGTGCAATGGTGTCAGCTTAAATGATTTGCTGATGAAAGGTCCAGACGTCCTCAACCAAATTCGCGCCGTCCTCCTCAGATTCAGAGGCGGAATCTATGCTGCTCTGGGAGACATAAAGAAGATGTATAACTCAGTCTGGTTGGAGGACCGTGAAGTACACTTACACAGATTCCTCTGGCGAGATTCCGAGGACGAGGAGCTGGGAGAGTATGCTATCACAAGAGTGAACATCGGAGACAAACCTGCGGGGCGCATTGCACAGTTGGCAATGCGTGAGACTGCTAATCTTCCTTCTTTTACCCACCTCAAGGATGAGCAGCAAGTACTCCAGAAAGACAGCTATGTTGACGACATCCTCACATCTCACAACAGCCTCGACCAGTTGAGAATCATCACAGCAAATGTGGAACAAATCCTAAAAGCTGGTGGGTTTGAGCTCAAGCCTTGGGTTCTGTCTGGCCAAAGTGGGAGGAAGGAGGACAATGATGCTTTAAAGAAAAGCAAAACAAAAAGCATGATCCTACCAAACCAAATGCATGATGATGATAACAAGGCACTTGGTCTGGGCTACATTGTTGAAGAGGACATGCTCCACGTTATGGTGGAAATCAATTTCTCCAAGAGAAAGAAAAAGATGCGGCTTGGTCAAAGCCTTCTACAAGAGGAAATCAAAACTCAGACGCCAAATCCCCTAACAAGAAGAGAGCTTCTCAGCCAGGTAGCAGGGCTATATGACCCCATCGGCATAGTGGCTCCTGTTAAGCAAAAGGGAGCGATTCTAGTACGCAGAGCTTTCCAAGAAGCAAAAGAGGGAAGCTGTTCGGTCAGAGACACATGGGACATGGCACTCTCAGATGGACTCAGGGAGGATGCAATTAAGCTCTTTGAAGAGTAAGCACAACTTGGAAAAGTCAAGTTCGTCAGGGCACTGACTCCCTCTTGCTCCGCAACTGAACCCTTGGGAATCACCTTTTCTGACGGAAGTGAGCACACCTACGGGGCAGTGATGTAACTGAGATGGGATTCAGACCATGGCCCAATTGTCAGACTTGTGGAATCCAAGGCCAAGTTAACTCCCTTGGACCACAGAGGAGACGCTGTTAAAGCAGAGATGTGCGGAGCAGTGTTCGCCTCACGCTTAAAGAAGTATTTTGAGCTACACAGTCAAATTCAAGTGGAGAAGTGGTATCATCTTGTGGATAGCCAAACAATCCTTGGTGCAATACAGCGAGAAAGCTACGGATTTCAGACATTCTTCCCCAATCGGATTGGAGAGATTCAAACAAGCACCAACATTCAGAACTGGCGGTGGATTCCTGGCCCACAAAACATCGCTGATGTAATCACCAGAGGTGCCAGCCCTCAAGACCTTTATCAGTATTCGGAGTGGCAAAATGGACCGAAGTTCCTGGTGTTGCCTGGGAGTGAGTTGCCAATAAAATCAGCTAAAAAACTGGCTGCCACTGCCAGAGAGAACATCAACAAGTTACAGAAGAAAGCTTTTGTCGCAGCACTATCAAGGGCCAAAGTAGAGAACCAAGAACCGGAACCAACAAGCCCAAAGAGACCACCTGCAGGGTCAGCTATTCAGAAGCTTGTTGATGTCAAGCGGTCAGCATTCTAACTCGACTGATCAAGACAGTCGCATGGATTTGGAGAGCAGCGAAGAGGTTTCTTGGCAAGAACAAAGCCCTAAACAATCCAAAGTGGGAGGCCATCTCTTTGACAGGAGTCATTACAATAAGAAAACAAGAAAATGCTCTAAAATACATTTTTTGTGCTGCGCAATGGGGCACAACTTTCCCAAGCACCACAACAGATCGACTGGTAGCCTATAAAGACCAAGTTCAAACCTAGACTTCAAAGTTTGACTTTAAAGCGTCGATCTCCCAAGTGGTTCCATTGGAAGATCGAGTGGGAGGTGTCAAGTCAAACTGAAATGAAAGAACAGGTGCAGAGAAATGCTACAATTGAAATCACGAGACAGTGATTAAAGTGGGCGGAACCCCAGCCTGCCGAGTTCTGCCCGGGGGTCAAAAGGGCACACAGCACCAGAAGCCAGTGAAGAAGAGACAAGAAACTTGCGAGCAGAGAACTTGAACAGTCAATCAAAAGGACTGTCCGAAAAGACTGCCAGAAAAGGCAAGCAGGACTGATTTTCTACAGACCCGATTGGCAGCCGGTTTTTCAACTGTTAAAGACCAAAACTGTTAAAGACCAAAACTGATAAAGACCAAAACTGATAAAGACTATAACTGCTAAAAAACTGCTAAAGACTAATCTGCCAAAATAAAAGAAGGAGAAAATAAAAGGTGGAAAAGAAGTGTTTGGTCTGAGTGAATCCAGTTCATCATTTCGGGTTAGATAAATCAAATCCCTTTCAAGCGGGGAAACTGCAAAAACATTAAAAGACTTGACAGACATTGTGGGCCGAATGGATTCTTGGGCTGGCAGCTCAGTCACTCAAGCCTGTTCTGCTGGCAGCTCACTCACTCACGGCTAGTGGGCGAGCAGTTGACTCACAGCTATTCCTTGAAATTCCTTTTCATGCAGGGTGCAAGGCCACCAAATTCAAGTGCAGTTTCATACCATTTCAAGCAGGGTGCAAGGCCACCAAATTCAAGTGCAGTTTCATACCATTTCAAGCATGGTGCAAGGCCATTAAAGACTGCAAATCGTGACCTCTCCCTCCTCCATCTTGCAGAGACTAAGCCACGCCCACACTTCTGGGTTTTATAGTCCCTCCCCCCCCCCCCCCACAAGAAGGGGCATGGCCTTCATGGCTTGATTGACAGGAGAGAGAATCTTAACATTTTTTAAACACTAATAACTCTTTTATTTTTCATCGATGGGAAAGATCCTCAGCATCCTAAGCGGTGGGGGACCCTGAGTAAGATGGCCAAATATCACAGCCATACGTGGTAGCATATTTTCTAAAATCAATATAAAGTACAAACAGGAAGTGGTCAAGATTAGACTTTTAAATATATAGAGGGCAACTTTAATTAGGCAAGGCAACTTTAATTAGGCAAGACAACTTTAATTAGGCAAGGCAACTTTAATTAGGCAAGGCAACTTTAATTAGGCAAGGCAACTTTAATTAGGCAACACAGCTTTAGCATTTCCAAACCAAAGGCAACACAGCTTTAGCATTTCCAAACCAAAGGCAACACAGCTTTAACATTTCCAAACCAAAGGCAACACAGCTTTAGCATTTCCAAACCAAAGGCATTTACAAACTATATTTTCAAACCGCATTAAGGGCACTGACAGGTCAGTAAAACCACTCACAGTTTAGTAGACATATGTTCAGTGTTATTCACAGCTCAGACTGAGAGACATGATCCTCTCGCTCTCCCAATCTTGCAGAGACTGACTGAGGCATTCAACACTTCTGGGTTTTATAGTCCCTCCGGAAGGGGCGTGGCCTTCTGGAGAGAGAATCTCAACATTTTTAAACACTAATAACTCTTTTATTTTTCATCAATGAGAAAAATCCTCTTGTCCTGCGCAGCGGAGGGGGACTCTGAGTAAGATGGCCAAAAATCACAGCCGTAAGTGGCAGCGTTTTTTCTAAAATCAATATACAGGAAGCGGTCAAGATCAGACTTTTAGTAATATAGATATGTCAGCATTAACTTTCACTGTGGTATGATATGTTTTACATTGAGTTATTTTTTTTAGAAAGAATTCTTAATGCAAATGCTCTTAGTCACAACAAAGAAACACCAAAAGATAAGATAAATTGCATGTCAGCACAGTAAATACTACAAGTTTAGCATGAAAATATACACTGCAGTCATTTCTGGGAAATGTAAATGCTTGAAGCAAGTCTGCTTTTAATGATCCACTAGAGTAAGTGGGACCCGTTGGGTCCCAGTCACATGGGAGGCCTGGTCCCCCAATGCAACCCATTCCCCATGCAATATTCCACCACTCACCCGTTCCCCCAATGCAACTCATTCCCCCAACGCAATATTCCACCACTCACTCATAGCCCCTAACTGCGCAGGCATGGCTAATTTCCCCTCATCCCAGAGCATTCCCTCCCCCTCCTCTTCATGCATGGGAGGGGAGGAAGGGTGTGTGCAGACGGGGAGGTGTAGGAGGAGGGAAGAAGGTGGTGTTGGAGGAGGGGGGGTGGGGGAGGGGGGTGTGGGGGAGGAAGGTGTGGGGGAGGAGGGTGGGGTAGGTGTGTATGTGAGCGAGAGTGGTGTGGGAGGGGGGGTGTGGGGGAGGGGGGTGTGTGGGGGGGGGGTGTGTGTGGGAGGGTGTGTGTGTGTGGGTGTTGTGTGTGGGTGGGGGTGTGTGCATGCAGAGGGATTGTGGGGGGAGGGGTGTGTGAGCGGGGGGAGGGGTGTGTGAGGGCGGGGGGGTCAGGGGGGCTTGTGGGGGAAGGGGGCTTTCTGGGGGCGGGGAGAGGTTGTGGGGGCGGGGGGGGTTTGTGGGGGCAGGGGGGTTTGTGGGGGAGGGGTGTTGTGGGGGAGGGGTGTTGTGGGGGACGGGGGTTGTGGGGGAAGGGGGAGTGAGCTCAGAGAAAAGACAGGAAAAGAACCATGGGGGAGAGGGGGCATCATGAGGGAGGGGGGAGGGAGGAGGGTGGGGAGGAGCCAGCGAGGGTGACCAGAGGGGTAATGGCTGGATTTGGTGGTGCGATGGGGACTCACAGCGGGCCCTGTTCGCAGGTCGCTGGTCCTTTTCCTCCGCCGGGATCAGTGTCTCCGCTTTCCGTTTAGTGACATCCTCAACTCTGGGCTGGGCTGGGCTGGGTCGGGTCTCCGACGCTGGGCTGCTACTTGGGGCTGGGCTGCAGCTTGGGGCTGGGCTGCAGCTTGGGGCTGGGCTGCAGCTTGCGGCTGGGCTGCTTGGGGCTGGGCTGCTTGGGGCTGGGCTGCTTGGGGCTGGGCTGCTTGGGGCTGGGCTTCTTGG
Source organism: Amblyraja radiata (assembly GCF_010909765.2). Taxonomy (NCBI): domain Eukaryota; kingdom Metazoa; phylum Chordata; class Chondrichthyes; order Rajiformes; family Rajidae; genus Amblyraja; species Amblyraja radiata. The sequence goes on from NC_045956.1 coordinate 24,551,688, forward strand.
AGCTGGGCTTCTTGGAGCTGGGCTTCTTGGGGCAGGGCTGCTGCTTGGGGTGGGGTGGCTGCTTGGGGCTGGGCTGCTTCCGGTCCCTCCGAAAGTCCGGTTGGAAACCTCCGACGGCCACCCTCACTCCAGTAAAGATGCGATGGGGCAGGAAGGGGCGGACCATCCCAGGGAGTGACAAACGGAAGAGACTAATCCACGCGGCGCCGACTGGCAGGAGAAGAGATCGATCTGCGCACGAGCGGTTTTTAAGATTTTTAAACATCACTAACTTTTACGACATTCAACCGCTCGGAAAGAAACTTGGCGCGCTCACAGCATAGGAGAACGGTGAGTGAACCGGTGAAAAATCGTAGCGCTACCGTGAACTGATTTTGCGCCAATAGAAAGACGTATAAAACAGAAGATAACAAGATCAGAGTTTTAGAGATAGATAGATAGATAGATAGATAGATAGATAGATAGATAGATAGATAGATAGATAGATAGATAGATAGATAGATAGATAGATAGATAGATAGATAGATAGATAGATAGATAGTTTGCACAATATTGCAGAAAAATATTGAATAGTATCATGAGACTTATTCTCAGTAAAGTAAAACCCCTGAAATCTGTGTAGCCATTATTCATTTTAACAAACATCACTATCTGCACATTATGTAGTTTATACCAATCAAAGTGTCAAACGTTATATACAATTCCCATCGCTTAAAAAATTCCAAAGTATTTCACAGAAGTTTACTCCAACTGAAAAACTGAAGACTAGGAACTAAGCTCTGGGAGACAGTTTGGATCCATATCCATATTATTATTGACTCTGAACAACAAAACAATACATTACATATTGAAAATATACACAAAATGCTGGAGTAACTCAGTGGGACAGGCAGCATCTCTGGATAGAAGGAATGAGTGACGTTTCGGGTCGAGACCCTTCTTCAGACTGAGTAGGGTAGAGGGAGATACAGAGATAAGGAAGTGCAAGGTGTAAATATGGCAGAAAGGGGATGGAGATCAAGGAAAATTTAGAATAGATCATTGTTAGCTAGCAGAAGGTAACAACAAAAACAAACAGATAAAATATAAATGAGGACAGTCAGACTGGTCGGAGAACTGGGAATGGGGGAGGGATGGAGAAGGAGGGAAAGCAAGGGTTACTTGAAATTAGTGAAGTCAATATTCATACCGCTGGAGTGTAAGCTGCCGTATTGTTTTGTTCAGAACACAATTATGCAAGATCCTGGGATTAAATATAAATACATTAAATTATTCTGTCTTGAATTATGATTTAAGATTAAGATATACCCAGGCCTGCGTGAGGTGAAGCAATGTAAAGTTTAATGTAACATGTTATTAATCAGAAAATCCAAGTGTTTATCTACGTAATTCTTTGAAACTGTCAGGAACAGTTGAGAAAGTTTAAAAAGCATTAGGAATGCAAATTTTAATAAATGAAGACCGAGGGAACAAAATCAGCAAGGCAATGATAAATATTTATAAATTATGAATTGAAGATATATTTACCGACTGAATATTTGCGATCTGAAATACAATGTCTGAAAGGACAGTAGAGGCCAACTCCGTAATAACTTGTGAGAAAGAAAATATTGCATGTGGAAAAAGTGAAGAGCAGCGGGATTAAGTTTATATTGCTTTAAAAAAACTGGCACATTTGGCCAAAAGGCTTCCAGCGGTGTTACATGATCCACTAACATTCAGTACAATTGTGGAGTCCAATGCAATCTGAGGGCCATAGGGAGTCTCTCTCATCTGCATGATCCTGTCGGCCAGCCATTCCATAATTAAAGCATCTTGATACTCCCAACTACAAATATGAAAATGAAGTGAGCGAGACTTACACTTGGTGATGATAGCCTGCATGTTTGCCTATGATGATGATGTTTTCCGTTACCACCTTCCAGTCATTGTGTTTAAGATCACAAGTATTCCTACCCACATTTTAAGTGAAGTGACAAAATCTCGTCTCAAATCTCGTTGAATTGAAAGAACTCGATCAGGGAAGTTAGAAGATCTAAGCATCATAGTAGCACCCTTTACATTTTGCCCAATGATGCCAAATGGTCTTCAAGGACAAAAGATGAGATACATTTCAACAGAGATAATTTTCCGAGAAGTATTATAGCAAGACACATAAATGCCTTGCTGACGATGTCTTCGATCCTTGCTGGGTCTGCAGGTTTCTGTGGGGCAGTTTCCAGGTCGTGTTGAGGAGGATGTCAGTACATCATCTCTACTGAAAACAATGCTTGATGGAGGTCATATATGCCCAAAGATAGTGAGAGAAATGCAGTGGTTGGAAGCACTGCCTAGCAAAATGCAAGGATCAGTGGCCTGAAACTTGAGTATGTGTTAAATGTGCGTACTCTGCCTGGAAAATTTCCAACCTATTGTATCTCCATAATATCTAACACCAATGTGATAGAGACACAGCCATTTAAACAGTCAGTACCGGGAACTGGGAACATACATGGATGTGATTGGCCTTGCATGCGTCTGCAACAATTATACTGGTAATGCCTGAGGTTCCAGGCCAATCCCTGCCCCAATCCCCATCCCTGAAACATAATAACACAAAAGGACATTGGAAAGGAAAAGATGTCTCTGCAATGCATTAATAGTGCAATCAGCAAATCTCTTTGCCCATCTCTAAGAATATGTCTGCAATGTCAGGCGTATCACACAAATCTCATCTAATTGGCATTGACAACTTATTACTCATTCCAATAGTAATGCAAAACAAATGTCAAAATGCTAAACATGTCAGAAGTCACTCACACTCTGTTCTCCTGGTTTAATTCAAATGCTTTTAGTGAATTAACGGAATAAATGAGACTTTTGATATTTGTCAAACTGTTTTATCTCATGATTTATCCCTAAAGGGCCTGTCCCACTTGGGCGACATTTGTGCATCATTTATGCGATAGTTTAAAATAGGTTGTCACGTCGTGATACGCGCGTGATGTGACAGCAGCCTCCCCACCAGGCGCCGGACCCGTGCGAGGATGTGGACGGGCATGGAACCCGAGCAAGGCCGCGGCGGGCGAGCTTCTGCAGAAATTTCTGGATATTCCTGAGCTCCATGAGATCGCATACTCGGCGCTTTCTCCGTCTCTCTGTGTCTATAATCCACAGCGGCGGGGGTGTGGGGCCTGGAGGCAGGTGAGCCTGGATAGGTAGGAAGGAATCAACGGCAGACACAGACACAGACACAGACACAGACACACAGACACACAGACACAGACACAGACTCACAGACACAGACACAGACACAGACACACAGACACACAGACACACAGACACACACACACACAGACACACACACACACACACACACACACACACACACACACACACACACACACACACACACACACACACACAGTTTTAATATATAGATAGATGTATTGGTCCGCTTCCAGATCCGATCACCGTCTCTTTTCACAGGGATGGATTCAGTGAGTGTAGACTGAACTCCCTTCTCCCCTCATCCCCCCTCAAACCCCTATCCCCCCCCCCCCCCTTCTCCACTCTCCCCCACACTTCTCCCCCCCCCCCTCCCCCTCATCCCCCTTCTTCCCTTCCCCCCTCTTCATCCCTTCTGCCCGCTCCACTGTTCTCCCCCTTATCCACTACCCCCCCTCCCCTCACATCCCCCTCTCCATCCCTTCTCCCATTCTCCACCACGCCACCCCATTTGTGGACCCAGCCTGCGACCAGCGATCCCCCGCACACTATCCCACACACACTATGGACAATTTTTAGAAACCTGTGCACCTTTTTAGTGCAGGTGGAAACCCTAACCCTAACCGATACCCAAGCCCTAACCCTAACCCTAGCCCTAACACTAACCCTAACCCTAACCCTAACCCTAGCCCTAACCCTAAACCTTAACCTAGCCCTAACCCTAACCCCAGCCTTAACCATAACCCTAGCCCTAGCACTAACCCTAGCCCTAACCCTAACCCTAGCCCTCACCCTAACCCTCGCCCTAGCCCTAGCCCTAGCGCTAACCCTAGCCCTAGCCCTAGCCCTAACCCTAACCCTAACCCTAGCTTCTGCCTGCTCCTCATGGGAACTAAACTGTTGGCCACGAGTTGTTAGTGGGATCTAGCTGTCACAGGCTGGGTCCACAAATGGGGGGCGTCCCCCTCTCCTCCCTTCTCCCCGCTCCTCTCTTCTCCCCCTTATCCACCATCTCCTCCCCTCACATCCCTTTCTCCCCCTCTCCCTCCCTTCTCCCATTCTCCAACCACCCCTCCCCACTTTCCCCGACACCCCCCATTTGTGGACCCAGCGTGTGACAGCTAGATCCCACTAATAGTATTGCACAAAGGCCACATCATCTGTTTTAGTAACATTGACTATGGGATAAATGCAGACTTTGGGAACAGCACCCCCCACCTCAACCCCCCCCCCCCTCCCCCCACCTCCCCCCTTCCACCTCCTTGCCTTGCTTCAAAATGGGTGGTGGGTATTTAGACTCAGTGGCCGGAGCAGGTGGGTGGCAGTGGTATATTGACAACATTGCCTGTACCTAGGTGAAAAGCCCGCTGCCTCTGGGGGTTTGGAGAGACCATTGGAAGAGAGATCTGCCTCTAGGACAACTCGTAGCCAACAGTTTAGTTCCCATGAGGAGCTGGCAGAACATTGGGGGTTGGAGTCCAATCCCTGGGGGCCCTGTGTCACATTTAGTTCAGAGATACAGTCCCCTTCGGAGTCCGCACCGACCAGCGATCCCCCGCACACTATCCCACACACACTAGGGACAATTTATACTTATACCAAGCCTATCAACCTAGAGTTCAGGTTACGGTTATGGTTAGGGTTTGGGTTAGGGTTAGGGTTAGGGCTAGGGTTAGGGTTACGGTTAGGGTTAGGGTTAGGGTTAGGGATAGGGTTAGGGTTAGGGTTAGGGTTGGGGTTGGGGTTAGGGTTAGGGTTAGGGTTAGGGTTAGGGTTGGGGTTGGGGTTAGGGTTTGGGTTTCCTCCCGCATTCCAAAGGCGTACAGGTTTGTATAAATTGTCCCTTGCGCGTGTGGGATAGTGTGCGGGGATCGCTGGTCGCAAGCTGGGTCCACAAACGAGGGGGCGTAGATGAAAGTGGGGGGGAGGTGGAGAATGGGAAAAGGGAGGGAGAGGGGGAGAAGGCGATGTGAGGGGAGGGGGTAGTGGATAAGGAGGGAAAGAGTGGAGCGGGGTGAAGGGAGGAAGAGGGGGAAGGGAAGAATGGGGGGAGAGGGAAGGGGAGAGGGAAGGGGAGAAGGGTAGGGGGGAGTGGAGAAGGAGTGATGGAGGCGGGATGGGGGAAGAGTGGAGAGGGGAATTCAGTCGACATTCACTGAATCCATCCCTGGTGATCGTGTCTGGAAGCGGACCAATACATCAAAAATGAAACGGAACGACTCAGACATCTTTTCATTTGCACAATTGATTATATTGTATTAAATTTAATATATTAATGTTTAAAATCCATGCATGGAAGGAAGAATATTTTACAGGCTCAACCCTAACCGGGCGTCACCCGAATGACAGCATATGTCAGCGTGAATGTCGTGTAACTTGATGGTTTTACGGGCATCATTCACTGACACTCCGCAGTCGCCCAAATGTTGCCCAAGTGGGACAGGCCCATATACCTCCCTCTCTCCCCCTCTCCCCCTTTAGATGTGATGTGAGGGGAGGAGATGGTGGATAAGGGGGAGAAGAGAGGAGCGGGGAGAAGGGGGAGGGAAAAAAATTGTGCAAGCTCAGCTGGGGTTTGGGAGTGGGGAATAGGGGAGAGAATGAAAGGGAAAGAAAACAAATATATATGCAGTATGTTCACCTAATTCCCATTCGCCCATTCCCAGAGATGCTGCCTGTCCCGTTGAGTTACTCCAGCATTTTGTGTCCACCTATGTTCACCTAATACCGGTTTTGCCTGTCCTGTCTCTCCTCACTTCCAGATTTCTTTCCCACTCCCCTTGCAATCAGTCTGACCCAAAACACCACCTGGTCATGTTCTCCAGAGATTCTCCTGACCCGCTAAATTGCTCAACTATTTTGTATCTTTCTTGGGTAAACCAGCATCTGCAGTTCCTTGATCCTACACACAATGCTCTGACAATTCCTTCTTTCCCACAAGATCACATTTGTACATCAATGCTATTAAAAGTTCTGTCATATATTGTACACCATCCTTTTACATCTGATCTCCCAATGTGTAACACCTCACACTTCCCTCACGAACCATCTAATATATAATGTCACTAATGTATACGCAGCTGTATCCTTTGACAGCTTTCTTTTAGTTTAGTTGAGAGATACAGCGCGAAAACAGGCCCTTCGGCCCACCGAGTCCACGCCGACCAGCGATCCCCGCATACTAGCCTATACACACTGGGGACAATTTACAATTATGTCAAGCTAATTAACCTACAAAGCTGTACGTCTTTGGAGGGTGGGAGGAAACCGGAGATTTCGGGGAAGACTCACTCAGGTCATGGGGAGAATGTACAAACTCCGTATGGCCAAGCATCCATTGTCAGGATCGAACCCGGGTCTCTGGAGCTGTAAGGCAGCAGCTCTACCGCTGCATCACCGTGCCGTTCTTCACTGTTCCTAACTCCATCAATGTTTCTATCATTTGTAAACTTACTATCCAACATCCACATTTTCACTCGTCACTTACAGAATTTCAGAGACAACAGAGGTCCCAGCACCGATCTCTGTGGAACAGCATTGCTCAAGGATATCCAGCCGGTATACACCCTTCCACATTGTTTGACTTCATTGCTGTTCCACCTCAAGTGCTTTGGAAACTCTCGTCCATGCCATTGCAGCCTCAATGCTTTGGGAATTCTGAAGTTTGTTTTGGCTGGCCTCTCTTTTTGCATCTGAAATAAATTTGAAGTCATCCAACACCCAACTCCCACGTCTTAGCTCTCCCGATGCTAAACTCCCCTATGTTCGCTGATCTTTTTTTTAGTTAGTTTAAAGATACAGCGCGGAAACAGGCCCTTCGGCCCGCCAAGTCCACACCGACCAGCGATCCCCGCACATTAACACTACACTACACACAATTTTACACATACAACAAGACAATTAACCTACAAACCTTTAAGCCTTGGGAGTGTGGGAGGAAACCGAAGATTTTGGAGAAAACCCACGCACGCGGTCACGGGGAGAATGTACAAACTGCATACAGACAGCACCCTTAATTGGGATCGAACGCAGGTCTATGGCGCTGGAAATCTGTAAGGCAGCAACTTCCACTGCACCACCGTGGCCGCCTTTTGTGGCAGGGGACAATAGACAATAGGTGCAGGAGTAGGCCATTCGACCCTTCGAGCCAGCACCACCATTCAATGTGATCATGGCTGATCATCCACAATCAGTACCCCATTCCTGCCTTCTCCCCATATCCCCTGACTCCGCTATCTTTAAGAACCCTATCTAGCTCTCTCTTGAAAGTATCCAGAGAACTGACCTCCACCACCCTCTGAGGCAGAGAATTCCACAGACTCACAATTCTCTGTGTGAAAAGGTGTTTCCTCATCTCCGTTCAAAATGGCTTACCCCTTATTCTTAAACTGTGGCCCCTGGTTTTGGACTCCCCCAACATCGGGAACATGCTTCCTTCCTCTAGCGTGTCTAAACCCTTAATAATCTTCGATGTTTCAATAAGATTCCCTCTCATCCTTCTAAATTCCAGAGTATACAAGCCCAGCCGCTCTATTCTCTCAGCATATGACAGTCCCGCCATCCCGGGAATTAATCTTGTAAAGCTACGCTGCACTCCCTCAATAGCAAGAGCTTCAACAAAGTTCTATTGTTAAGTTTCTCAAACCATCTGTGTGAAAAAGTTGCCCCTCAGGATCTTATTAAATCTTTCCCATCTCATCTTCAACCAATGCCTTCTAATCCTTGATTCCCCTACCCTGTGAAGATGACTTTGTGCATTCACCCCGTCTATTCCTCTCATGATTTTATACACCTCTATAGGATCACTCCTCAGCCTCCTGCACTCCAAGGAATAAAGTCCTAGGCAGCACTATAGCTCAGGCCCTCAAGTCCTGGCAACATGCTAAAACATCTCTGCACTTTTTCCAACTTAATGGCATCTTTCCTAGAGCAATATTACCAAATGTAAACACAATATTCCAGATGCAGCTTCACCATCATCTTGGACAACTGGATTGCTTGTTGGATATTAAGTCATACATGAGTCACAAATTTTCATCCCCTAACACTGTAACCCGTTCACTGTCTGACCCAATAGCTATATTCATCCGAAATTTGAATGTAATATATCTGTTTTACTTTACTTTTCCAATGAATGCTTGGAATATTGTACGTTTGAACCCCCTACCTTCCAAGACATACTCCAAATACGTAATTTATTTTGCAGCCTGTTGTTGAGGAAATGAATGCCTAAACTTGGATTTTAAAGCATTTTGCTTGGAACAGGAAAGAGGGAAGTACAGTAAGAACTTCCACATTTTTGAGGAAAATATTTTTGTTGGAGAGAGTACAGTAAGTCTTGATGGACAACTTTAATTGTCTGTAGTTACTATAAGTGTTACATTTTCAAGCAAAACATGAGCAAAAAATATAAAGTATGCCACTTACTGCAAGTAATTGAAAAAGCCTTCAGCAGCTCTTTAAGGTTGTCCGTCAACTCAATGAATATATATTAACAATATATGGGTTTAGCAAAGCTTATGCCATATACAGCTTTTAGTTGTGATTTATTATCTGAATATTTTGAATTGCCCCTTGAGTCATGTTATTTTTCTTTCTCTTAAAATTATCATACGCAATTATTTAATAAGGTTTCTGGACATTGAATTATTATTACTGGAAAAAGAATAGCATTATTTCACTTTCAAATATTTTTGTAAATTTTCCAGTTTATCCATCTACATAAGTCCATGCCAAGACTTTAACTGAAACACAAAAGTGGAATAAGCACTCAAGAACAGAATGCATCTCAGTGCCCCACATCGTACTTCTTCATTTCTGCACATCATCCCATTTCTTTCTATTTATAACCATATAACCATATAACAATTACAGCACTGAAACAGGCCATCTCGGCCCTTCTAGTCCGTGCCGAACACTTATTCTCCCCTAGTCCCATCTACCTGCACTCAGACCATAACCCTCCATTCCTTTCCCGTCCATATACCTATCCAATTTATTTTTAAATGATAAAATTGAACCTGCCTCCACCACTTCCACTGGAAGCTCATTCCACACAGCTACCACTCTCTGAGTAAAGAAGATCCCCCTCAGGTTACCCCTAAACTTCTGTCCCTTCATTCTCAAGTCATGTCCTCTTGTTTGAATCTTCCCTACTCTCAGTTGGGAAAAGCTTATCCATGTCAACTCTGTCTATCCCTCTCATCATTTTAAAGACCTCTATCAAGTCCCCCTTTAACCTTCTGCGCTCCAAAGAATAAAGACCTAACTTGTTCAACCTTTCTCTGTAACTTAGTTGCTGAAACCCAGGCAACATTCTAGTAAATCTCCTCTGTACTCTCTCTCTCTGTTGACATCCTTCCTATAATTAGGCGACCAAAATTGTACACCGTACTCCAGAATTGGCCTCACCAATGCCTTGTACAATTTTAACATTACATCCCAACTACTATACTCAATGCTCTGATTTATAAAGGCCAGCACACCGAACGCTTTCTTTACCAAGTGCTTATTCAGTTTGCCTTTAACTGCATCAGTGTTCTTTATCTCTGCTAAACTGTTTGCTGTCAAAAGATTCCTCAGACTTCGTTATTGGATTTATTGCTGGCAGTTTTAATTTCCACAGCATGTTCCACAGTTTTAATTTCCACAGGTTTGGGATTGACCCAAAAGTTTAATTTAGTTTAGTTTAGAGATACAGCATGGAAACAGACACGTTGACCAACCAAAGTCCATACTGACCATCAATCACCAGATCACACTAGAGGCCAATTAACCTACAGTCCCGTGCATCTTCAGGATGTGGAAGGAAGCCGGAGAACCCGGAGGAAACCTTCAAGGTCAAGGGGTGAATTTGCAACTTCTACACCGACAACACCTGAGGTCAGGATTGAACCCGAGTCTCTTGCATTGCAAGACACCAGCTCTACCAGTTGCACCACTATGCCACATAAAAGTATTTCTCCACATCCATCATACCTATTGGTGTTTATCAATGATATTTTGATCCATCCAATTTCACTTTAGTTTATTGTCACGTGTATCGAGGTACAGTGAAAAGCCATTGTTGCTGCTAACCAGTCAGCAGAAGACAATACATGATTACAATCGACTCATTCACAGTGTACAGACACATGATAAGAAAATAACATTGAATACAAGGTAAACCCAGTAAAGTCCGATCAAAGATAGTCTGGGGGTTCCCCATGAGGTAGATAGTCGCTCAGGGATACTCACTGGTTGTGGTAGGATGGTTCCGTTGCCTGATAACAGCAGGGAAGAAACTGTCCCTGAATCTGGAGGTGTGCATTTTCACACTCCGATGGGAGAGGGGAGAAGAGGGAGTGGCCAGCGTGCGACTCATCCTTGATTATGCTGCTGGCCTTGCCAAGGCAGCTTGAGGTATAAATAGAGGCAATGGAAGGGAGGTTGGTTTGTGTGATTGTCAGGGCTGTGTCCTCAATTCACTGCAATTTCTTGTGGTCTTGGATGGAGCTGTTCCCAAACCAAGCTGTGATACATCCTGATAAAATGCTTTCTAGGGCCCATCTGTAGAAGTTGGTGAGGGTTGTTGGTGACAGACTGAACTTCCTAAGCCTTCGATGGAAATAGAGGTGTTGCTGTGCTGAATTGTAATATTAATTTCTAATCTATTGGATTGAGTGGCCATGATGACAAAGCTCACAAATCCATTAAAAAAATACTGCTAACATGACATTTCAGTGAATCCAAAGTTACCAAGAAAAATCAGTCTAAGTTTGGTCTGTGATTTCCCCTCTGTGCATGTAATTATCAATCTGTCCTCAGATGATACTCAGCTCTTTTGCAAGATAACCTCTTGATCACACTCCACGGAAAGGCCCCATCCATCTGTCTTCACATGCATTATTCGTATGCCCCTGTCCCACTTAGGAAACCTGAACGGAAACCTCTGGAGACTTTGTGCCCCACCCAAGGTTTCCGTGCGGTTCCCAGAGGTTTTTTGTCAGACTCCCTACCTGCATCCATTACCTGCAACCTCCGGCAACCACCTGCAACCTCCGGGAACCGCACGGATATTGGGTGGGGGGAAAAGTCTCCAGAGGTTTCCGTTCAGGTTTCCTCAGTGGGACAGGGGCATAACTCATAAGTCTCTTCTTCCTTGTAGAAAAGGTACTGTAATCCCCAGCACAATTAGCTGCTGCAGAGGCAGCGGCAAAGGTAAGAAGAAGAATATCAGAATACACAACTATTAGGCGCAGGGAAATGGGGGCCTCACTGGCGACTGAATTAAATATCAACCCACAAGGCATGCGGAACTCATGTGGACTTGAAGCCAGCAGCGAGTGAAATATGATCATATGCATAATGATAACTTAAAACATTCTTGCATTGACAGCTTTGATTCATTTCTTTAATCATCCACAGGCTGTCCAGGCAACCGAAAGGAGATGCTGTGTCAGAAAAATGATGACTCTAGTCTGCATAGTCACATGAATCGTACCGCCCATTCACGGCTCAGTTACCCATACTTCAATGGAATTGGTCAAAGAGAGAGAACTGGGGTTTTATATGCTGGCTCCCACATCAATTGATCAAAAGCAAACGTGCAAAAAATGTCTACGTCAGAGGTCATGTCTCGAGGTCTGTGGGCGAGTCCAGAACCAAGGGCCACAGTCTTAGAATAAACTGGGAGGTCATTTAAGACTGAGGTGAGAAAAAACGTTTTCACCCAGAGAGTTGTGAATTTATGGAATTCCCTGCCACAGAGGGCGGTGGAGGCCAAGTCACTGGATGGATTTAAGAGAGAGTTAGATAGAGCTCTAGGGGCCAGTGGAGTCAAGGGATATGGGGAGAAGGCAGGCACGGGTTATTGATAGGTGACGATCAGCCATGATCACAATGAATGGCAGTGCTGGCTCAAAGGGCCGAATGGCCTCCTCCTGCACCTATTTTCTATGTTTCTATGTTTCTATGTCTGCAAATCTGGGTACAAATTCTGCATCTCAGGAGACATCATTAGAAAGGGTTGTGCGGAAGTGCCAATGTACTGGAACAGTGCAGCTCAAGCATCAAGAGATGATATTGTGAAGATAGATACACAGAGTGCTGGTGTAACTCAGCGGGTCAGGCAGCATCTCTGGAGAAAAAGGGTGGGCGACATTTCTGGTCGGGACCCTTCTTCAGACTGAAAGTAAGGGGTGAAGGGAGACAGAGGGTTGAAGAGCAGGAGGCAAGAAAAGACCAATGTGCGGGAATCGCTGGTTGGTGCAGGCTCGGTGGACCAAAGGGCCTGTTTGCCGCGCTGTCTCTCTAAATTAAACTAAACTTAATTAAAGGTGAGAAAAGACCAGGACCAATCAGGGCCAGTCACAAATGACCTCAGGCAGGGCGGTGACTGGTAGGCAAAGTGATACAGCGCAGAAACAGGCCCTTTGGCCCACCGAGTCTGCACCAACCAGCGGTTCCCGCACATTAACACTATCCTACACACACTAGGGACAATTTACATTTATTCCGAGCCAATGAACCTGCAAAGTTGTACGTCTCTGAATGAGCGAGAAGATCTTGGAGAAAACCCACGCAGGTCAAGGGGAGAACGTACCAACTCCGTACAGACAGCACCCATAGTCAGGATCGAACCCAGGTCTCTGGCGCTGCTAGCGCTGTAAGGCAGCAACTCTCTCGCTGCGCCATCATGCCTTCAGTTCTTCATTTGCCCCCCACCCCCTACCGTCCGACACATGGTCCACAAACACCGCCGCGCTGGTCAAGAAGGCACAGCAACGACTGTTCTTCCTGAGGACATTAAAAAAGACTGGTCTGCCCCAACAGCTGCTGACAACGTTCTATCGCTGCACCACAGAGAGCATACTAACGTATGGCATCTCTGTGTGGTATCTCAGCTGCACGGAGGCGGAGAGGACAGCTCTTCAGCGCGTCGTCAACAGAGCGCAGAGGATCATCGGGACAGAGCTACCAGCCTTGGAGGGCATCTACCACACGCGGTGCCTCAGGAAGGCCCTCAGCATCCATAAGGACTCATCACACCCCTGCCACGGTCTGTTTCAACTTTTTCCCTCCGGCAGACGTTACAAGGCCTTCTACGCCCGAACCTCCAGACTCAGGAACAGTTTCATCCCAAGAGCTATAGCGGCTCTGAACCGGCCCTAATGAGTGCCCCCCACCCACCCCCTTTGGACAGTCTCCCTCAGATGGTCACGTCAATCAATTCAGCTTGCTTATTTATGTATTGTATTTATTTACCTTTCTTGGACATCAGTGGAGCTGCACACTAAATCTCGTTGCACTGACGTGCAATGACAATAAAAGATATATTATTATATTATATTATTAAATGATCACCCATTCTACTTTTCCAGAGATGCTGCCTGACCCGCTGAGTTACTCCAGTACTTTGTGACCATCTTCGCACCAGGAAGGTCTTAAAGCCCTCCGTTTCTTCCTCGACCGCAGAACCAGCCAATTTTTGTCTACTAACACTCTCCTCCACCTAGCAGAGCTGGTCCTTACCCTTAACAACTTCTCCTTTGACTCCTCCCACTTCCTCCAAATCCAAGGCGTAGCTATAGGCACTCACATGGGCCCCAGCTATGCCTGCCTCTTTGTGGGGTACGTCGAACAATCACTGTTCCAGGCGTACAATGACCCTATCCCGCTACATTGACGACTGCATCGGTGCTACATCCTGAATCCATGCAGAATTCACTGACTTCATCAACTTCACAACTTTTAATTCCCATCCTGCACTGGTTTACTTGGACCATCCTCAACATCTCCCTACCGTTTCTTGATCTCACCGTCTCCATCACAAAAGACTGACTATTGACTGACATCTATTACAAACCCACTGACTCCCATAGCGATCTAGACTGCACTTTGTCCCACCCTGCTTCCTGTAAAGACTCTATCCCCTACTCCCAATTCCACTATTTACGCCGCATCTGCGCCCAGGATGAGGTTGTCCATACCAGGTGATCGGAGATGTCCTCATTCTTTAGGAAATGGGGTTTCCCCTTTCCATTATAGATGAGCCTCTCACTAGGGTCTCCTTGATATCCCACAGCTCCGCTTTTGCTCCCCCTACCCCTATTTGTAACAAGAACAGAGTCCCCCTTATTCTCACCTTCCACCCCATCAGCCGTCGCATACAACATATAATCATCCAACATTTTCGTCACCTCCAACGGGATCCCACCACTGGCCACATCTTCCCATCTCCACCCCTTTCTGCTTTCCGCAGAGACCGTTCCCTCCACAACTCGCTGGTCAACTCGTCCCTTCCCACCCAAACCACCCGCTCCCCAGGTACTTTCCCCTGCAACCGCGGGAGATGCAACACCTGCCCTTTACCTTTCCCCTCAACTCCATCCAAGGACTCCAACAGTCTTTTCAGGGGAGACAGAGGTTCACTTGCACCTCCTCCAACCTCATCTACTGTATCCGCTGTTCCAGGTGTCAACTTCTGTACATTGGCGAGACCAAGCGCAGGCTCGGCGATCGTTTCACTGAACACCTCCGCTCAGTCTGCCTTCACCTACTTGATCTCTCTGTTGCTCTGCACTTTAACGCCGCCTCCCATTCCCAATCGGACCTTTCTGTTCTGGGCCTCCTCCATTATCAGAGTGAGGCTCAGCGCAAATTGGAGAAACAGCACCTCATATTTCACTTGGGTAGCTTACACCCCAGCGGTATGAACATTGACTTCTCTAACTTCAAATAGCCCTTGGTTTCCCTTTCTCTCCATCCCCCCCCCCCCTTCCCAGTTCTCCCACCAGTCTTACTGTCTCCAACTTCATTCTATCTCTGTACCGCCCACTCCCCTGACATTAGTCTGAAGAAGGGACTCGACCCAAAACGTCACCCATTCCTTCTCTCCAGAGATGCTGCCTGTCCCGCTGAGTTACTCCAGCATTTTGTGTCCATCTTTGGTATAGACCGGCATCTGCAGTTCCTTGTTTCTAGATATCGTGACAATGTTTTTTTCCCAATAAACATGGGGCGAAAAATTGGCGACTGGACCCCCCTATGACAATGTCTATGACAATGTCTATGACAATGTCTACGACAAGCTACAACAACTTACCACCTAGTCGACGTCAAGCTACGGCAAGCTACCGACAAACGGCAACCCATTAGGACGTCCACCAATGACCACACCTACGACAACCTACGACAACCAAAGTCAACCCACGACAACCAAGACCACACAGGCGACAACCTACGACAACCAAAGTCAACCCACGACAAGCTACGACCCTGTCGGCGACAACTGAAGACAACTGAAGACAATTCAGTCACCGGCACATGTCGCCGGTTGACATAGGTTGACGTAGTTAAACGCCAATGGAATTCACCGAAGTCAGCACCGGTGACAACCTATGTCACCTGGCGACGATCTACGTCATCTTGGCAACAACCTACGTCATCTTTTGGTGACAACCTATGTCATCCTGGTGACAACCTATGACAGCGCCTACGTCAGGAGAAGTCAAGCTACGCTCATTAGCATCAAGCCCATGGTCGTCGACTGTCGTGTCGCCAAAATATTTGAACATTTCAAAATCCAGAAAAACGCTACGACTCTTTGGGCGACTGAGGAGGCTACTCACGACCATACAGGTGACACCCCGGCGGCCATGTGGCGGCAGCCTAGTTGCCTGTAGTCGCCTAAAAAATAGCCTAAGTGGGACAGGCCCTTACCACTCTCTCTTTGCAGCTGACCTGCACACAATAAGCTTTACCTTGAGCTGGACAGCATAGGTGATGCTTGATTGAGGTAATGGATGTGCAGGAAATAGTTAAACATTCATTGCTAGTGGAGGTGGTGGCAGGTGAGGGGGGGTGGGGTTGAAGGGGAATGGGGGTGGGGGGCATCAGTTTACACCATATTCCTCACACATCCAAAATCCAGAGGATGTTAGCCAAGGGCATCCCACCAGTCTGAGCAAGCAAACATCTGCTACCTTGGCTGAAACTCTCTCTTGAAATTCTGCAGGTGTACGGTCGAGAGCATATTGATTGGTTGCATCATGGCCTGGTTCGGCTACTCGAATGCCCAGAAGCAAAGAAGTGGTGCATAAAGTGGTGAACACTGCCCAGTCCATCACGGGTTCTGACCTCGAAGAGATCTCCAGAAGTCTCTGCTTCAAAATCATCCAGCATCATCAGCCAGCATCAGCACCCAGCATCAAAAGTATGTGTACTTCTATTTGTGGGGTGGTTTTGTGGAATGGTCTTGACGAAACGATTAAACAAAGTATGAATATAATGCAATTTAAAAAAATGTACAAAAGATATATCTTTGAAAAGTACAGTAATGAGGAAGGAGAATGTAAATCTCACAGATGTTAATGGTGCTTGTTCTTTTTGTTCTTTTCTTTTTTTGTTCTTTTTTTCTTAATAGCTTGATTGGAGTAGTTTTATGTGAATTGTCTGTTTAGTTTATTTTATTGAATTTTGCATTTGTTAATGGTGAAGAATGGGGGTAGGACTTGACAAGCATAGGCTTCTTCCTATCCCTTTTCGAACGAGTCTAATGTGTATTATGTTGAAATTGGCTTTTGATTTTTTAATTTATGTATGTATATATATGTTATGTATATGTGTATGTGTGTATATGTGTATATGTATGTATGTATATATGTACATGTATATGTATGTATGTGTGTATGTATTTATGTATATATATATGTATATATATCATTTTCCTTTTATTTATTCATTTTCATCTTTTCTTTTCTTCTTTTTTTTAATCGTTCGAAATAAAGATATCATTCATTCATTCATTCATTCATTCATTCATTCATTCATTCATTCATTCATCAGAGACCTACAACACCTTGGCCACAAACTCATTTCATTCCCGCCATCAGGAAGATAATATAGAATGTGAAAACCATAACATCCAGATTCAGGAACAACAACCATCAGATTATTAAACACAATAACCTTCTAAAAAGCTCTGAACTACATAGACTTGGGAGTGTTGGTTTTGTTTTTTGGCACTATTATTGTTTGTTTTTATGTAATGTATGTTCGTGGGTGTTTCCGTAAATACAGCACTCAGTAGTGAAACCGAAGGTCTCCAAACTTCCAGGGTATTTTCCGGATTCTTTATGTAATATTCCCATTGTGTCATATCCTGTATTTTAAGTAGTATAGATCATGGTATATAGCCAAAATAATGAGATGAAGCAAAAATAAATAAATCTGTTTTTACAAAGAAAAATATCAGCTATGTCCTTGTGTTTTCTTGCCTTTTTTTTAAAATCATTTATCACCCGATTAGATGGTTTTCTGATGCCACAGGATTTTGCAGCAGAACGTGACCCCCTTTGGTCATATGTGAAATATGTCACGTGATTCGTTTTTATATTTATTGTTCCTTTTTTATTGTTTTCTAGACTAAGTGGGACCCGTTGGGTCCCATGTTCACACGGGAGGGCAGGTCCCCCAATGCATTACTCCACCTCTCCTAATATTGGTGGCCAGTGGGGGGGGGGGGCCTTTCTGGAGCATTAGTAGGGTGTTGGGACTGGTTTCCAGAGGGCTAGTATGGACATTGTGGGCCGAATGGATTCTTGGGCTGGCAGCTCAGTCGTTCAGGCCTGGTGGGCTGGCAGCTTAGTCACTTAGGCCTGGTAGGCTAGCTGCTCAGTCACTCACACCTGGTAGGCTGGCGGCTCAGTCACTCAGGGTTGGTGGGCTGGCAGCTCAGTCACACAGGGCTGGTGGGCTGGCAGCTCAGTTACTCAGGGCTGGTGGGCTGGAAGATCAGTCATTCAGGGCTGGTGGGCAGGAGTACCAACGAGCTGCCATTAATGTAAATCTCAGAGTTCGAATCATGGCAAACTCGGGAGAGCTCTTGGAATGGACTCGTACCGTGGGATAGGGCCATAAGGCAGCAACTTTACCGCTGCGCCACCATGCTGCCCACAGATGTTAACGTTGAATAATTGGTGTACATCAAAGGAACACACAGCTATTTGCAGCACTGCTTTGGTCCTCTCAGTGTGGGGGCTTCCATGATGATACACTTGACAAGAGTGGCCAATAGGAAGCTGGACCTACATGGAAATGTTCATTGAACTTTTAAATATTGCAGATAGCAATTCATAGACATTCCTACTGAGCAATTTAATGATGCTACCACAAGATATCACTTGGTAAAAAACACGAGAGGTGGCAGACGCAAAGCAGCAGTAGCTTAATAATACCAGAAAACTGGAATGATCTGCTGCAAGATTAGCACCTTCAGGAGGACAAAGCCAAACGCGCAAACCCAGCAGGAGTGTTCCGCCCCCCCCCCCCCCTTGTATTCCAGAGTCTCTGTAAGACAAATCTCCATATTTGCAGTCGTGTGGGAGGACTGGATAATTCTGCAATCGACCATAGAATGGGTTACATCTCCATGGCCCTCTGCAGAGGACTCCCTGGCATTGAAGGTCATGTCATGAGTCAAGTGTCAAGAGTCAAGAGTGTTTCATTGTAATGAAACAGAACAATGAATGTGTTATTTGCAGCAGCACAACAGGTTTGTAAACACAGTATTCCATACATAACATGATAAATGAACAAGTAAAGAAGTTCAATAAATAAAAATCTCCAATATAGTACAAAACTAAAGCTCAAAGTCTCTAGTGCAACCAAGGCAGTTCGAAGTTTATGTTTCAGTTGGTGTTCATAATGTTCAATAGCCTGATGGTTGTTGAGAAGACGTTATTCCTGAACATAGAAGTCACTGTTTTCAGACTCGCGTACCGTCATCCCAATGGCAGGAGTGAAATAAGGGTGCACCTAGGCTGGTGTGGGTCTTTGATGATGCTGGCTGTCATTTTGAGCCAGTGCGTCCTTTAGATCCCTTCGATAATGTGAAAGATGGACTAGGCAGTGTTTACCGCTTTTTGTAATCTCCATCATTCTGGACATTTGAGTTGCTGAACCAGGCTGCGATGCAACCAGCCAATTTGCTCTCTACCACATACCTGTGGAGTATTCATTGGCATATCGAATCTTCTCAATCTTCTAAGGAAGTAACGGCATTGATGGGATTTCTTTATAATATGCTGGGTTCAGGATGGATCTTCTGAGATATACACACCCAGAAACTTGATGTTTTCGACTCTCCACCACCAACCCATTGATGAAGACAGGTTTATGGATCTGCAGCCTTCCTCTTCTAAAGTCAACAATCAGCTCCTTGGTTTTTCCAACGTTGTGTGCATGGTTGTTGTTCTGGCATAATTCAGTCAAACAATCAATCTCCTATCCTCTAACTCATTGTTAACCCGATTGATCTATAGGCAAATTGTAGTGGGCCCAGGTTCTTGATACAGTAGGAGTTGATATGGACCATAACCAACCTCTCAAAGCATTACATAACAACAGTGAACAGTGTCACTGGCCGATAGTCATTGAGGCATGTCGCCTTACTCTTCTTGGGTACCAGTATTATGATGCCCTTTTGAAGTAGATGGGAACTTCGTGAACCTCAGTAATGAGAGGTTGAAGATATTCGCCAGTTGATCCACACAGATATTGAGAGCACGGCTAGATGTTCCATCAGGTCCCGATGCTTGCCAATGGATCCCCCTCCTGAAAAATATTCTGGCATCTGCCTCAGTGATGGAGATTGCAATGCAATCAGAGGCTATGGGGACCTGAGGAGGCACATCATTATTCTCCCTATTGAAGCATACGTAGAACCCATTGAGTTTGCCCAGGAGTGATACCTTACTGCCCTTGTCACAAGTCAAAGTGTACAGTAAGTTTGGTTGGTTACCTAATGCTGTGATTGCTCCTGAGGGTCTAGTGAAGTGGAGAATAGATTTGTTCCCTTAGTCATTGAGTGATATTTATGAGGTCAAGCAATGAAAAATATACAAACAGTGAAGCTGAAACCTTGAACATGCATTTTTCGGAGAAATACCGTGTCACTCATGATATTAGTGGTCAGAACAAAAACAAATAGTCATCAATTAAATCATGGATTATTCCGCAGGGTATGTCTAGTTTGAGCCTGTAGAAGGGTCTCGACCAGAAACGTCACCAATTCCTTCTCTCCGGTGATGCTGCCTGTCCCGCTGAGTTACTCCAGCTTTTTGTGTCTATCTTCGGTTTAAACCAGCATCTGCAGTTTCTTCTTACACATTATGAAGAAAGGAAGCAGCTGAACAGATATATCTTTGAAACATCCTTGCTGATCATTGTGGTCACAACAAAGGATTGCAATAGCTTATTTTTATGGTTGATGCTGATCAGTAGAAAAAGAGGGCTATGGTGCAAATAGCAGGCCACAATAGAGCAATGCAAAAACATCAACAACAAACCAAATTTCTAATTTTACTTCGGAGTCACGTGAGTGACTACGTGAAGAACCCGCTCAGCGCGCAGGCGCGGCATTACGCCAGCAGCGCAACAGCGGCAGCAGCGGGAGTTAGGCGCTCCCGCTACAGAATGAAACGGACCGTCAGGTGAGTACCCTGAGGTCGGGTTTCTTTTACAGGGGAGCCTTTTTTCTGCTTGTGTTTTACAGGCAGAGAAAAAAGCTCTGGAACAAAACTGTCTCCCGTTCGAAGAGGAACGTTTTCCGTCGGGGAGGGGGGCGGCAACAGGCAGTAGGAGCGTTTACCCGGTGTTCCTCTATTCCCCGACACCATGCCGAGCCCAGCCCGCTAGCACCTGAGCAGCGGACTGGATGCATAGCCACCCGAAGAGGCATCCGGCAGGTGTTCCCGATTTCGGACGGGACGTCTCTCCACCCGCACGGGGGGAGAGAGAACCGCCTGAGCCGCTGGAGTGGCTCTCGGAGCAGGTGCCTGCGAGACGCGCTGCTTGAGGGGCGCTCTCGCTAATACAAGGCACAAAAGCTCTAGAAGAAGGCGGTAGGAACAATTACCGGGCGCTCCGCTATCCCCATCACCGCGCCGAGCCCAGTCCCGCTAGTGCCTGAACTGCGGGCTGGATGTCTAGCCATCCGAACAGGCATCCGGCCGTTGGCGTCCGATTCGTCGGACGGGGACATGTCTCCACCTAAATGGAGGAGGGACAGCCGCCTGAGCTGCATCCAACAGCTATTGGAGCAGCTCCAGCGAGATGCGCAGAAAGAGCGCTCTCGCGGAGGGAGGTCAGGCACCCCCTCCACAGTGTTCTGTACACTGCCCTCTGCTCCCTCATTACTGGAGGCTAGCATTGGTGACCAGGGCTGGGCTGGTCTGGAACAGGGGCAGGCGGACGAATTTGGGAGTATGCCAGGGGTGCAGGAACAGGAAGAGCTGTTGGGTGTGGTGGACCGCTTTGTAGGAACCTCATGGGCTGGAGCACTGCTGGAACCAAGAATGGCGGCCAGCATCAACCATCTATCCAATAAACCATTACTGGAAAAGGTGCTCGCTGAGGTGCTGAAACAACACACAGCACCAGAAAACTGTGAGGCCCTCATAGTAAAAAGTGTCAACAGCCAAATCTGGGGGCATGTGGGGTCACACATCCGGACCCAAGAACTCAAGCTACAGCGGATCCTAAGGCTCCTGACGTCGGCCATCACAGCCTTTGCTCGTTCCGTGGAGACCACGGAGAGGATACCTGCCAGCAGGATGTGCTGGCATTAATGTGTACCACACAATTTGAGATCAACAATCTCCGGAGGGAAACATAAGACCTGCCCTCAAACCCAAATTTGCTGGCTTGTGTAAAGCCCCAGCTGCGGAGACGGACGCGCTGCTATTTGGGAAAGATCTCAATAAAAAACTGAAGGAGATGGAGGAAGCATTAAAAACCTTCGGCCTAATGAGGGCAGGCCCCGGGACGAGCAAACCAAGACCTCCGATACCCAAGCGGCAGCACCCCACGGCATCCACCAGTCGACGTCCGCAATATGGGACTGGTGAACGCTTGGGGTCCGCACATTATCACCAAAGATCTTTTTAGATCAGGGCCCGCAGCGGACCCTCTGGAAAATGCGCCTCCCCCCAACATCGCCAGCACGTCAGAACAGAACCTTCAGGAAAATGAAGAAACGGAATCGCCAATAACCATGGAGGTAGGTGGGTCTGGTCCCTACCAGCATATAGAGAATAAGGGTGCTTTATTAACAGGGGGGAGATTACACTTGTTTAAAGAAGCATGGGGTATGGTCACGAGTGACAAGTATATACTCAACAGCATTAGTGGATATAAAATACAATTCATGTCAGAAAAAACGCCGCCAGTTCAACATTGGCCCCAAAGGGTATTTCTCCCTCCGTCAAAGAGAAACGTGAGGGACAAGCTGAACTGGTGAGACTTATCACAAAGGGGGTCATCGAAAAGACCAAACATGAACCTTTGGAATTTGTATCGAATATATTCACTAAAACCAAAAAAGATGGTGGCTGTCGCATCATCATTGACTTAACATCACTAAACAAATTTGTTAAGTATATACATTTCAAAATGGAGACATTTGTTACTGCCAAACAACTGAATTCCAAAGGACACTTCATGGCAAGCATTTATCTTAAAGATGCTTACTATCTAGTACCCATATACAAGGATCATCGCAGATACCTAAAATTTATCTGGATGGTACAAAGCATTGCCCTATGGGCTAACTTCAGCCCCAAGATTATTCACCAAAATATTGAACCCAGCCATGGCTATACTAAGAAAACAAAAACATATTGTCATGGCATATCTGGATGATATTCTGATAGTAGGGAAAATGATGGAATTGGCTGTGGCAGCAGTATCAGCTACAAAACAGCTCCTCGAAACTCTGGGGTTCGTCCTACATCCAGATAAATCTAAGTTGAAGCCATCCACTATCATGGACTAACTGGGCTTCACAATTAACTCAGTCCATATGACTGTTACCTTGCCAAAGGCAAAAATGGTTGAATTAGCACAATCATGCAACAAATTAATGGTCAACGAGCGACCAACTATTCGACAAGTAGCAAGAGTAATTGGGGAAATGGTAGCAGCATTTCCGGCTACACAATTCGGACCTTTGCACTATCAAAAATTTACAGAGAGCAAAGGTACAGGCAATAAAACGACATACAGGTCACTATGATCGTGTCATGAAATTACCCACCGAAGCAATATCAGAGCTACAGTGGTGGGCAGAAAATGTTTGGCATAGTTTCAGCCCTATCTTTATCACTAACCCTACTTTAGTTATTCAAACAGATGCCAGTGCTCAAGGCTGGGGAGCGACTAACTCCATATCCAGCACAGGTGGTAGATGGACTAACATAGAGTCATCATTACTACTTACACTGGGCATTAACTATCTAGAGATGTTGGGCGCCTTTTATGGTTTAAAAGCATATGTATCTAATATGCAGCACTTGCATGTTCGGTTACAAATTGATAAATACTACGGTGATGGCTTATATTAACCATATGGGTGGCATAAAATCATTATCATGCGACAAATTGGTCAACATGATTTGGCAATGGTGTGTCGAAAGACATATTTGGCTATCAGCTACTTACCTACCAGGTAAGCTAAACACCCATGCCATGAGAAAATTAAACGCCTGGGTTGCAAGTTTGAACAGACCTTACCTGGAACAGGGATTGTCCAAACAAACCATCACCACCATGTCGGCATCCCTTCGAACATCCACCAAGAGGCAGTACTTAACCAGCATCAAAAAAGGGAGAAGTACTGCCGGGAATCAGGGACAACATACGCAACAGCCACAGCCACCAACATACTGGAGTTCCTGGCCTATCTACACCACGATGTAGGGATCAGCTACAGTGCCATCAACACAGCGCAGAGTGCTCTTTCTGCTTATCTCAAACCAGCGCCAGGACAACAGGCGATGGGATCCCATCCACTGGTGGTAAAACTGATGAAGGGCATTTACAATATCAAGCCCTAAGCCCAGGTATACCCATATTTGGGATATCAATGTGGTCCTGACATATCTCAGGGAATGGCCACCAGCCAGATCCCTCGGCCTCGAGCAAGCTACACTAAAGACGCTCATGTTGATGGCACTTGTATCCGCTCAGAGGGTCCAGTCACTACACCTATTGCGACTGGACAACATGATCACAGCTCCAGACCAGATCTGTCGTTATCCAGCGACTGATCAAACAGACCAGGAACACCTAATCGAGTCGTGGCTTACCCACCAGAACCACGGTTATGTGCCATGACCCACCTACTATCCTACATAGACACAACCAAAATATTCGAGGGAGATGAAAAGCCTTGTGGGTCAGTCACAAAAACCTTATGGTCGGGTGACGAGCCAAACCATTGCGAGATGGCTCAAGCAGGTGCTAGAAAGTGCTGGGATAAACACTAACATGTACACATTTTATTCCACCAGGGCAGCATCCATGTCGACGGCTAAAGAATGGACATGCCTATAGACCACATCCTGGCTACAGCAGGATGGTGGGGAGGGGGGAAAGACCGTTCAGAAATTTTATAATAAGCCGTTGGCAAAACCTGGTTTATTTGCAGTAAAGATTTACGAACTGCAAATATTTAATTTAAGCCCAGGGGAGCAACTTAATTCTTTGTTGTTATTGTTTAAAAAATACCATTGTGTTTTTCTACAAATAGACTCATTGGTTGATTACGATAACACTTCCTCCCTCAAGAACTTCGGCAGTGAGTGAAATGAAACTGTTACACGGTTTGAAATCACAGAGCTTTGAAATCTTCACGTAGTCACTCACGTGACTCCGAAGTAAAATAGTAAGATTAAACGAGAACTTACCAGTATGAAGTTTGATCTGTATTTTATGAGGAGTTACGATGAGGGATTACATGCCCTCCGTTCCCACCCTCATTATATGGATCAAACTAATAAATTGATGTCTCCTTATCTTTACTATGTTTACTTCAAATAACTGTGTCTATCTGTGATTCCACACCGCTGCTTGGAAGTATGCCGCGCCTGCACGCTGAGCGGGTTCTTCACGTAATCCCTCATCGTAACTCCTCATAAAATACAGATCAAACTTCAAACTGGTAAGTTCTCGTTTAATCTTACTAATCTACACTATTCTTTTTTTGTGATGAAGCCATTTTCTATCCATCCTTAATTGCTTTTGACAAGGGGGTGAAGAACAACCGATTTCAATCGTCAACCCTCCTGGTAAACTTATACCCACCATACTACCATGAAAAGAGTTCCAGCATTTTGACTGTGTAACAATGATGGGACAATGACATATTTCCAGTTCAGGATAGTGTGCACCTTGGAGGAGACCAGCAGGATAGTGTATTCCCATGAGCTTGCTGATGGAGGTTGCAGGCTTTATGGATTGCTTCCAGAATAGCCTAGAAAAATAAATGCAGAGCAATTTTGATGGTACACAAAGCCACTCTGTGTGGGTGGTGAAGTGAATAAATGGTTATGGTGGTCTATGTAGTTTCAACCAAATTGTCTGCTTTGGTACACAAAAAAGCTGGAGAAACTCAGCGGGTGCAGCAGCATCTATGGAGGGAAGGAAATAGGCAACGTTTCGGGCCGAAACACTTCTTCAGACTCAAGAAGGGTGTTGGCCCAAAACGTTGCTTATTTCCTTCGCTCCATAGATGCTGCTGCACTCGCTGAGTTTCTCCAGCTTTTTTGTGCACCTTCGATTTTCCAGCATCTGCAGTTCCTTCTTAAACAAATTGTCTGCTTTGTTCCGCAAAGCGTAATGCTTTCTGAAATGTATTTTGCTGTACTAATTCGGGCAAGTGTAGAATATTCCATCACACCTCTGATTAGTATTTGTAGAAAGCTTTCAGGCGTCATAAGGTGAGACATTTGCCAGAGAAATCTAGCTTCTGGCCAGTTCATGTAGCCGCAGTATAAGGTGGAAAAGGTGCAGAGAAGATTTACGAGGATGTTATAAGGTCATAAGGTACTGGTGAATTAGACCATTAGGGTCGTCTAGTCTACTCCACCATTCAATCATGGCTCATCTATCTTTCCCTCCTAACCCCATTTTCCTGCCTTTTCCCCATAACCCCTGTACTAATCAAGAGTTTATCTAGGGTACACAAAATTGCTGGGGAAACTCAGCGGGTGCAGCAGCATCTATGGAGCGAAGGAAATAGGCGACGTTTCGGGCCGAAACCCTTCTTCAGACTCTATCTAGCGCTGCCTTAAAAATATCCAGGACTCGAGCTATTGGGAGAGTCTAGTCAGGCTAGAACTTGGAGTGCAGGAGCTTGAGGGGTGATCTTATAGAGATGTATAAAAGTGGAATAGATGTAGACCACACAGTCTTTTACCCATAGTAAAATTAAGAATCAACAGACATAGTTTTAAGCAGGGGAAATATTTAATAGATACCTGAGGGGCAACTTTTTACACATGGAACGCACTGCCAGAGGAGGTGGTTGAGGCAAGCACTATAACAACGTCTAAAAAATATTTGGACAGATACATGGGTTGGAAAGTTTTAGAGGAATATTGGCCAAATGCAGGCATGTGAGACGAGCGTAGACAGGGCAATTTGGTCGGCATGGATAAGTTGGGCCTGATTCCGCAATGTATGACTATGACACCATTTTTGTAACCGATTTGGTTGATTTTTGGTCAACAGTGATCCTTGAGGTGTCAATGGGAGATTCAGCTATGAGAAAGCTATTAAGTAACTGTTTAAACATTCTTTATATTATCTGCCATTTGCCAGTCCATGCCTGAATCATGTCCAGATCTTCGTGAATGCAGGCATGCTTCCTTTGCTTAAGACTTAAAAATTGCATTTTCCACTTCCAACGTATGAAGAAAGGAAGATAGACACAAAAACCTGGAGTAACTCAGCGGGACAGGCACTTCATCTAATCATCGGGTTTTTTCCGAGCATGGTAGCAAATGTTTCAAGCGTGCTTTAGCTCTTGTCCACTATGGCCCATCGTCATTTAAGGGTGAGGATTTTCTTGAAGCCTCGTCCACCTGCCGGTAATTTTTATTGTCCCCAACCATTCATGACCATATGTGTTAGGACCACAGATCTTTGATCTGATGTGTTGCTTGTGGGATTCCTTAGCTCTGTTGGTTTTGATGAAAAGCATGCATGTAATGCTAAGTTGAGGCTTCACCAGATCAGCCTTTCATTTTCAGGTATGCATAACACTGTTTCCATCATGCACTTGCGCACATCGTTGTATAAGTGTTGAATCTCTAGCTAGTTAATAATGGGTGATATTTCCCAAACTAAGAAGAGGCAGCTTATGGCGGTATACATTCTGCTGTTGTTGATGGTGGGGCCAACATTTATCCTTAATGTTAGTCCCCTCACCACCTGCCACAGATGCATTCTGGCATCCATGACCTTAAGTACTCAACTTGATGAACATTGGGGTCTCCCACATAGAGTACATATGGGAAACGTCTTCAGACTGCAATAGAGGAGTTTGGTGCATTGACTGAGATGCAATACTGCATTTGGGGCTATGGCTTGAGGAGTTCGTGCATCTAATCACTTTGGACAGCTCTATCCAAGTAGTCACCAGCCCCCAGATGCTTGTGAGGCTAACTTTGCCAAGCTAATTACTTTGGGGGTGACTTTGCTATGTCTAGATTTGGTGCCTAGGTTGATGCAGGGAGTTTTGATGTGTGTGTGTTTTGGACGAATATGGGGCGTGTGAGGGACAGACTATTGACTACACTACTTTGAGGTCAGAAACACGAAGTTGAATCTAACTGAAAGCATTTCATTTCAATTCTACTTATTTCACCAGCATCCCTCCACAACTGTGGCCCCAACCCACACACATACAATAAAAATGTAATGAAATATGCTGATAAAATTAATGCATTCTTTCTTAGAAAAATACGACATAATCCATATACTTAGAGATAGATTCCTCCATATCTTTCATCCAGAACTACAATTAATATTAACATTCTAGTTTTAAAGGTCACATATTAAAGCCTATTGTAAAAGAAAGCATAAAATTAAGTTCTTCCATCGCACCAATTATATTCTCCCTATTACTAAAATTAATTCCACATATCAAAGTTGTCACTTGTCATTATCAGTTCATTACAGAAATTCGTATAAATTCCATACTGAATGATTTCAACCATCATAAAGGTCAGTTAGAATGATTGTTATCATCATCTGTCATCATCTCCAATGAGAAATTCCATTATAATGGTTCAAAAACCTTCTATATGAGGCACCAATCTTTACTTGTTTTCTTCAGGTTGCTTTTTCTAAAACATCACAATTCAAAATATATATTTTTAAACAACATTTTTGAACTGCGCTCTGGCAAGATCTAAAGCAAGATACAAAATTATGCACATTCAATGATAGCAGATGATAAAGCCCATTTCGTATCATATTTTAAAGATTTATTAAGAATACACAATACTCATGAGCATTTCAGTTGTGCAAATTTAGAAATAAATGGGTTAAGGTTTGTTTGTCCACGGGTATATAGGGTCAAAGGGAACAACTCCTGCCTTTCAATGGATGGACTCAGGCAGTTGATATAATGGGACGGTCCTCATTGTCATCAATGCAACAAACCTAACACAGCTATATGTAGGAAGGAACTGCAGATGCTGGTTTAAACTGAAGATAGGCACAAAATGTTGGAGTAAGAGCCTGTCCCACTAGCATGCGACCTGCATGCGGCAAGCGCGACCAAGCCGGAAGCGGAGGTCGAGTGAGTGACGTGAAGTTCGAGCGAAGTCGCGCGTGATGTACAGCGTCAAGACGCTGCATACGGCTTCAAGACACTGGGTACAGCGTCGAGACGCTGCGCACGCCCGTCGAGGCGTTGCGTACGGCGTCGAGATGCTGCGCACGCCCGTCGAGGCGTTGCGTACGGCGTCGAGAAGCTGCGCACGCCCGTCGAGGCGTTGTGCACGGTGTCGAGGCGGCTGCGGGCCGGTAGGCCGTTGCCGAGCGGAATTTTTGAACGCGTTCAGTTTTTTGGAGCCCCGCGCGATGTCGGGACCAGCTCCACACAACTCCATACGGTTCCTGCGATCGAAGTGGGACCGGCCCCGCGAGGCCGTACGGCTCAAGCGACCACGTTAGGTCGCGCTTGCCGCATGGAGTCGCATGCTCGTGGGACAGGCCCTTAACTCAGTGGGACCGGCAAGGGTCTCGAACGAATCGTCATCCATTCCTTCTCTCCAGCGATTAAACCTAACGCAGCTTCTGGATATCTTTGGGTACCTTGGAGATTGCACTGCCACTACATAAGCAACAATTCTAGGGAGAGGGTGGATCAGAATGGGTTGATTTGGAAGAAGCTCAGTTTATAATCAAGAGGCTGCAGGGTCAGAACGAGCCTCTTGGTTTTCTGCACATTTTTATTGTCTCATTTCAGAACATTGAGATCTACTGTTGTATTCCTGAAATAAACGTTAGGGCCTGGCTAACACTCAATCTTAAATAGTTTCCACTTTCTAGATGCTGGAGCAAGAGATGGGTTTCACCTAAAGGCTCTCACAAAGAAAATTATTTTAATCAAAAGCTCAGAGAACATGCCCAGCATATGTGCAGGTTGAACATCCAGTTCTCATTTTCCAGGGTGAAGTAATACTCCTACTTTTTTAGGTCTGTTGATATTGGCTCAATGTTTGCTGGAAAAATAACATCATTTAATGCACATGCTGTGTTTATTGCATTTAAAAAAGAAACACCATTCATGATGAAGAAGAGACATAAGTGTTACAAATCGCCTCAAATTCCTGGACAATTTTTATCATTCCACTGTCACCCTCACAAAATACGATCTCACTATTAATCTCTCCATATGTGTTTGGAATGTGCTGAGCTTAAGCCATAAATATCAATTAAGTGCCAGGGAAAGTTTGGGTTAGTATTACTTAATGTAATGGCTCTGTTAATTGGATGATATATTGCCTTGACTTGGCATTTAACCTTGAGAGCTTAAATAAGGCTTTTTTTAGGCTGTTGAATCCCCGTTTCAAAAGTGATAAATGCTTCCTTAGATCTTACAAATGTTATGCTCCTAATTTTATTTTTACTTTTCCATTTGATTTTTGTCTTATTTTCTCTCTTTCTCTCTCAGACTAACTACCTCTTAATTCATTATTTCTGTCATTTTCTTCATTCTATTTAATCTGATGAATGCACCTTATTTTCTGTTCTATCGATAACTGGCTTATTCACTCAATCGTTAAATATCATTGGCACATGTAATAGTAGGTCTCATCATTTGTTCAGATGTTCCCTAGACTTTGTTGTGCTCTTATCAACTCACAACTCCAGCTACTTGCACACGAAAAATAACTCATGTTAAAAGACAAGGAAAAAAGCCAAGGTAGACAAAAGTGCTGGAGAAACTCGGCGTGTGGTGGTGTTGAGCATCTGCCTCACCCGCTGAGTTTCTCCAGCAATTTTGTCTACCTTCGATTAGAAAGATAGAAACATAGAAATTAGGTGCAGGAGTAGGCCATTCGGCCCTTCGAGCCCGCACCGCCATTCAATATGATCATGGCTGATCATCCAACTCAGTATCCCGTACCTGCCTTCTCTCCATACCCTCTGATCCCCTTAGCCACAAGGGCCACATCTAACTCCCTCTTAAATATAGCCAATGAACTGGCCTCGACTACCCTCTGTGGCAGAGAGTTCCAGAGATTCACCACTCTCTGTGTGAAAAAAGTTCTTCTCATCTCGGTTTTAAAGGATTTCCCCCTTATCCTTAAGCTGTGACCCCTTGTCCTGGACTTCCCCAACATCGGGAGCAATCTTCCTGCATCTAGCCTGTCCAACCCCTTAAGAATGTTATAAGTTTCTATAAGATCCCCTCTCAATCTCCTAAATTCTAGAGATTAGATAGATGCTGCCTCACCCGCTGAGTTTCTCCAGCACTTTTGTCTACCTTCGATTTTTCCAGCATCTGCAGTTCTTTCTTAAACAAAGGAAAAAAAGCCAGCTCATTAGGTGAACATAGGGTGTCCTGCTCCAGTAAATCACAAGGCAATACATTTCTTCAACTGGAAATTTCACATGCCAATCCCAGCTTTGCATGACAACTTATCTTCCTGTCCCAGTTTTATCCTTCTTAACAGAAATTGATATTTTTCATGGCAGAAGGTGCCTGATGGAAGGATGGATGGGCAGTTGGTACAATGCCTCTCCCACCACATTCACTGGACTTTTTCTGTCCTCCCAATGCATGGAACCGAAGTCCTCAATTCCATCCCGTCTGATGGTGGTGTTGAGCATTAGAGTGTCATTTCCTGCCCTACAGAGGCAACTGAGTGTAACTCAGGCCTCAGTGTTGGATGTGAAGACCTGGGAGAGGACATGACATTGGATTGCTCATTGGTCTGATACATTTAGAAGATTTTGCAGAACTAAAGTTTCTGACATTTTTCCATTGCCATAAGAGATTATTTCCATACTCTCAAAAGCACATTAGAGAGAAAAAGTCATGAGTTTAAGCCTTCTTAGGTCTTCTTAGATCAAAGAAGAAGTAAATTGGCATCTGGAGAAGGATCCCGACCTGAAAGAAAACCTATCTATGTCCTCCAGAGATGCTGCCTGACCCACTGAGTTATTTCAGCACTTTGTGTTTTACTTCTTAAATCAAATGTGGATTAATGGTTAAACCACCACCATTCACAGTGTTTTGATCACTGTTTACAAAAATGACGAGGAGCACTGAAGAAGGTGCAAAAATATTTACCAGTATGAAGTTAAAACAGAAAGATTTTAACTATCAGAATATAGTTTGCACTATTATCTCTAGAAAAGTGAAGGCTGAAGGAATTTAGTTAAGAAGGAGTTTGCTAGGATGGACAGAGAGAATGGAGTCAAAGAGTCATAGAGTCATACAGCAAAGATAGAAGCCCTCCAGCCTAACTTGCCCACACTAACCAACATGTTCCAGCTACATTAGTCGCTCCTGCCTGTGTTTGGGCCAATATCCCTCTTAACCTGTCCTATCCATGTACTAAATGTTTTTTAAATGTCACAACTGTATCTACCTCAACTATTTCCTCTGGCAGCCCGTTCCATACACCCATCATCCTTTATGTGAAAAAGTAACCCCTCAGGTTTCTATTAAATCCTTTCCCCTTCACCTTAAACCTATGTCCTCTGGTCCTCGATACCCCTCCTCTGGGCAAGAGACTCTGTGCATCTACCCGATCTATTCCTCTCATGATTTTCTCTCATGAAGGCATTGAAACTTTATCCTTTCAAGGTTTCAAGGTCAGTTTATTGTCACATGTACCAATTAAGGTACAGTGAAATTTGAGTTGCCATACAGCCATACTAAGTGAAAAGCAACAAGACACCCAACCACATAAAAGTTAACATAAACATCCATCACAGGGGATTCCACATTTCTCACTGTGATGGAAGGCAATAAAGTTCAACCTTCTTCTTTTTTGTTGTCCCGTGGTCGGGGCAGTCAAACCACCCGCAGTCGGGGCGATCAAAGCCCCCGGAGCCAGCGATCGAAGCCCCCATCAGGGTGACTGAAACACCCGCGTTGGTGGCGTTTGAAACTCTCTCCGCGGCATGGAGCTCCCAAGTCGGCCTCTTCTTACCAGAGACCGCGGGCTTCATGATGTTAAAGTCCACAGGCCCCTGCGGTTGGAGCATTGATCCCGGCAAAGGGATCACAAGCCCCGCGATGTTGAAGTCCCACAGACTCCCGCAGCTTGGAGCACCAGGTCGGTCTCCAGGAAAGACAGCCAACTCCACGGTTAGGCCGCAGTGGAGACGGAGATACGATACGGAAATAAATTGCATCTCCGTCAAGGTAAGAGATTGTTAAACATACTTTTTAACACATACTAAAAATAACAAAAAGAAGAAAGGACAGACAGACTGTTGGCGTGGCAGTCTCTGCTCTAAATGCATTATCAAATGAAATTCTGCAGATTAAACAGTTAAGTGTCTTCAACATTTGGATCCACTGAAATCAATTTCTACCTCAAAATGTTTCAGTTTGTTGGATAAGACAGCCCCAAGGGCACTCAATATTTAATTGTAAAAAATAAATTCAGTAAGGAATTCAGGTGAATTCTTCCACCCCGAAAATAATTAGAATATGGACACAGCTATGCCATATCAGTCAACTAAATATTATTTTCTCCTCCAACCTCATCTCCTCCAACCTCATCTATTGCATCCGCTGTTCTAGATGTCAGCAGATCTATATCGGTGAGACCAAGCGGAGGTTGG
Source organism: Amblyraja radiata (assembly GCF_010909765.2). NCBI lineage: Eukaryota > Metazoa > Chordata > Chondrichthyes > Rajiformes > Rajidae > Amblyraja > Amblyraja radiata. The sequence continues at coordinate 24,585,039 of NC_045956.1, forward strand.
GCGATCGTTTCGCCGAACACCTCCGCTCGGTCCGCAATAACCAAGCTGACCTCCCGGTGGCTCAGCACTTCAACTCCCCCTCCCACTCCGTCTCCGACCTCTCTGTCCTGGGTCTCCTCCATGACCACAGCGAGCAACACCATAAATTGGAGGAACAGCACCTCATATTCCGCTTGGGGAGCCTGCATCCTGGGGGCATGAACATCGAATTCTCCCAATTTTGTTAGTCCTTGCTATCTCCTCCCCTTCCTCAGTCCCCCTGCTGTCTCCTCCCATCCCCCAGCCTTCGGGCTCCTCCTCCTTTTTCCTTTCTTGTCCCCCCCCCCCCCCCCCCCCCCCCCCCCCCACCCCCGATCAGTCTGAAGAAGGGTTTTGGCCCGAAACGTTGCCTATTTCCTTCGCTCCATAGATGCTGCTGCACCCGCTGAGTTTCTCCAGCTTTTTTGTCTACCTTCGATTTTCCAGCATCTGCAGTTCCTTCTTAAAAACTAAATATTATTGATGTATTTAGGAGGACGTTTGATAATGTATTAGGGAAAAGGAACTGTAAAACGTGCTGATAGTTATAGATGAATAGGAACAGGTATGTGGAGATCATGAGCACAATGCCAGATGAACTGGGCCACTGCCCGTAGAACTTAATGCAAGTGGGTTTCAAGGCAACAAGGTAGATCGCTGTAAGTAAGAAGACCCTTTAAAATTATATAAAGCAATTTTTGTAAAACAAAAACATTCTTCTGCGATTTAACTTCCACAGAGTTAGCTCATTTTTTTATTTATGAGCTAGGACTGGCATTGTTAAAAAAAACACATGTCTTACAGAAATTGATATTATATGCTCTAACTTACATTGCATATGCCTTTTTACTATTTATTGGTATAATCAATGCAAAATAACTTTTATTTTCATAAAACCTGTAGCACCTTTAATGATCAGACATGCCACAGAGGTTCAGGCTTATATTGGTGCTAAGAATGTATTCTGCAACACAATACCCATACTGTTATTAGAATTTAATTAAAGTTAGATCATATCAAGAACATATTTCCAGCATTCTTTTAAAATGGGACAAAACATTTTTGCAATTGTAAGCTCAAAGGGTTCTACTGCATTATGTGCAACAGTGAGACTGAAGATGTATTGTGCAGCCTTATCTGCATCCACCTCATTTAATTCTGTTAAAAAGTAGGACGCTATTTCAGTTCAAGGATCTGTACAACAAAAAAACTCTTCATTGCACACATAATATGGTTATCAGTTCATCTTGGACATCGTAAAACTTTCATAACAAAAGCCCTGTTTACATGAAATAGAATTGACTCTCTCTGCATGATTTCTTTTCAACCCACACTGGTCATTGATAGTTCATTGTATTTACAAAGGACTACAGGTATCGTGTATATTTCTTCTGTTTTCCTCATGTACCAAATCTTGCATAAGTGGACAATATAGCACCCACTTTGTTTTATTGCATGGAATTGTAACTATGCAGAATACAGTTTGAACTGTCAAAATAATTTTTGCCATTCATTTCTGAATGAACAGAAATCTATTCCAACTAAATAATATGAAGAGAATACATTGACAGTTCACAAACAGCACTTCTGAGACACCAGCTCAGACCTTCTACCTCGAACCTCATTGGGATTGAGTGATTAGCTGAGTAATTGTAATTTTTGATTGTGAGATGAGATTCCATTTTAGTCTTAATCATTACTAAGATTAAAGCTCTTAATTCCTCAGTAACTTTGCTTAATCCTGCCACTATGTCAGCTCACATGCTCCTGTAACTCTCATCTAAACCTCTGCTACTTCTAGACTTAACTATTCAGCACATACCTGTTCAACTTTCTGGCTCTGAGCAAGTGTTCATAACAACTTTATTACTCATGCCTTAACTTGCACTCAGCCATCAACCCAGTACCAAGTCACCCAAGTTTGATTCCACTTGGACAGTGAATTTAGACTTTAGTATTTAGAGGTACAGCGTGGAAATAGGCCCTTTGACCCACCAAGTCAGAGCGAACTAACAATCACCCGTGCACTCGTTCTATCCTATACAATAGGGACAATTTTACAGAAGCCAATTCATCTATAAACCTGCAAGTCTTTGTATTGTGGGTGGAAATCAGAGCACGCAGAGAAACCCCATGTGGTCACAGGGAGAATATCAAAACTCTGTACAGCCAGCACCCATAGCCAGGATTGAACCCAGGTCTCTGACGCTGTAAGGCAGCAACTCTACCACTGCACCACTGCGCTGCCTTTAAAAAAAAAGGCAATTGTGTTGGTAACCTCAGCCTCTGTTAATCTGACAATATCATGTCTGTTAATCTAATAATAACCAGTGAATACATTTAAAACATCAAATCTTCATTTTCAAATCACTCCATGACTTCTCATCATTATTTCACTATTACTTTCCAGCCTAGCAACTTTCCAAGAAATCTGTACCTCTGCTTCCGAAGTCTTCTGATGCCCTAATCTTATCTCTTCGAGACTTTGCAGTCCTGTCAAATGCAAAGCCTAGAATTGTTTCTCTGCATCTCTGCCTCTGTTTCTCCTCTTTCAACCCTATTTATATAAACCACATCTTCAGTAATTTGCTTTTATCTCTTTTTGCAGCTCCTGGGCTGTCATGATTGGAGCAATGTATTATGGTAAAAATATTTAAACTGTTATTTTTGCTTCCATGGAAACATTTAATTGTAAAAAGTCTCAAAGCACACACACACACACACACACACACACACACACACACACACACACACACACACACACACACACACACACACACACACACACACACACACACACACACACACACACACACACACACACACACACGGGAAATCTGAAAATATCCAATATAAATAAAATTCAAAAGTCTCATTCTTTTATAAAAATTGTAGTTCTTAACTTTTCTAAATCCCTAATTTCCTTTCAAAAAATAAAATGTCAGTCTAAGTTTTTTAAAAATGGCAAAACAAATTGGAGCTACAGATTCAGAATTGTAGATCTTTATCAGAATCTTTTTTCAGATATTCAGAACTGTCATGAGTGTAATGCTGCTAAGTAAGGTGTTCAGAAACACTTACTTCCCTCTGATATTACAAAGACTGTTACTTGATAGGCTGTGAAAATGCAAACTATCAAAGAATAGACTGCCTAATATTAAAGGTCATAAAGTTCCTGCTGCATCAACCAATGTTACTTGAACTTCTGATTGAAATTCCCGAGAGAGGTTTAGTCTCACAGGTCTCTAGAGAGCTGCATTGGTTGGTGTTCAGACTGAGTTTATACTCACCACAGATTTAGATCACCAGTGATCAGTAAATCCTTTTCAAACCATTTGGATCCAAAAGTCCTTTGAGGGGTAAATCCTTTGAAGTAATATACTTTGTTCTTTTCAGCTGTTTTACTACTTTTTTAAATAGATGTGATAATCTCTGGTATTCTGGCAGTGTGAGCACGTTTTTCTTTTTTGCGAATTTCAGGGTAATAAGCACCTCTTCATATAGGCAGATGAGAATTTAAAAAAATAAACTTATTTTTCTTTTGTTCACTATAATGTGTGGCCGCTTCACAAATATTCTCATGTTGCACTAAACCATGTTTGTGATTTCGAGTGGAAGTGCAAGCATTTACTTGTAGCTAGGGGAAACATGAAGTTCCAACTAATGATGATTTAAAAAAAGAAACGGTATACTAAATAACGTATGGCATTTAAATTTTTTTGTATTATTCTAACAAATAAAAATTATTTGGATTGGAGAACACAGCTTTTCTGACCTTTATTAGACTGATGCAAACTTTGCAATGTCAGAGATTAAATTTCCATCTCTGCAAAATTGATTAGTTTTTAACTTGTTTTCTACATTAGGAAGCTGCTGCAGCTCATAAGAAATATTGAATACTGTTGACGAATTTAAATGTTTCATATATTATTTTTTTCCACATCTAGAAGCCCAAGAAGCTTGTCCAAATAGTAGCTCAATAAGTATGAAAAAGTAATTGTCTTTTGATTTGTAATGTTAACCTCGTAAATTGTTACATAACACTCTAGAATTTTAATACGTTCACAGGATTTTTTTTAATGTTATTTTAAATGGCTTATTTGAAGTAGTAAACACAGAGTGCAGAATGAAGTAATTTCAATTTCAAGCTGCTATAATTTCTACTCTCAAAGTCATAAATATCCTTCAGTAATGCAACAAGGTTGTTATAAGAAATGTACCATGAATTCACAATGGGATTACACTTTTTTTTTGTACATAAACTAGTCACGCAAATTAATTCTTATTTACATGTGTAACAATAACACACCTATCTATACAGAAAGTCGTACTTCAGAAAATCAAGTAATTTGGCTCACCACATCCACGTTACCACTGGGCATCAATCCCAATTAATTCCATCTTCCAGCATTGGCCCAAAGTCTTCAATGACTTGGCAATTCAAGTGCTCAACTACACAATTCTTAAATGCAATTCTTTTTTTTAATAATAATATTTTTTATTAGAAGCATATGCATATCATAATCCAAACTAACACAGACTTTGTTTAACGATTACATATTATTAGTATCTAGGGTCCCGGGGTCCCAGCTATCAAAATAGCTGGGGTCCTCATTTATCAATTACGTATTAACACTGGTTCTAATTGTTTATTTTTATTTATAGATAGAAAGAGAGGAAAGAAAAAAGAGAGAGTTAAAAAAAAGAGTAAATCATCAAAAATACAGTTTAGGAGATAGGTCCGTAGGTTAAAAGATGTAACTATTCATCTAATCCTGGATTCAAGTTTCAGTCAGGTTCCCGTGCTGGACCAATCTACCCCTTCAAATAATCTATAAATGGGGACCATATTCTAGTAAATAATTCTGGTTTGTCAATTAAGACGAGTCTCATTTTTTCCAAATGTAAGGTATCCGACATCTCCATAATCCACATTTTAATTGTGGGGGTTGTTGGGCTTTTCCAAAATGTTAATATTAATTTTTTCCCAATTATACTATAATCAAGGTAATTACTTTGGCTTGTTGTAAGTTTTAGGCATTGTTCTGATATTCCCAGTATTATTAGTTTAGGGTCGGGATCCAATTGGATATTAACAACTTCGGAAATAATTTTTAAAATATCCATCCAGAAATTTTTAATTTTTATACATTTAAAAAAGTATGGGTTAAATTAGCCGCTGAATATTGACATGTGTCACAGACAGGGGAGATATTAGGAAAAATTCTATTAGATTTTGTTTTAGAATAATGCAGTCTATGTAGTGCTTTAAATTGTATTAAAGAATGTCTGGCATTTAACGAGCATTGATGTATGTGTTGTAGACTTCCATGCCAAATATCTTTTGTTATAGGTTGAGCTAATTCATTTTCCCATGCTTGTCTATATAATTCCGTCAACAGGATCTCATTATCTAACAGAGTATTATAAATGTAAGATATTAATTTAACTGTATTTGGGTGTTTATTCAAACATTCATCAAGAGTCTCTGGCTCTCTATTTCTGTATTCTTGTGTATGTGATTTAACATAATCCCCAAGTTGTAAATATCTAAAAAAATTTTTTGAATGTAATCCATAATTCTGTTGTAACTCCTGAAATGAAAGAAAAATACTTTTTTCTATAAAGATGTCCTTCCTTTTTAATTCCATAATTTTTCCATTGTACAAAACCTTGATCCAACACAGAAGGTTTAAATGAAGGATTGTTTACAATGGGGAGAGGAAGTGATAAATTGTCCAATTTTAATGTGTTTTTTTGAATTGTTTCCAAATTCGTATACCACTGTATATTATAGGGTTTTCACTATAGGTTTTTTTTATTCAGTTTATTAAAAATATGAACTTTTGGTTGGAAGATATGGATCAGCAACCAGACTGGTTAAAGCTGGAAAAGGAAGATTGGTTGCCTTTTGAAATTGGCCCGATTCTGTTAGCTCCCACAAAACTGAATTAAATGCAATTCTTAAAAGCTGATAAGGGAAATAGATTCCTGCAGTCGAATTTATCCATACCACTCATAATTTTATGTCCCTCAATTATATCCCTTCTAACATGCATTATTCTTCTATTTATGAACATGAAATAATGTATTATGAGCCTGTCCCACTTAAGCGACTTTTTAGGCTACTACAGGAGACTATGAGGTCGCCACAAGGTCACCACATGTTTGCTGGAGGTTGCAGGGGTGACGCCTGCACGATGGTGAGTAGTTCCCGCATTCTCGTAACTAGTCACGGCATCATTCTGGTCGTCAGGAAGGTGTAGGTTGTCATAGGTTGTCCGTAGGTTGTTGCCGGTGCTGACCGGTGAATTTCATTGGCTCATTGGGAAAAAAAACGTTTTCAGAACCAAGGATAACCGACCGGTAATGTTAATGTCCGCTGAGTTTCACAGCCGTGTATCTCTGGCTTCTTAAAATTTGTCTCCATTTATTCTCCCCACCCCATCTCCCCCCATCCCCCCCCCTCTCCCCCCCTCTTTTAAAGTACTTAAGTGACCGTTCCCGTACACTGTGCTTTCACCATCTTAATTACAGCGCCAACCTTCCTGTTCATCATGGTGTGTGTCTGTATCACATTGGCTTTGCACCATGTGAATTTCACTCAGACAGCGCTCCCCCCACTTGCCCTGTCCCACGCCTGCATAACTGGCTGGTGAAGGAAGTGATTTGTGTATGTGTGTGTGTTCCACTCTGACTGTCATCGTTCCAGTCGCCATTCCAGTCGCTGGTTTTTCAGCAACCTGTAACGACTTGACAGTCGCCGGCAGTCACCTGAAAAATCACCTAAGTGGGACAGGCCCTTTAGTATTTGAATCTGATCTATGAGAGGCATAGTGCAAAATCTCAAAGATAGTAACAAAAATAATGCAACATGCAACCTTAATTGTCATCATTTGGAACTTAAGCATTACCATTGCCCAGTGAGGGGATCTTCTTATCGAGTCCACATCACAAGATTAGAAATTGTTCAGCCGGAGCTGAACACACTTCTCGGCATCTGCATATAATTGCGTCTTGCACTTCTTATGTTTGTTGTGCTTCTTGGTGGAAAGATTGGTGGAAACAAGGTTGCGACGTGAACACTCTTTCCTCAACCCCAGTAAAGAGATGATGGTATTATTTGTAAGAGGCATTCTGCATCTTATATACATCAGTGATGTTGCCTGACCCACAGTTTTACTCCACCACTTTGTGTCTTTTTTTTTGTAAACCAGCGTCTGCAGTTCTTTGCTTCTATATTCATCAGCCTGGAGTGAAGCTAATTTACAAGAATGATCCCAGGAATGAGTAGGTTAACCTATGATGTGCGTTTGTGGGCCTGTATTTGCTGGAGTTTAGGAGAATGAGTGGGGGAACCTCATTGAAACGTACAGAATATTGAAAGGCTTGGATAGAGTGGATGTGGAGAGAATTTTTCCACTGGTGGGAAAGTCTAGGACTAGAGAACATAGCCTCAGAATTAAGGGACGTTCTTTTAGGAAGGAGGTGAGGAGAACTTTCTTTAGTCAGATCGTGGTTAATCTGTGGAATTTTTTGCCACAGAAGGCTGTGGAGGCCAAGTCAGTGAATATTTTTAAGGCAGAGATAGATAGACTCTTGATTAGTACAGATGTCAGGGGTTATGGGGAGAAGGCAGGAGCATGAGGTTAGGAGGGACATATAGATCAGCCATGATTGAATGGCGGAGCAAATTTGATGGGCTGAAAGGCCTAATTCTACTCCTATCACTTAAGACATATGACCTTAAGTGTTATAGAAGATAGATGACCTACCTTTTGACAGAATTCAATCTAAATATTCCACACATTTGCTCATGATGAGTCTCCAGTTCTAAAACTCTCAGCAACAGTGATATTCCAGCCTATTGTACACACCAAAAAATTTGAACAGAGTTATCTTTCACTTACTGGACTTGCGTTGACTGGAAATACAAGGCATTGCAGATGCTGGTTTACCAAAAAAAATACAAAGTGCTAGAGTAACTCACCACATCAGGTCGGTGATAGATAGGGGATGATTCTGGTCGGAATCATTCTCAAGACTGATTGTGGAAGGGGAGGAAGAGAGATGGAAGAGAGAAGAGGCAGATGGTTGGACAAACGGCAGAGATGAAAAGACAGAAAGTGTGAGATAAGGATAGTGCAAACAGTGTGTTTTATTGTGTAGGAAGGAACTGCAGATGCTGGTTTACACCAAAAAAAAGACACAAAATGCTGGAGTAACTCAGCAGGACAGACAACATCGCCGGAGAGAAGGAATGGGTGACTTTTCAGGTGGAGTCTGAAGAAGGGTCTCGATCCGAAACGTCACCCATTCCTTTTCTCCAGTGATGCTGCCTGTCCTGCACAAAACTGCATTCACTGGCTGAGCCAAAACATAAGCTTGAATATGCACCTAACCTAATTTGCCCTTTAACAAATAAGTTTGTTCTAATTCAAAGTTATTAAGATGTTAAATTCAAGGTGAATGCAGAGTGGAAATAAATGAACAATCTCTGAAAGGCATTATGGAATCAGCCATCAAGATACAATTTAGCAGGAAAAGGAAATGTAAAATTTAACTCAAAAATGAAAACTACCGAAACAAAGCTTCATGTATGAAATCACATCTTTAAATATTGGAGTAAAATCTACGGAACTCTTTGCAGCACTAGCATTAATCATCATTTTTAAATATGAATCATTGATGATACACTGGTCAACCTGAGGACCACCTTCAGCAACAGACTGGTTCCACTAAGATGCAGCACAGAACACCACAGGAGATCCTTTTTCCCTGTGGCTATTAAACTGTATAACTCCTCCCCCTTCTGTCATGGGGTAGACTGACTCCCCCCCCCCCCACCCCCCACCACCACCACCCCCACCACCACCACCACCACCACCACCACCACCCCCGCCTCCCCAATCCTTGCACATCCCCAATCCTGGACTTTCCACTTGTCACATTAATTTCATGTTTCATGGATCTTGTATTTCATGACTATTGGCAAATCAATTTCCCTCCTGGGATAAATAAAGTTTATCGTTTCATATCGTTTTGTATTTGTGTTCATGTGGAAATTATGATGTAACTTTAAATTTTCTCAAATATGCAGAACTAAAATGGGTCAATGCCCCTAACCTGTGCTCTATAAATGGCCAACGTTCACACATTTCTTGTATCCCATCACCTCACATAATACGTTGACTGCTGTGCCTCTGGAAACCAGGGGTCATTGACATCCTCAGATTTCTGCTCTCATGATCATTTCAAGCTACCGCTGCTACTTGTTGGCACATCCCCATTTTTTAATCACCGCTACATTGGGTAAGCCACCAAACTCCACTCCCAAGGAGAAAATACTTCATCTGCTTTTCCTTCAGTCCAGAGGAACAGCCAGAATGGCCACAGGTCTTTGGCTGCTTTGCATTTTTCACAAACCTCAGGCATTCAGAAACTGCACCCAGATCCTAAAAGGGACATCACTCTCAACAGCCAGCCAGAGCTCCTGCCTGCAGATAGAGTGTCTCTATCATCCCTCTGCACACAAAAAAGCTCCTGTGGGCACTAGTTTTCATCATAGGATATTATTGCCACGTCTAGAGAAAAATGAAATAAATTAGACGTCTCATTACAATCTTGATCATTTGAAGTTTGTCTGAAAACGTGAATTTTGATACGGAGATAAAATCAACCTTGAAACTAAATGCTAACAGTACCTATTAAGAGGAAATCATGTTAAGTCTATGGGAGCTAAATCTTTTAATGTAACTAAAATTAAGTTTCAAAAACTTGATTAATGACAGCAAATCTCTATAACTGTAGGCAAATGCATTTTCATTGTCCATCGGTTACATTGTACATTGGCACTTATATTTCTCACCATTTGTGAATACAAATGTGTCAGATATGTAAGAGTGGAAGACTTACAAATCAAATCAGGGTCTTTGCTTTTGAAATATGATCATTTTGGTTAAGAAGTCACTCGATTATCTCACATTTCCTCAGAATACCATATGTGGTCTTTGAAAAACGAACAGTTTAGCTTGGAGCAGTAACACAATACAGCATTTATTAGTTACACTTTCATTCCTTTGTTTCCCCAAGTATTCTATTTGAAATGATTATCAGAAATAACAAGAGGAGGATTGAAAGCATCATGTTCATTTATTTGTTAATATCATGGAATAAAGTAAGCATGCTTGCCAAAGAAAACAAAAGTCTTAAAATAAAGAGTATCACTAAAGTAAAAGACATTTCTCTTACGATTGTCAATATCTTGAAACAGCGACAGCTGCCATATAATGTAATCATTTCCATAGCCAGAGGAACTCTTGCAAAGCAGTCGAAAATATGAGCCAGCACCGAAGAAAAATACGTCAGTTCATTTAGAAAAACATGTTTGACTCTTAAAGGTACATGCAAATTCAGACTGAAAACACTGGGAAATAAATCAAGGGGAAAGGGATAGGTTTGTTCAACAAGAGTTCAACAGAAAATGTAAAACATAATTTAAAATAAAGACCACATTTATTTTCAGATTGTTTGGCAAACGACTTAACTTCGGTCAGAGATAGGCTGAACTGTCGGAGAAATGGCACAAAATTAAAGCAGAATATTTGGAAAACATATGCAAAAGTTCAGAATGTGCAATGCGTTGGAAAACAAAGCATAACAATTTTGCTTTCCAGCACAAAGATTAAAACTTCAACCTAAGTGTTTATAGATATAAAACACAATTTTGTTTATTAATTGTACTGTTTTAAAAATGAAAAGTGAATTAAATTATTTCTCATTGATGTACAGTACAGGACACAATTTTATCATGTTTATCACCAACTTCTACCCTGCCCTAAATTCAATTCAAATTCATACTGACTAATTCTGACATTTCTCTTCCTTTTCTAGATCCCACTAACTCAGGGGACAGACTTGCCACAGACCTCTTCAGTAAACCCACCGAATCCCACAGCTACGTCGACTGTATGGAGTGGATCAGTGGCCAGCGGTGGAGTTGCTGCTTTACAGTGTCATAGATCCAAATTTGATCCTGACTATGGGTGCACTGTCTGTACGGGATTTGTACGTTCTCCCTGTGATCGCGTGGGTTTTATCCGGTTTCCTCCCACATTCCAAAGATGTACAGGTTTGTAGGTTTATTGGCTTCTGCAAATTGTAAATTGGCCCTAGTGTGCAGGATAGAGCTCGTGATCGCTGGTCGGCATGGACTCAGTGGACCAAAGGGCCTGTTTCTGTACTGTATCTCTAAAGTCTAAAGCAGAGATCAACAACCTAAGGCCCACAGGCCGAATCCGGCCTGTAACCCAAAATCACACGGCCCACAGGCGTATTTTTCTTCAATTCGTTTTCGCTACCTTGGAACTGCAGCCAGACCCGGGGACGCGAGCTGATCTGGGGACGGCAGCTTGTCCCGGGGCACGCAGGCCCAGGACAGGCGAGCCGACCTATGAACTGCAGCCAGTCCCGGGGCACACCATCCGCTCACAGATCGATGTGGATCTATCTATGAGGTGGTGCCATCTATCTGTGAGCGGATGGCACCATCTCATAGATGTGGCCCACCATATGCAGGGGAGGAGGAGGAGGAGGAGGAGGAGGAGCCATCTTGGTGAACGGCTGCTGGCCAGCAGCCGTCCGTCTTAAATTCGTTTTTTTTAGTTTTTAGTGAGTCCTGTTTTTTTGTTTGTAGGGGATATAGTCTTTTAATGTGGGGGGGTAGGTGTTACTTTATTTATAGGTCCCTACCTGGTCGGTGTGGCAGCCTTTTTTCCGGGCTGCCCGTCGACCCGTCCTCGTGGCCTACCAGCGGGCTTGGAGCGCCGTTTCTTGGCGGGAACCACCCAGCACCTCGGCCTGGGTGGCGGCACAGCATTGGAGCGCTGGAGCGGGCGATGCCTTGCCTGGGTCGCCGCGCTGGAGCTCTGGCGAGCTGGACCGCCGTGAGCAACATCTCCGGGCTGCGGGTTTGCGGAGCGGAGAGGCGGCGTGCGGAGAGACGGCGTGCGTAGAGGCGGCAAGGCGGCAGTGCGGAGAGCGGGCGCCGACTTTTTCATCTGGAGCCTGGGAGCGCCAAACCGGCGCGGCCTTGTCGGCTTCGGCAGCTGCGGGCTCCAACCAAGAAGCGGCCGTTCCAGGTGGCCCAGCCGCCGAAAGGACTCTCCCGACGCCGGGGCAAGACCACCCGGTGAGAACGGCCAGGGACATCGGGCCTCCGTAGAGGCAATTGCGGTGGCCTCAATAGGCCTGACTTTGGGGTGAACATGAGGTGGGGACTGGACATTGTGCCTTCCTCCACAGTACTATCCACTGTGGGGGGATGATTTTTTTGTCAAATTGTAGTCCTGTAGGTCTGTGTCCAAGATGGCTGCCGTGAAGAGAGAGTGGACGCTGGCGCGCTTTGGCTGCCGCTGCTCTCTTTTCACACTGTGTTTTTGATTTTCTGTTTTTGGATTGAATTCTGTTTTTAATTTGTGTCACTGTGATGTCTTTAATTACTTGTTTTATTCCGATTATATGTTTTTATTCCGATTACTATGTAAGGTGTCCTTGAGATGTATGAAAGGCGCCCATTAAATAAAATTTATTATTATTATTATTATATGCACACAGACATGGGTCCTGGCCCTATGCAGGACAAGGTTGCCGACTGTATCTGCTCTCATGACTAGACCTGCTGATGTGGGACTTCTGAAATGTCCCCAATCTTCTGGAAACATGGCTTCCCCTCTGCCATTGTCAATGGAGCCCTCACAAACATATGGTCCAGACCCCACATATCTACACTTACTCATCCTCTTCCCAGTCTCACCTTTGACCCTGCCGACCTCCAAATCCATTACATAATTATCCATAATTTCTGCCAGCTCTGAGGTGATCCCAGCACTGATCCTATCTTGCCCCTCTCCCTCCCTTTATGCTTTCCACATAGAACGCTCTATTTGTGGTTGGCATATTAATCTCTCCCCACCCACCTTTCCTGCCACTGGCACTTGTCAAAGTGGGCTAACATAGATTTAATGTGAATGGGTGATTGATAGTTGTATGGACTCGGTGGGCAAAAGGGCCTGTTTACACACTGTATCTCAAAGCTAAACCACTCTAGTTTCCATTTAAGCTTTAACCCTTCCTTGTCAGAAGATAGTAATGATATTGGGACTACATATGTAGTCCATGCAAACTTGACACTTCCACCAATGACATTCTAGAAGTTGAGCAACAAAGTTTGAACTAGCCAAGGACATCCAGATTCTTCCTTCCTCAGAAGAAATTATCTGAATGAGGAATCAACCTCAGCAAGCCGGGTTGAATTGCATTTGAGCTCCCGATGAAAGAGTACCTCATCCACTTTCCAATATTTAGTCCACTGTTGAGCTGCACACCTGACCTACTGCTCCACCCTTTTCAGGATGGTGGCAGTTCTGGGTCATACCAAAATTAAACATTTGCGGATGTTTGAAATCTGAAATAAAAACAAAAATGCTGGAAACACACAGCAGGCCAGGTAGCGTCCAGAGGATGAGAAACAGGTTGATGACCTTTCATCAGGGTCACCTTTCATCCAAAAGAATCAAATACACAGGACAAGATGTTAAGAAGTTCCTTGTGCCAATAGGTGGGGAGCATTTCACGACATTCGTTGATTGTTGAGAGTGGTAGACGCTCAACATCGGTGGGGGCGGGGGGGGGGGGGGTACGTATATCTTGGCCTGGGTAACCTTCAGGACTGTTGGGCACAGGACACATCATCAGTAGTGTACCCTTGCATCACTGGGTGTTTCGGCCTTTTAACACTATACACCCTCCACAAGGGCGGCCCGCTGCAGGATGATCAGCCCTCAGCGCATGTCCCGTGTCAAACCATCCCAAAGATTCACCCTGATATACTTGGGGCCCAGCATGGGTCTTTCCGCTTGAGCCAAATCCACCGGCTGCTTCTTTCAGCCGCCTCTGAGAGTGATCTTATGGTCTTCCGCAGAGCCTGACCGTGGATTCCAAGCTCCTTCAGCAGTCTGATGGTAGATGACGCAACAAATCCTCTGCATCCCACTTCAACTGGATAGCCTTTGGTGTTCCAGCCACGCTGCGTTGCCTCTGCTGCAAGCTCTGCGTAGCGCAGCTTCTTACGCTCATAGGCCTCCTCAACAGAGTTCTCCCATGGAACTGTGAGCTCTATGATGTAAGCAGTCTTCTGTGAAGGGGACCAGAACACCAAGTCTGGCATGAGGTTGGTGGAAGCAATTTCAGGTGGAAAAATTAGTTGTCGGCCGATGTCCGCCAGCATCCTCCAGTCACGGGCCCTGCATAGGTTTCCTTCTTCTGATCTGGTGGAAGGATGTTTAGATGTTTTCTGTCCATCTCGGACAAAGGTTGTTGCCCTTGGGGGGGGGGGGGGGGGGGGGGGGGAGGGTTGCTTGCTCTCGGAGGCAAGGAGTTGGTCGCACACCGCCTGTTCTCAAGGGCTGATGCCAGGCTTTTTAGTACCTGATTATGCCGCCACGTGTATCTCCCTTGCGTGAGGCTGGTCTTGCAGCCTACCATGATATGTTTGAGGGTCGCTGGAGTTGGGCAGAGGGCGCAGGTTTGATCCTCGCCGTACCACTGATGGAGGTTCTTTGGTGATGGAAGCACGTCATAAGTCGCTCTGATGATGAAGCTGATCTTGCTTGCTTCCATTTCCCATAGTTCTTTCCAGCTGATCTTCCTCCGCTCCACACCTTCCCACTGCATCCATTGCCCCTGTTTGGCAAGAGAGACAGCCTTTGCACTTCTTGCGGCCTCCTCCTGTCGCCACACCTCCTCGACCACCAATGCCCTCCGCTCTGATGTTGTGGCCTTTCGCCAAGTTGGTTTACTTGTCGTAAGGCCAAAGCCTCCTCTTCCCTGCCGGACTTGCCCCACGATGTCTTTGTGCCTCAGGGCTGATGAAGTTTGCTGTACTGCATCAGATGGTGTCCACTTCCGGCCAGTTACTAGGGGTGGCGCAACAGCACTGATGGTCTTGTCTCTAGAGTCCCTCAGTGTCATCTGGAGTCTTACTTTAGAACACTTGTATTCCTCTGTTAGACTAGTGAGAGGTAGTTCCAGGACCCCTTTGCCATATAGGCTGATGTTAGTTAGACATCGTGGGACCCCGAGCCATTTCTTCGCGTATGAAGTTATGGTTCGCTCCATCTTCTCCACAGTTGTTATTGGGGCTTCATAAACGGTCAGTGGCCACATTGTCCGAGGAAGGAGTCCGAACTGTAGGCACCAGAGCTTCAGTTTCCCAGGCAGTAGGGTCTGATTGATGTTCTCCAGGCCGTTGACAATTTCTTGCCTTAGTTGTTGCACCTGCTCTTTGTCCTTGAGACTTGCGTTGTACCATCTGCCCAGGCTTTTAACTGGCTGCTCAGACACTGTTGGTATTGGGTCGTCACCGATGCAGAACCTTGTGTCTCTAAGCACCCCCTTGACTATGGAGATGCTTCGAGATTTACTTGGTTTGATTTTCATTCGGGCCCACTTGATGTTCTCCTGCAGCTTTCCAAGTAGCCGCTTGGTGCATACTGCAGTAGTGGTTAGTGTTGTCATGTCGTCCATGTATGCCCTGATGGGTGGCAGACGGAGCCCAGCCCTGGTTCGTTCACCGCCCACCACCCATTTTGAGGCCCTGATGATGACTTCCATGGCCATTGTAAAGGCCAAGGGTGAGACTGTGCAGCCTGCCATGATGCCTACTTCCAAGCGCTGCCATGTTGTACTGAAGTCAGCTGTTGTGAAGCACAGCTGCAGGTCTTGGAAATAGCTCTTGACCAGTGTGGTGATGAGCTCTGGTACATGGAAAAAGGCAAAAGATTCCCAAAGGAGTTCATGGGGAACTGAACCAAATGCATTGGCCAAATCGAGGAAGATCACATGTAGGTCTCTCTTCTCCTTCTTAGCTGCTTGGATCTGGTGCCAGATCATGCTTGTATGCTCCAAGCAGCCCGAAAATCCTGGAATTCCTGCTTTCTGTACAGATGTATCAATGTACTTGTTTGTTACCAGATAGGTGGACAGCCTTTGTGATACAATGCTGAAAAATATTTTTCCCTCGACGTTGAGGAGACATATTGGCCGGAATTGGCTGATGTCTGACGCATCCTTTTCTTTAGGTATTAGCACGCCGCCGGCCCTTCGCCATGCCTTAGGTATTGTTTGCTTCTTCCACACCACCCTCATGAGCTTCCATAGAAAGCGTAACACATCCGGTGCGTTCTTGTAGAGCTTGTATGGTACTCCGTTTGGCCCCGGAGCTGATGCTGCTCTTGCTCGCCGGACAGTGTTCTCTACCTCTTTCCATCTCGGAGGGCTGGTGTCCAGGTTGAATTCAGGTGGTTGAATAGGCGGGATGTCATGTGGGATGACTAACTGCTCATGCCTTTTCGTGTCTTGGTGGGCCTTTTCCAAGTGTTCCTCCAATTCCCGTTTTGATGTTTTCAAAGTTCCACTTTTTTCCTTTGCGAAGAGGTCTTTGATGAAGTTGAAAGGGTCTTTGTAGAACCGTGTTCTTGTGTGTTCTTTCTTCTTGCGAAGTTTCCTCAAGTTCTCTGCTTTTCGCAAGGTTGCCAATCGGCTCTTGATGTCCTCTTGGAGTAGCATGAGACCTTCTCTCTCTGCGTCAGTTGCTTTTTTCCATTGCTTTTTCAACTGTCTCCTCTCTCTCCGATTAGCCTCTCGATCTCCTGCTGCCTCCTGGACTTGATTGGTGTTGGTAATTTCTTTCCACCTCTTCCTTTACTCACCCCAAACCGTTCTTCTCCGTAGCTGTAGATTGTGTTGCCCATCCTTTCCCTGTGCCCGCTTGTTGCTCCAAGATATGTATAAGGTCACTGTTGACCATCTCCCACTCTTTCTTTTCAACAGCTTTGGGCCATTTCACTCCAGGTTTGTGCCCTTTGATCTTTCCCTCCAATGGAGGTCTTTGTAGTTGTTTTGCTTGGGCTCCTCCACCGGCATTTCTGTGCTTGTATCACCCTCTTCAGTGACATGGGTGCTGATGCTCTGCGAACTTTGGTTTGAGTCCCGTCGCTGTGCTTCACTCGACTGATTTGACTGGTTGCTTCGTAAGAAGTACTGGTCAATGCGAGGCCCATGTCTCTGCTCTCTCAAGCACTTTTTTAAGGTTTTAAGATTAAAGGTGTTGACAAAGGGTCTTTAACCTTAAACGTTTCCCTTTCCAGAGTTTCTGCATGGCTTTCTGCCTCATATTGAGCCAAGGTTCTGCCCTTACATCCTGCCCTTAAGCTTGTCTGTCACAAACAGTGGAGCTATGCATTTGATTAAAATTATTAACTTCCATTAAAAAGCTGTTTAGATAAGTTTTTCAGTTACTCTTCTCGTGGGCTTGCAATTAATTTACAACAATTTAATACATTTCAAGTTACATTTATTACCACTTTAAATCTATTTCAACTTTTATTAAATATTTCTATCAGAGACATTTACAAATATTGAAACATGCTTTTGACTGTTACAAGGGCTCTTAGGTCTAGCAGAATGAAGAGATATGGGGAGGGCAGGAACAGGGTACTGATTGTGGATGATCAGCCATGATCACATCGAAGGGTCGAATGGCCTACCCCTGCACCTATTGTCTATATATCTATGTACAGTATCTAAGTTCTCAAAGACCATTTGGAATGATTCCATTACTAAATTGAACAAACCTATCACTCCATCGAGAGCCATGAATCAAGAGTATTTTAATGTCATATGTACTGGAATGGAACAATGGCAGCAGCTGCAGATCAGGTTGTAAACACAGTACTCAACATATAAGATAATACATTTTTTTAAGTTCAGTAAATAAAAAGCCCAAAGTAGTGCAAAAACAAAACAATGACCAAAGTCCCTAGTGCAACCGAAGCAGTTTGCAGTTCGGAGTTTAGTTGGAATTCATGGTGTACAAAAGCCTGATGGTTGTTGGGAAGAAGCTGTTCCTGAACCTGGACTTTACAGTTTTGGGGCTCTTAAATGTTATTCCCACTGGCAGGAGTGAAACGAGAGCAAGGCCAGGGTGGTGTGGGTCTTTGATGATTCTGGCTACCTTTCAGAGATTCTAGATCTCTTCGATAGTGGGGAGGTCAGTTCCTGTAATGGACCTGGCAATGTTCACCATCCTTTGTAATCTCCTTCATTCCTGGGCATCTGAGTTGCCAAACCAGATCATGAAGCAACCAGTCAATATGCTCTCTGCCGTACACCAGTAGATGTGCAGAGATTATTCATCGATAAAGCGAATCTCTCAATCTTCTAAGGAAGTCGAGGTGTTGATGGGCTTTCTTTAAGACTGCATCAATATGCTGGGTCCAGGGCAGATCTTCAGAAATATGAACTCCCGTGAATGTCGTTGTTGACTCTCTCCACTATGATTCATCGATGAAGACAGTTTGTGGATTCACGGCCTTCCTCTTCTAAAGTGAACAATCAGTTCCTTGTTTTTTTACTGATGTTAAGAGCAGATTGTTGTTGTGGCAACATTCAATTAGACGCTCGATTCCCCTCCTATATTCCGACTCAATTCGTCCATCAATGGTGGTGTTGTCAGCATTTTTAAAGATGGATCTGAAACTGTGTCCAGCTACATAGTCATGGGTAGAGAGTGAGTAGAGCAGGGAATTAAATGATTATGCCAATGAATTAGTTGATTTTTTCATGTGCATTTAAACCTGTTCAGCGTGGAGATATAATCATTATCACCAAATTATATTACTGAATTGGTTGAAGCTATCATGGGATGTGGAGTCTGGAGAAGGGTCTCGAACGGAAATGTCACCCATTCCTTCTCTCCAAAGATGCTACCTGAGTTACTCCAGCATTTTGTGTCTATCTTCGATGTAAACCAGCATCTGCATTTCCTTCCTACACATGGGATGGACTGACTGTATGGTTGAATTGAGCAATTTTATCACACTTCTGAATGTTAACATCATTGCATTCAACAAGCCTATCATTGCTCTGAATGATTCTCCCACTGCTCTGAATAAATCCATCGAACCATTGAATGATTTTGTCATTGCATTGGTCATTCTGTCACTGCAATGAATGTTACTGTTACTGCACTCAATAACTCACTTCGCTGAATGATTCTACCATTGGACTGAATGGTGCTCCCAAGGCACTAATTGATTCTGTCACAGCACTAAATGATTCATTTTCTGCATTAAATGATTCCAATAGACTTGGGGGCATTGTTTTTGTCCTTGCACTATTATTGTTTGTTTTTTCATTAGTTAGTTTAGTTTATTGTCACGTGCACTGACCTACAGTGAAAAGCTATTGTTGCTTGCTAACCAGTCAGCAGAAAGACAATATGTGATTACTGGAGCCACGATGTTTAGGCGCTAAAAATCTCTGAAATAGGCAGGCAAAAAGACATAATAAAATTACAAAAAGGCACGAAAAAAGGTAATTATTGACAAAAAAGGGCATAACAAGGCATTTATTTCAACCACCAAAATATGGTTTAAAATGATCATATAAAGGTATACTACATTAAATGGCCAAAGTTGCCTGGTTGCACATAATTACTTGCATTTTTTTCAAATTATCTGGTGTTAAACTATGCCGTTTGTCAGACAGAATATGTTTCAGTTGTGAAAAACTTCTTTCTACCCCAGCTGAGGTCACTGGTGCATACCTGAAACAAGTTACAAACTCTATATTCATGTCGATATCTTGTGCATTACAGCTACCTTTGAGAACTTTAGCTATGTTTTATATTTCTTCAAGATCTTCGTTTGCTAAAATCCCCCTCTCACATTTTCCTGGATGTCTTTACCTACATCGCAAGGAACTTTAAGTACAAATTACAGCAAGTGAAGATGTAAACAACTAAGCAATAGTTGAGCTCTTTGACTTCTCCAATATTTCCGATGTCAAGAAATACTCCTTTGATTGTTGACCTGCCTCCAGTTTACCGATGACCACATTGGCAACATATCTCCCCACAGCATCAGTTGTCTCGTCTATTGAGATCCATATTTTGTTGCATGCAACTTCATCTCTAATTTTCTGCACAACATAATTTTTCCGTAATGATGACTCGCTTGGTATATGTTCCCTTGTGTATTTCCCTAAAAAACCTCTGAGAGATTTGTTTTCCAGTTTCCACAGTGGAATTCCAGCATTCATGAATGCGTTGCACAGATCACTCGAAAACTCAGATTAGCAACTGGAGCCAGCAGCAAATGGTGTGACGAGACAAGCTTGTGTATTTCCTACCTTCAGTTTCTCTGCCGCCAACTTGTGTTTAGCTGTCTGCACATGCTGGGAGATGAAATATTTCTTCTCGTGATTCACTGCTTTCTCACATGCTTTGCAAAACAGCACACAGTTGGCTGTAGAGAATATATCAGTCCCGTACACTCTCACCAAATCGTTCAGTTTTTTACAAGGCGTTGACTTGATTTTAGGCATTTTGATGCTTGCAGAGGTAAATCCAACCGGAGTGGGGATGCAGACCTCTACAGGCATGCCAAGTAAAGCTGAGAAGAGGAATCAGAGCTGCCAAGGAAAGGTACTCTGAGATGTTATGGAGCAAGTTCTCAGCAAATGACTCTTCTTCAGTGTGGAAGGGCTTGCGAGAAATCAAAAGCTACAAGAGGAAACCCCCTTGCTCCTTGGACAATCGTCAGCGGACCAACGACCTGAACAAGTTCCACTGCAGGTTCGATAAACAGAAACTTAACCCTAGTACCCCCACAACCCATCCCCAACCAACACTTCACACCTACTCACAGCTTGACTCCAGTTTGAAAAGACTGGACCTTTCCCCACCTACTCCTCCCAATCACCACTTCACACCTACTTAAAAGACTGGACCCTTTCCCATGCAATCCTCTCCAATCACCACTTAACACCCACTTACAGCCGGGTTTCGCCCCGGTGCTGTAAATTTTCTTGTAAGTTACGTTAAAACGGCAAAAAAAGGCTGATTTAGGCACTCAATCGTGAAAAAGGCATTATCTTCCTGAAATCATCAAAAAAAGGCATGAAAAGACACATGGCATTTATGGCAAAATCCTGGCTCTAGTGATTGCAGTCGAAGAATGAAACATAAGCCGGAGTAACTCAGCGGGTCAGACAGCATCTCTGGAGAAAAGGAATAGGTGACATTTCGGGTCGAGACCCTTCTTCCAGCTAGTTAATAATGCTTTTTGTGTCTATCTTTGGTTTAAACCTGCATCTGCTGTTCCTTCCTACACATGATTACAGTTGAGCCATTCACAGTGTACGTTTCTATGCTGAACATTCTTTGTTGTTTGTTATGGCGTTTTACAGGGTATTGTGTTTAAATATCAGTTATGCTGCTGCAAGTTAGAATTTCATTGTTTCATTTTAGGACATATGACAGCAAAACACTCTTGACTTGACTCTTGACAACTCTTGAAAGATTTTACAGCTGTATTGAATCCCTGCAGTTAATGATTATGTCATGGCATTCAACGATTTAATACAAGGTATGATTCATTATTTTTGACAAGGATGGTTCAGAAAGGTAATGCACAAAGGGTCCAAGGTTTATTTCTTCAAATCTAATCTAATCCAGACAAATACCAGATATTGCAATTTGGGAAGTCAAATTCTGATAGGAAATATTGGGTGAATCCAAGGGACATTAGGAATGTTGATGTACTGAGAAACTTTGGTATCCAAATCCATAGTTCGCTGAAAGTGGTGCGACTGGTGGATAAAGTGCTGAAAAAGGAATTTGATATGCTATCCTTCATCAACATAGGCATTGAGTATAAAAGTTGGCACATCATGATTCTATGATCCCTTTACCGTATTGCTGTCATTGATACATTGGCAAATGTTTTTTTATCATATATATATATATAAATATATTATGTAAATACACAAAAATTCTGCCACTGCAATCAATGATTATGACATGGTGTTGAATAATTCTAACACTACACTGAAAGATTCTCTAATTTATTTCCATTATTTATCTCAGTATTGAATAATTCTGAAACCAGTTGAATACATTGGAGGGCCGAAACACTGCAAATGTAGGAAGCTGCAGCAAAAAAAGAGAGAAGGCAAATGAACTATCCTATCAACAACTAGAGAGCGGTCCTGAGCTACTATCTACCTCGCTTGAGACCATCGGACTACCTGTAATCGGAATTTACTGGACTTTAACTTGCACTAAATATTATTCCCTTCATCATGTATCTGTGCACTGTGGATAGCTCAATTGTAATCAAGTATATAGTCTTTCCGTTGACTGGTTAGCTCACAGCAAAATCTTTTCACTGTACCTCAGTACATTTGACAAAAACGAAATTAATCTAACTAAACCAAACAGCAGGAGGAACTCAGTGGGTCAGGCAACCTCCGTGGAGGGGAATGGACAGTTGGCATTTCAGATGAAGACCCTTCATCTGGACTGAAAAGCAGAGGGAAAATAGTTAGTAAAAAGATGTGGGCTAGTGGTTGGGCAGGAGTGACCAAGCAACTGGCTGACTCAGGTGCGGACAGGTTAACTAGATGTTTAAGAAGGAACTGCAGATGCTGGAAAATCGAAGGAAGACAAAAAATGCAGGAGAAACTCAGCTGGTGAGGCAGCATCTATGCAGTGAAGGAAACAGGCAATGTTTCGGGTCGAAACCCTTCTTCAGACTGAAGCCCAGTCTGAAGAGGGTTTCGACCCGAAATGTTGCCTATTTCCTTCGCTCCATAGATGCTGCCTCACCCGCTGAGTGTCTCCAGGTTATTCTTGCTATTGAGGGAGTGCAGCGTAGGTTCACCAGGTTAATTCCCGAGATGGCAGGACTGTCATATGCCGAGAGAATGGAGCAGCTGGGCTTGTACACTCTGGAGTTTAGAAGGATGAGAGGGTATCTTATTGAAACATATAAGATTGTTAAGGGTTTGGACAGAAAAGGTGAAGGGAAGGGCAGGAAACATGTTCCCGATGTTGGGAGTCCAGAACCAGGGGCCGCAGTTTAAGAATAAGGGGTAAGCCATTTAGAAAGGAGACGAGGAAACACTTTTTCTCACAGAGAGTTGTGAGTCTGTGGAATTCTCTGCCTCAGAGGGAGGTGGAGGCTGGTTCTCTGGATACTTTCAAGAGAGAGTTAGATAGTGCTCTCAATGATAGCGGAGTCAGGGGATATGGGGAGAAGGCAGGAATGGGGTACTGATTGGAGATGATTAGCCATGATCACATTGAATGGCGGTGCTGGCTCGAAGGGCCGAAATGCCTACTCCTGCACCGATTGTCTATTGTTAACTAGTTGGTAGAGTTGGGTGGGGGAGGAAAGGGTGGAGATAGTAACAGAGGCTGAGAGGTACTAAGGGCAGATCAAAAGGCTGTATATTCTTGGTTCTGATAAGAAGGTGAAGAATGGAAGTAAATGTGGCAGGGGAACAACAGAGTGAGGTGAGGTGTGTGCAGTGAGGGAGTAGAGTAGAGTGTGGAGGATGGGCAGGATAAAGAAAGCAGATGATAGGCGCTGGGATGTAACATGGGAAGAAGGGCGTGTAGAAGAGACAGATCATGGTAGGTAGGAGGAGAGAAAAGGGGTCAAAAACAGCACGGGTTTCCTGAAATTGGAGAATTCCTACCAAGGTGAATATGAGGTGCTATTCCTCCAGTTTGCATTTGGCCTCAACATGGCAGTGGAGGAGAGCGGAGACAGACAAGTCGGTGTGGGAATGGGAATGGCTGTTAAAACCAGACCCAATTGACCACAGCTGACAGAAGGGAAGTAGATAATATAAAGAGATTGAGGATGAGGCTAAGACATCTCTTTATATTAGCTACATCCCTTCTGTCACCATATATTGGCTAGGTAGACAAAAATGCTGGAGAAACTCAGCGGGTGAGGCAGCATCTATGGAGAGAAGGAATAGGCGACGTTTCGGGTCGCGACCCTTCTTCAGACTGATGTCAGGTGGGGGGGGACGGGAAAAAGAAAGGAAGAGGCGGAGACATTAGGCTTGTGGGAGAGCTGGGAAGGGGGAGGGGAAGGAGGGAGAAAGCAAGGACTATCTGAAATTGGAGAAGTCATTGTTCATACCACTGGGGTGTAAACTACCCAAACGATATATATTGGCTACTTCCCTTCTGCTCTTTCAGCCTATATAAAGTGTAACTGTCCATTTCCCTCCACAGATGCTGCCTGACATGTGGCGTTTCACCAGGTGCTTTCTTTTGCCATCTGTACATTGAATGATTGTATCACCTAATTTAACGTTCCCATCATTGCACTAATGACTCGCTCACACCAGTGAATGCATTGAGCTATTCTATTATTGCATTCAAAAATCCTATCACCCCTTTGAACAAATCAATTACTGTGCTAACTGATCCCAACACTGCAATGAATAATTACTTCTATATTTTGAATGAGCCATTTGCTGTTTTGAGTGTTCCTATCACTGTATTGAATGATTCTGTTACTGTACGGAACGAATCAATAACCATCGATTGATTCAATAACAGCAATCACTACATTGATTATCATGCTAAATGGTTCTATTTAAACGTTAAATTGACTGTGGCACCAATTGATGTTATCCTTGCATTGAAAGATTTTATTACCTGGCTTATTGGTTCCATTCTTGTGTGAATGACACTATCACCCCATTGAACAATTTTAGCTCGGCATTGAACAATTTGATCATTGCATTCAATCATCCCATCACTACATTGAATGATCCTGTCGTGCAGTTAAATAATTATCTAACCTGTGACTAATGCTATCACTGGACTTTAAGATTTAATCACCATCTGGTCAAACGCTATGGATCCATTGAATAAATCAATAGATACAGAATGCTAGAGTAACTCAGCGGGACAGGCAGCATCTCTGGAGGGAAGGAATGGGTGACGTTTCGGGCACCATAACATGAATGATCCCAGGAATGAGTAGGTTAACCTATGATGAGCGCTTGTCGGCATTGGGCCTTGCGTTTCGGAGAATGAGGGGGGACCTCATTGAAACATGCAGAATAGTGAAAGGCTTGGATAGAGTGGATGTGAAGAGGATGTTTCCATTGGTGGGAGAGTGTGGGACGAGAGGTCATAGCCTCAGAATTAAAGAACGTTCTTTTAGGAAGATGTTTCTTTAGTGAGAGGGTAGTGAATCTGTGGAATTATTTGCCACAGAGGTTGTGGAGGATGTCAGTGGATATTTGTTAGGCAGAGATAGATAGATTCTTGATTAATCAGGGGTTATGGGGGTAAGGCAGGAGAATGGGGTTAGGAGGGAGAAATAGATCAGCCATAATTGAATGGCGGAGTGGACTTGATGGGCTGATGGCCTAATTCTACTATTCCTTATGACCTGATGAGACCCTTCTTCAGACAATGGAGAATAGTGAGGTCACGGTAGGTTATACTAATATGCTGGGGTTAATTGGCTTGGTATATTTGTAAATTGGCCCTAGTGTGAGTAGGATAGTGTAAGCATGTAGGGATCGCTGGTCAGCATGGACCCGGTGAGCCGAAGTGCCTGTTTCCGTGCTGTATCTCTAAACTAAACTACCGTGTGGTAGCCTGAAGTGTACACAATATCCAGCGTTTTATATAATCACAACATAACGTCCCAACACTTAAACTATCTTACAGAGAATATACGAGAAGATGAATTCAGAATTCTATGCTGAGATGCTGGGCAGGCTCAGTTGTCTGATTGAATAAACAGATCCAAAAAAACATCCCATCTCAATATCAATAAATCTCAATATAAATAAGTTCTCCAGAGGGAGAGGGAAAGGAAATAAAAATGAGCCAAAATAAATGTTAGCATCTTTTTGATTACAGCTCTCCCTCTGGAGAACTTATTAGATTGAGATTTATTGATATTGAGATGGGGTGTTATTCTGCTTTGAATGCGTAATCATTTTTCCCACTTCTGGAGATGGATTTTGGTTTTGGAACCATTTCCACCCAAATGACAATCTTGCTCCATATTTCTAACAATCCTTTTCTGTAACCTGTATAGATTCCTCTCCCCGTGGGCAAGTGCCTGCTTTCAACATAGCCTAAACCATTCATTTAAAATGCAGAAGCATTTTGTAAAACCAACAACCACAGGTAACTACAACAGAAGGTGCAAGAACAAACTCAGCGGTCAGCCGAGAACTAGGACGGACCCAGCAGCTGACGAGAACAAAGACCCAGCGACCCCCGAGAGATGTGGCAGCAGGCCTGGTTCACCGCTGGGAAGAAGGGCCCGTCAGACTGTGTCCACAGGGAGAAGCTCGGAAGCCCCGAAGACTGTAGAGTCCAAAAGGGATGGTTGGCGGCAATGGCCGTTAGGAGTGAGCCAGTAGGAGAGTGACCGGGATATTGCCTGCAGCACCTTCAAGGTTGGCTGCAGGAGGCCGCCCCCCCCCCCCCCCCCCCGGGACACAAAGGCAGTCGGACGAGGAGAGGGACATCGGGTCGTGCATCTGCAGCAGCCCGGGGCTTACCTGGGCTTACCTGGATCAGGGGTGCTCCAGTACTTGCAACATGTGACGACTGCATTTGTGAATTGCACAAATGAATTTCACTGTGCTGGCCATGTAGAAACATAGAAATTAGGTGCAGGAGTAGGCCATTCGGCCCTTCGAGCCTGCACTGCCATTCAATATGATCATGGCTGATCATCCAACTCAGTATCCCGTACCTGCCTTCTCTCCATACCCTCTGATCCCCTTAGCCACAAGGGCCACATCTAACTCCCTCTTAAATATAGCCAATGAACTGGCCTCAACTACCCTCTGTGGCAGAGAGTTCCAGAGATTCACCACTCTCTGTGTGAAAAAAGTTTTTCTCAATAAAGACAATAAAGAACCATGGAACCATTGAAAACTAATTGGCACATTCACTTTGTATGCATCAGTGTTACACAGTTCAACTGCTCTTTTCACTGATTGCTACTCCAATCTTGAGGCAGGTCTCTCATTTTCTATCTGCAATTTACCCGGGCTTATCACAGATTTAATTTAGCGATACAGCTTGGAAACCGGCCCTTCGGCCCATCGCATCCGGACCGACCAGTGATCCCTGTACACATTAACACTTCCCTAAACACACTAGTGACAATTTTTACATTTATGAAGCCAATTAACCTACAAACCTGTACGTCTTTGGAGTGTGGGAGGAAACCGAAGATTTCAGAGAAAACCCACGCAGGTCTCGGGGAGAACGTACAAACTCCGTACAAACAACACCCGTAGTCGGGATTGAACCCGTGTCTCCGGTGCTGCAAGCACTGTAAGGCAGCAACTATAATGCTGCGCCACCGTGCCATCGTGATTCTATTGTTTGTATTGGAATATGGCGCCTGCCTGCGGCGACTTTTGCGGAGCTCCGGAAAAGAAAAGGCTCAACTACAACTTCTAACAACTTACCTGGATCAGAAAAACGGCAGAAATCGGTGCCGTTTCGGACAAGCTGCTTGAGCACCTCAAGGCTCTCGCAATTTCGCGATCTCCCGCAGCTGCGGGAACCCCGGACTTTAAACTTTCCCACGCTGGCTGTGGAACTCCCGACCCGACTGTGGATCCCAGGTACTGTACCTTGAAACCCCGGGATGACCCCCAGAGCCGATGGGCTGGATCTTCCAGGAACAACGGAGCTGCAGCTGCCGACTTTGAGGGAACCCCTGTTCGTTACGGAGCTGGAGCTGCCGCCTGTAAGGGAATCCCCGTTCCAGCGCAGGTCCGCAGAAACAGCAGGTACAGCAAGTACAGTACCTGGAAACAAAGGGGAAGCCTCCATTGTGTCCGGAAACGTGGCCGTCGGGCAGGACTTCAGGTCAGAATGAAGCGCAGGGGACTTCGGCCCCCTCTCCCAACTATCCTACTGGCTAATGTACAGTCCCTTGAAAACAAAGTGGAGGACTTAAGGGCAAGACTGCTTTATCAAAGGGAGCTGAGGGAATGCTCTGTGTTCTGTTTCACAGAGACATGGCTCACCCCCAGCTCCCCAGACTCAGCGGTCCAGCCTGAAGGGTTCTCCATCCACCGCATGGACCGTACCCTGGCATCTGGGAAAGGGAGAGGAGGGGGCAGTCTGCCTCATGGTCAACTCTGCGTGGTGTTCCGACGTGGCAGTCCTGTCCAACTCCTGCTCTCCACACCTCGAACATCTGGCGGTGAAGTGCCGTCCCTTCTACCTCCCGAGAGAATTCACCTCCGTTATCCTGACCGCGGTCTACATCCCACCCCAGGCAGACGTCCGTCTGGCACTGGAGGAGCTGCAGGCCGTGGTCAACAAACACCAGACGTCTTACCCCGAGGCATTTACCACCATTGCTGGGGACTTCAATAAGGCGAACCTCAAGAAATCACTCCCCAACTTCCACCAACATGTCTCCTGCTGCACCAGAGGACCTAACACCCTCGACCACTGCTACACCACCATCAAGAATGCCTATCAGTTCTATCCCTCGCCCTCACTTCGGTAAGTCCGACCATACCGCGGTGCTGCTTCTTCCTGCCTACAAGCAGCAATTAAAGAGCGCACCCCCAGAAGTGAGGACTAGCACAGAGTTGGTCGGGGGGGGCAGAAGAACAACTCCAGGACTGTTTGGAGTCTGTAGACTGGGCAATGTTCAAGGACTCGGCAACGGACTTGAACGAATATGCCACAGTCGTTACAGACTTCATAAAGAAATGTGTGGAGGACTGCATCTCTACAAAAACCTTCCGAGTGTTTCCCAATCAGAAACCTTGGATGAACTTTGAGATCCGCACTCTCCTGAAGTCCAGACACAGGGCATACACATCCAACGATACAGTGGCCTACATGAAGACCGGATACGACCTTGGTAAGGCCATCAAAAAGGCCAAAAGGGACCTGGAGGACGAGACAGATGTTCGGCAGCTGTGGCAGGGTCTGAATGCAATCACCTCCTACAAGGCAAAACCAGGAGGCAGCTCGAATGCCGGTGTAACATCACTCCCTGACGAGCTCAATGCGTTTTACGCACGCTTTGACAGGGAGAATATTGATGTGCCTTCCCGATCCCCCATTCGCTGTGATGGCATTTCAGTCTCAGTCACAGAGGCCGATGTCAGGAAATCCTTCAGAGGGGTGAACCCCCGAAAAGCACCTGGACCTGATGGTATACCCGGCCGTGTTCTAAAAACCTGTGCGGACCAACTGGCGGGAGTTTTTACGGACATTTTCAACCTCTCACTTCTGAGGTCTGAGGTCCCCACCTGCTTTAAAAGGGCATCAATTATACCGGTGCCCAAGAAGAGTAAGGTGACGTGCCTCAATGACTATCGACCAGTGGCACTAACGCCGGTGGTGATGAAGTGCTTTGAGAGGTTGATCATGGAGCAAATCAACTCCTACATCGATAAAAACCTGGACCCACTGCAGTTCGCATACCGCCACAACAGATCAACGGTGGATGCGATCTCGCTGGCCCTCCACTCCGCACTGGACCACTTGGACAACAAAAACTCATATGTCAGGCTGTTATTCATTGATTACAGCTCGGCATTTAACACAATCATCCCCTCCAAACTGGTTACCAAACTCGCAGAACTGGGTCTCTGCGCATCCCTCTGCAACTGGATCCTCGACTTCCTCGTCCACAGACCACAGTCTGTTCGTATTGGTGGAAATGTGTCAGCCTCAATAACAATCAGCACGGGAGCACCTCAAGGCTGCGTGCTCAGCCCCCTGCTGTACTCACTCTATACCCATGACTGCGTAGCGAACCACAGTGCGAACTCCATCATCAAGTTCGCTGACGACACCACTATTGTGGGGCGTATCACTGATGGGGATGAGTCAGAGTACAGAAGAGAGATCGAGCAACTGTCCATATGGTGCCAGCGCAATAACCTGGCCCTCAACACCAGCAAAACCAAGGAACTGATTGTGGACTTTGGAAGGAGTAGGAAGGGGACCTACAGCCCCATTTATATCAACGGGTCGATGGTTGAAAGGGTCAAGAACTTCAAATTCCTGGGGGTGCACATCTCTGAAGATCTTTCCTGGTCCGAGAACACTAACGCAATTATCACTTCTACAGGTGCACAGTCGAGAGCATGCTGACCGGTTGCATCGTGGCTTGGTTCGGCAATTTGAGCGCCCTGGAGAGGAAAAGACTACAAAAAGTAGTAAACACTGCCCAGTCCATCATCGGCTCTGACCTTCCTTCCATCGAGGGGATTTATCGCAGTCGCTGCCTCAAAAAGGCTGGCAGTATCATCAAAGACCCACACCATCCTGGCCACACACTCATCTCCCTGCTACCTTCAGGTAGAAGGTACAGGAGCCTGAAGACTGCAACAACCAGGTTCAGGAATAGCTACTTCCCCTCAGCCATCAGGCTATTAAACCTGACTCGGACAAAACTCTGATTATTAGCAACCACTTTCTGTTATTTGCACTACCGGTTTATTTATTCATGTGTGTATATATTTATATCATGGTATATGGACACATTTATCTGTTTTGTAGTAAATGCCTACTATTTTCTGTGTGCTTAAGCAAAGCACGAATTTCATTGTCCTATACAGGGACACATGACAATAAACTCACTTGAACTTGAACTTGAACTATTGGCACTCACTTTTTATACAGAGAGGGCATGGTGCCTGATGCACCTTGCCAGTGGGCACAGTGAAAGCAAGTATTTTAGTGGTGTTTAAGAGGTTTTAGCTGGGCACATGGATATGCAGGGAATGGAGGGACTTGGAGGAGATTAGTTTAACTTGGCATCATGTTCGGGTCAGATGTTGTGGGCCAAAGGGCCTGTTCCTGTGCTGTAATGTTCCATGTTCTATGTTCAATACTTTACTTTTCCTGCAACAAATTATTCAGTCACTAAATTGACGATTTAGCAATTTCAGCATTGTTATAATCTATTTTTGCACTGAAATCTTTTATCGCTTTGCGTGAATACATTTTTCATTAAATGATTCAATTACTGCATTTAATAATTCTATCTGCATTAAATGGTTCCTTGGCTCCATTGAATGACTGTGTCATGGCATCGAATGTTTAATTTAGTTTAGTTTAGTTAGTTTCGTTTAATTTGGATCGGTTTGTTTAGTTCAGTTTCGGCTAGCTCAGCTTAGTTATGTTCTGTTTATAGATATCACATGTACCGAGGTACAGTGAAAACCTTTTTGTTGCTTACTATCCAGTCAGCAAAAATACATGATTACAATCAAGCCATCCACAGTGTACAGATACAGGATAAAGGGTATAACAATTAGTGCAAGATAAAGTTCAACAAAGTCTGATTTAAAATTATTTGGTCTCCAATAATGTTGACCACCTAATTCCATGATTCTATCATATTTTTAAATGATTCTATGGACACGTTGAATTTATCAATGTATTCAGTGATTCTATCACTGCAGTGAATTACTCTATCACGGTATTTAAGTATGCTAACACCACACTGAATGACTGATTTAATCATTTTATCCTAGCATTAACTTGCTTTTTGACCCTATTGAATGACTCTTTTGCTGCAATGAATGATTCTGCCACAACATAGAATGTTTCTACTTCAACACTGATTGATTCTTTCACTGCATTAAATGACCCTATCATTGAAACAAACAATTCTATCACTGAATAATTTGATCACAGCATTGAATGAAGCCTATTGCTACATTGGAATGATTCTACCACAGTTATAAATGATGTTAACGCTGCTTGATTCTTGCATTATGTTGAATTGTTGTATCACTGCTTTGCATTAATATTTTGCAACGTTAAATGATTATTTGCTGCACAGAATGGTTCTATCTCCAGTCTGAATAGTTATATTGTGTACTGAATCTTCCAGTCACTGTTTAAATGACTCGGCCCCTGCATTTGATGAATCTATCATTAAATTGAAAGGCTCCATCAGTGCACCAAATGGTTCCTACCAGCACATTGATGATGCTTTCACAGTGCGGAATGATTCGGCATCCCAATTGGTTCTGTCGCTGAATTGAATACTTCTGTCACCACATTGAAAATTTCTATCAATGGATTAAAAAATTCTATCACTGCTTTGTGTGATCCTCACATTGAAATCATGAGTCTATCATTGCACTAAATGATTGCATCACATCACTTTGCTGCGATGCTATTGCTGCACTGAATAAAACTAACACACCACTTGCTATGCATTATTGGGTGCACTGAATGAGTCTGCTCCTCCACTGAATGATTCTATCATTGCATTGAATGCTCCAATGAATATGCTTCATCATTCCCTTATCAGAGTGAACGATACCAATGATTCTATCATCTCACCCAATTATTGCACCACTGCAGCAAATGAATATATCGCCACATTAAATGATATCATCTTTGAAATCAATGATTCAATCACTGCATCGAATAATTATTTCACCACTTGATAAGATTCAATTTTTGTATTGAATGATCCGATCATTAAAATCAATTACTTTATCAATACAGAATGGTTTCATCATTGCACTGAATGATTCCATAATGTGGATTGATTCTCCAACTTGGTCTGAAGAAGGGTCTTGACCCGAAATGGCACCTATTCCTTCGCTCCATAGATGCTGCCTCACCTGCTGAGTTTCTCCAGCATTTTTGTCTACCTTCGATTTTTCCAGCATCTGCGGTTCTTTCTTAAACACTCCAACTATATTGGATAATGCTATCCATGAGCTCATTGATTGTATCACCGCACTGAATGATTTAGTATTAATGGCCTGTCCCACGAGCATGCGATCTGCATGCGGCAAGCGCGACCAAACCGGAAGCGGGGGCCGCACAGAGGTCGAGTGATCCCCGTACAGGGCCGGTCCCACCAGCATGCGCCTGAATGCGGCGAGCGCGACCAAACCGGAAGCGGGGGCCACGCGGAGGTCGAGTGAGTGATGTGAAGTTCGAGCGAAGTCCGCGGGAATTTCGCGCGTGACGCACAGCGTCAAGATGCCGCGTACGGCGTCGAGACGCTGCGCACGCCCGTCGAGGCGGTGCGTACGGCGACGAGGCGGCTGCGGGCCGGCAGGCCATAGCTGCGCGGAATTTTTGTACACGGTCAGTTTTTCAGAGCCCCGCGCGATGTCGGGACTAGCTCTGCAATACTCCATACGGCTCCGGCGATCAAAGTGGGACCGGCCCCGCGAGGCCATATGGCTCAAGCGACCACGTTAGGTCGCGCTTGCCGCATGGAGTCGCATGCTCGTGGGACAGGCCCTTTACTGTATTGAATGATTCAGTTACTTTATAGAGACACATTGAACGATTATGCTGCTGCATTGAATATATTTAATACACTGTATTAAATGATCCAACCACTGAATGGATTGATTCATACACTGCAGTGATAGAATTTATCAATGACAGTGATTCAACCATTCAGTGCCATCATTTAATTCAAGAATAGAATATTAATTGTTGCAATAGAGGCTTTTAATGGATAATAAAATAATTTGATGTTATCATATTCAATGCAGTGATTCTATCATTGCTCTGAGTCAATTCATCAATGTATTAAATTATTCTAATGACACTAAATGATTCTGTCACTGGATTGAATTATTCCATTGTTGCATTGAATGGTCCAGTAGTTATACTGAAATATCCTATCCTGGCATTGACAGTAATTAATGATTTTATCACCCCATTAATTGATTCCATCACTACATTCAACAATCTAGCACTGCAGTAAATGATTACTTATAATGATTCTATCACTGGTCTGAATGATTCCAATATTGTATTGAATGATTCTATAATTGAACTGAATAATTCACCAAATGCAGGGCTTCAACTTTCCTATCCCTCATTCTGATACCCTCTACAACATTCTCCACTCCACTAAACCCAGTCCTTCCAGCATCTCCTCTTAGCTGCAATTCTCAATCC
The DNA here is from genome assembly GCF_010909765.2 of Amblyraja radiata. Lineage (NCBI taxonomy): Eukaryota > Metazoa > Chordata > Chondrichthyes > Rajiformes > Rajidae > Amblyraja > Amblyraja radiata. The sequence goes on from NC_045956.1 coordinate 24,618,907, forward strand.
AAGGAAATAACTATTGAGTCTCCTATGCTGGACCTTTTGAAAGATCATACAAACTCCATGTGGACAACAGCGGCTATTGATTATGGCAGCACGGTGATGCAGCGGTACAGTTGCTGCCTTGCTGCACTTGCAGCCCCGGAGACCCGGGTTCGATCTTGACAGTGGGTGCTGTCTGTATAGAGTTTGTACGTTCACCCCATGACCATGTTGGTTTTCTCCGAGATCTTCGGTTTCCTTCCACACTCGAAAGGCGTATAGGTTAGTAGGTTAATTGGCTTGGTCGGGGATAATTGTAAATTGTCCCTAATGTGTATAGGGTAGTATTAATGTGCAAGATCGCTGGTCTGTGCAGACTCGGTGGGCCAAAGGGCCTGTTTCCACGCTGTATCTCTAAAAACTAAAAAATACATTAGGCATACTTCCTCAATTAATACATTTAGGATCCTCCTCGAAAAATACTGTTAAGTGTCTCAGACTGGCTCTCCACTTAACAAAACAACACTGACTATCCATCTCCAGATATAGATGTAGATCCTGTTCCTCTGGTCTTTTACCAAAATATCCCCACTACTGATGCTAGACTCATGGACCTGTAATTATCCGTGGTTTATCCCTGCTGCCCTTCTTGATAAAAGGTACCACTTTTACTGGCACCGTTTCCGTGCCAAAAAATATTTAAAAATCTCATGGCAGCCTGGGATATTATCTCACCAACTCTTGGAATTTACCATCTTTATGACATCTATGACATTTAACAACTTTTTGATGGCAATTTGTTCCTAAATCCTACTGCAGTTCATCTGAGGCTCATATATGTCCATATAGCAACTTTAGTTTCTAATGGACCATTCTCTTTCCCTGCTTACCTGCTTTCCCCTTTCTAATTAAAATGTACTTTGAATACTTTGCCTTAACCTTGTTAATGCTATTAATGCTATTTAATGCTATTTCATGTTAATGCCTGTTAATGCTATTTCATACACCCTCTTCACCCTCCTAATTAATTTTTAACCACCTCCCCTTTCCACAACTTTGCTACATTTTCTATCTTCCAGAAGGACATCTGCAACAATGATTCAAATGGGCCTGTCCCACTTACGCGATTTTTTTTGATGACTTGCCGGTACCGGTCATGGTCGCAGCAGGTCTACGAAATTTTCAACGTTGAAAATCCAGCGGCAACCAGAACAAGGTACGACTCTTTGGGCGAGTACTCACAACCGTACAGGCTTCACCCCGTGACATGTCGCCAGGGTGTCGCCTGTATGGTCGTGAGTAGTCTCCTAGTCACCCAAAGATTCGTAGCGTCTTTCTGGTCGACGCTGAATTTTCAACATGTTGAACATTTTTGGCGACCTATGACGTAAAGTTGCGTAAGTGGGACAGGCCCATAAGATTCCACTGAATAATTTGATCGCCACATTCTATGATTCTATTCCCCAAAAAATAACATACACATTAAATTAACGATTCTGCATTCAACAACTCCATGAACACATTTTATAATTCCCCTCTGCAGTGAATGTGCAAAAATTGATGCTGTCACTACATTAAAAGGTGTTATCGCTAGAATGACTACTAATGATTCTATTACCGCATTCAATGATTTTATTTCTACATTAAATTAATGGTTCACCAGCCAGAAAGTTTCTATTACTGACTGAATGAATTTGTCACCTCATAGATTGCATTATCTGACTGAAAGTTTAATCCTGTCACACCACTGATTCACTAGATAACTGCATTAAATTATTCTATCACTGCACTGTATGAATTTTCATTGCACTGAATGATTCTGTCACTGCACAGAATAACATTATCCCTGCATCGGATGAATCTATTGTCCAAATCAATGATTCGATCACCGTGTTCAATGATTTTCCACAGTTCTGACTGATTCTATCACTGAACTAAATGTTTCTTCAATTGAATGAATCACTGGACTGATTAAATCTGTGACAGCCTTAAGTGATTTGATCACAGCAAGGAGTTATTTTATCATTGCATTGAATGACCCTTCTGCTGCATTGTGATTTGATCACTGCACTCCTTGATTCTATCAGGACAAGGACTGACTCTAGCATCATATTGAATTTTGCCATCACTGTTTTAAATGATTTCATCATCTCCTTCAATAATTCTGCCTGCTTCCAAGATGGCGCCCAACCCAGGCGACCACGTGTGTGCTAGCCACGGAAGCAGATCTACAATCACATATTACAACCGCTCCACACTCTTAAATCAAGGGTCACGGAAAGGGCATTCACGTCACGGCCCTGTTTTCACCAATCTACAAGAAGCACAAGAAGCGCAAGACTGATGCCATTGCATGCAGATGCCGAGAAGTGTGTTCAGCTCTGGATGAACAACTTCGAATCTTGTGTGTGGACTCGATAAGAAGAAAAATCTCTATTCCAACAGCAAAATTTCTAACCTTAACTGTGATATTCCCTTATCATGTATCTATATACTGTAAATGGCTCGACTGTAATCATGTATTGTCTTTCCGCTGACTGGATAGTATGCAACAAAAGATTTTCACTGTACCTCGGTGCACGTGACTATAAACTAAACTGAACTGAACTGAACTAAATGTTACTGTCACCAGATTAAAAAATTGTTTCAATGCTCAGAATGGTTCATTTATACCTCTGAATGTAATACTGAATAATGTTACCATATAATGTTTCAACACGTTGAATTGCCATGAACAATTCTATCATTGCACCAATTACACCATTTCATTAACTAACAAACACACATCATATGATTATATCACTGTTTTGAATAATTCTATTGTTGCCCTGATTATTCTTACATTTAATGAATTAATCACCAACTTGAATTCTTCTATCATTCTATCCAAGAGTCAAGAAAGTCAAGAGTTTTATTTTCCTATGTACTGAAATAGAACAAATATAACAGCTAGGTACACGTGATAATAAACTAAACTGAAACATTAATGTGCCAGGTTAGCTATGTAACTAATGACTCAGATGGTCCAGTGGATTACTGTAGGGCACGGAACAGCTAACAATGCTTTTTATAGGATGAGATATCCCTTCTGAAAAAACATTTATGAGAAAGGCAGAGGAGCTCTGCCTTATGTTCATCAAACTCAAGAGGAAGAGGAGGATTCAAACAAAGCAGATCCGGCCAAAGCTGAACCTTGAAAGCCTGGGGGAAACTGCCACCCAGCTCTGACTTGGGGAAAGCCTCCAACAGGAATATCCTGATAACATTGAAGGACACTGGAGCCGGCTCAAATCCACCATCCTTGATACCTGTAAAAACATCCTTGGGTGCAAGTCCAGAAAACACCTGGACTGGTTTGACGAGAACGACACAGAGATAGAACAGCTCATTTTCAAGGAAAGGAAAGCCTTTCATGCCTGGTAAAATGATGTAACCTGCAAGGCTAAAAGAGCAGCTCACTCCAGAGCCAAGGCAGACGTCCAGAGCTGGGTGAGGGAGCTTAAGAACTCTTGGTGGACAGATAAGGCTCTGGAAATCCAGAGACTGGCAGACTCGGGTGACACCAGAGGCCTCTTCAGCGCTACTAAGGCCGTCTATGGTCCAAGCTACCACGGCTTAACCCCCCCTGTGCTCAAAAGACGGACAAGAACTGCTGAAGGACAACGAGTCCATTAACGCCCGATGGAAAGAGCACTTCCAGGAACTCCTCAACCTTAACAGCACAACTGAACCAGACATTACCCACCGCATCCCCCAGAGTCCCATCAGAGAAGACATGGAAGAACCTACCACTGTGACAGAGGTTCGAGATGCCATCAAGAGCCTTAAGAACAACAAGGCCCCCATTCCAGATGGGATGCCGGCTGAGATCTTAAAAGAAGGTGGAACGGGGATCCTGTACAACATCCACGCCCTACTCCTCAAGGTCTGGGGAAAAAAAGAACTTACCTCAGAACTCAGGGATGCTCTGAAAGTGACCATTTTCAAGAAGGGGGACAAGGCTGAATGTGGAAACTACAGGCATCTCGCTCCTGTAAACAGCAGGGCAAAGTCCCTGCTCATATCCTCGCAAACCGACTACTACCACTGTCTGCGGAGGTACTACCAGAATCACAGTGTGGCTTCCGCCCATCCAGAGGTACAGCAGAACATGATATTCACAGAATGCCAACTCCAGGAAAAATGCCATGAACAGGCAGCCTTTGTACATGGCCTTCATAGACCTGACAAAGGCTTTTGACTCGGTTGACCGCCAGGCTCTTTGGAGCACATTATCAAGGTTCGGTTGTCACGACAATTACATCAGAATATTGAGGCTTCTACATGATGGCATGTCGGTCACAGTGCTCAGCAACTGCGGCTCTGAGTACAAGCCCTTTACTGTGGAAATGGGGGTCAAACAGGGATGCATCATGGCACCCACCCTGTTTGTCATCTTCATTGCTGCCATCACGTCATCGGTGAAGAGCTGCCACAAGGGATCCCAATCCTCTACAGAACTGACAGTGGGCTCTTCAACCTTAATAAAGGCCAAGAGGAAAGTCAGTAACACCGCCATCATAGAGCTTCAGTAAGCGGACAACTGCTCCATTGCAACACACTCTGCAGAAGATCTCCAGGGCATCCTGAATGCCTCTGCCAAGGCATACAGAGCCATGGGCCTAGCCTTAAATATCAAGAAGACCGAGGTCCTCCATCAACCTCCACCCAACCAGCCATCTACCCAGCCCATTATAAAAGTGGACGACACCAATCTTGAAAACGTTGACCACTTCCCCAACCTTCGCAGCATTCTTTCCTCAAAAGCTGACATTGACTCTGAGGTCAACCATCGCCTGAGTTGTGCCAGCGAAGCCTAAGCAAGACTCAGGAAAAGAGTCTTTGAAGACCGAGACCTAAAGGCTCAAACAATACTGCTGATCTACAGAACCGTTGTCCTCCCCACCCTGTTGTATGGAGCCGAGTCATGGACCACCTACAGCGGGCACCTAAGAGCCCTGGAACAATACCATCAAAGATCCTTTCAAAATCAGCTGGGAAGACAAACGCACCAACATCAGCGTTTTGGAGGAAGCCAACATGATCAGCATCACCACCACAATAATGCAGCACCAACTTCGATGGACTGGCCATGTCATCCGCATGTCCAACATACATCTCCCTGAACAAATCCTGTACTCTCAATTGAAGGAAGGTCGTCGAGCCCCCGGCGGGCCAAAGAAATGCTTCAAGGACAACATCAAGAACAGTCTGAAGAAATTCCACATCACATCGAGCAACTGGGAGCACATTGCACTGGACAGGCACTCCTGGAGGAAATCCGTGCAGGAAGGAGCTGCACGTCACAAAATGGAACTACGCCATGTCGCATAGACAAAGCGACAGCACCGTAAGGAGAGAGAGAAGGGGGCTCGATGACAACCAACCACCGCCAGTCTCCACTACCCACGTTGCACCAAGGTGTGTGGATCGCAGATCGGCCTCTACAGACATCTGCAGACCCACAAGTAGACGACCCTATGGGGAGGAGAGGACAGTCATACACGTTTTGAGTGACCGCTGATGATTCATCACTTCATCCAAAAACAGACATTAGTGAACACATCCGTGCACAGATTGCCTTCTGTATATCCTGTGCAGTAATGGCACTACACTTCAAAAATATAGACTTGTTAGTAATGTAACTTGAGATGTCCGAATGCCATAACATTTGTCACGTAAGCCCATATACTTTTCCTGATTCTTGTTTGTACATGGTTTGACTGTTGACATTCACTGAGGGGGTTAATTTTCACTGGAAACTAGGCAGGGAATATTGATTGTAGCTCATTATCATTTTCTGCTGCTTTTATGTTCCAATTCATTTGTCAACGTGCTCCATCTTAACTCTTATGGAAAGATATGGTAACATTAACTGACCAGAATCTGGTCTCATCAGCACTGCTGTGAAAAAAATATCCTTTGAAATCAATCGCTAAACACATTTGCACATTAATCATACTTTTCTACAACTGTGAATTTTAAACACAGAGGTCTGAGTCTGAGAAAACATGAAAAATAAGTGAATCAATCTTTGGTGTGCAATAAATAGAGATTCCTCTTTAATGAACTCATCTTGATTTGTTACAGTTCTCATACTACATATCATAGTGAAATCTTTGCACTTAATTGTGACATGAAAGATGTGTTTAAAATACTCTGCCAACATACAATTTCCTAGTACGTCAATAGGACTGGAGCAAATATTGTGGTAAATTATATTCCCTTGTTCTTGGACGTATTAGTTACAAGACTAAGTGGGACCCGTTGGGTCCCAGCTTCACACGGGAGGGCTGGTCCCCCAATGCAATATTCCACTCCACCAATTCCAATATTGGTGGCCAGTGAGGGGGGCTTTCTGGAATGCTAACATGGGTGTTGTGGGCCGAAGGGACTGGTTTCCAGAGGGCTTGTATGGACATTGTGGGCCGAATGGATTCTTGGGCTGACAGCTCAGTCACTGAGATCTGGCAACTCAGTCACTCAGGGCTGGCAGGCTGGCAGCTCAGTAACTCAGGCTTGGCGGGCTTGCAGCTCAGAAACTGCCAGAAATTCTGCCAAAAACAGGTGACAGACTCTGTGAGATAGAAGTGGGAGAGGGTGGACAATCAATTTTGGACATTTTCATCTTTTTTTTAGATCACAGCATTGAAGGAGGAAAGTCTATCCTTGCGTGGATCTCTGGAGCGCTAGTATGGGTGTTGTGAGATGAAGGGACTGGTTTCCAGAGGACTATTATGGACATTGTGGGCTGAATGGATTCTTGGACTTGCAGTTCAGTGAGTCATGGCTGCTGGGCTGGCAATTCATTAAGTCAGGGCTGGTGGACTGGCAGTCCAGTCACTCATGGCTGATTTGGTGGCCGTTCACTCAGGCACCCCTCCTCCCTACACTCCCCCCCCCCCCCCCCCCACGGTGCTCTTTGCCATTCCCCTCCCTCCACGCATTCAGTCCATCTCCCCTCAACATCCCCCCATGCACTCTTAATGGCTCTCCGACATCGCAACCATTCCTGCCTATTAGGTACCCATTGTGATGAAGAACACGCAGGCATGGCAAGTGGGAAAAGGATTTATTAATGTTTAAAATGTGAATGACTTAAAATATAAGAACAATTTAAATGTTAAAGATCATTTATTAAGTTCAGTTCTTTCTTGTTGTGTCTCTTGTTGTGTTCTGCTGCTCACTGCCTCTTGATGGCTCTTTGCTGTTCATAAAAAAAAAGAGACAATTTTAATACAGAGAGATTGAGCAGTCAAATTTTAACAAAGAGAATGAGAATTTACTTCAAAAGTCAAGTCAGTGCAGGCAGCAAATCCATTGTCACAGCACTTCAAGCAGAGTGGAGGCAGCCGAATCCAATGTCACAGCACTTCAAGCAAAGTGCAGTCAGCGAATCCAATGTCACAGCACTTCAATCAGAGTTTAGGCAGCAAATCCAGTGTCACAACACTTCAAGCAGAGTGCAGGCAGTGAATCCAATGTCACAGCACTTCAAGCAGAGTAATGGCAGTGAATCCAATGTCACAGCACTTCAAGCAGAGTGCGGGCAGCAAACACAATCTCACAGCACTTCGAGCAGAGTGCAGGCCAGCAAATCCAATCTCACAGCATTTCAAGCAGAGTGCAGGCAAGCAAATCCACACACACATGCACACCGCCACGATACACACACGCACACACACACACACATACACAAACACACATACACACACACACACACACATACACACACACACACATATACATTCACACCCACACATACACTCACACACTCACACACAGACTCACACAAACATACACTCACACACACATACACTCACACACACACACTCACACACACATACACACTCACACGTACAAACACACTCACACGTACACTCACTCACTCACACACATACACACTCACACACACATACACTCTCACACACACACATCTCACTCACACACACACACATACAGTCACACACACATACACACACTCACACACACACTCACACACTCACACACACACACTCACACACACATACACACATCACACACACTCACTCACACACTCACTCACACACATTTGCACACATTCACACACACATACAAACACACACATACACACACATACACTCACAAACAAACACATTCACTCACAAACAAACAAACACACACACATACACACACAACACACACACACACAGATATACACACACAAACACACACACAAACGCATACACAGACACTCACACACACACACACACACAAACACACACTCGCAAACACACACTCGCAAACACACATTCACACACATACACACACTCACATATACACTCACACATATGCTCACACACACATATACACTCACGGACAGAGGCCTGGGGAGCCATTGGTGAGAGGAGGAGTTACCTGGGCGGTGAGTTTAAAAATCGAGCGTGGGGCTTACCTTTACAGAGGCCCGGGGAGCCGTTGGTGAGAGGAGGAGTTACCCAAATCTGCAGCGTTCCATCTCACTTCCAGAGAAGGGGTCTGATGGAAGCCTCTGATTGGTGAAAGAGGACCAGAGGAAGCAGCTGATTGGGTGCAACCCCAGGTTTACATTTCTGCTTTCAGCTTAAGGGTTCTGTGAGTTAAGGGTTCTGTGAGTTAAGGATTCAGTGAGTTAAGGGTTCAGTGAGTTAAGGGTTCAGTGAGTTACGGGTTCAGTGAGTTAAGGGTTCAGTGAGTTAAGGGTTCAGTGAGTTAAGGGTTCAGTGAGTTAAGGGTTCAGTGAGTTAAGGGTTCAGTGAGTTAAGGGTACAGTATTTATTAGTAAAGGTACAGTTTAAAGGATAAAGATTTTTATAGTGTGAGGGAGTTGAGTTTGGGAGTAAGCTATGTCAGTGGAGATTGGCCCCGTGGTTTGCTCAGCCTGCAACATGTGGGAGATCAGGGATATGGTCGGTGTCCCTGGTGACTACGTTTGCAGGAAGTGTGTCCAGCTGCAGCTCCTGGCAGACTGCATTGAACGATTGGAGCTGCGGTTGAATTCATACTGGAGCAACCACGATGCTGAGAAAGTCGTGAATAGCACGTACAGTGAGTTGGTCACACCGCAGGTAAAAAGTAAGAGGACAGAAAGGGAACGGGTGGCCAATAGCCAGCAAAGTAGTAGGCAGGTAGTGCAGGAGTCCCCTGCGGTCATCTCCCTCCTAAACAGGTATACCATTTTGGATACTGTTGGGGGAGATGGCTCATCAGGGGAAGGCAGCAGCAGCCAAGTTCATGGCACCATGGGTGGCTCTGCGGCACAGGAGGGGAGAAAAAGAATGGAAGGGCAATAGTAATAGGGGATTCAATTGTAAGGGGAATAGATAGGCGTTTCTGCGGCCGCAAAGGAGACTCCAGGATGGTATGTTGCCTCCCTGGTGCAAGGGTCAGGGATGTCACTGAACGGCTGCAGAACATTCTGGAGGGGGAGGGTGAACAGCCAGTTGTCGTGGTGCATATTGGCACCAACGATATAGGTAAAAAAAGGGATGAGGTCCTACAAGGTGAATTTAGGGAGCTAGGAGATAAACTTAAAAGTAGGACCTCAAAGGTAATAATCTCTGGATTACTACCAGTGCCATGGGCTAGTCAGAGTAGAAATAGGAGGATATTGCAGATGAATACGTGGCTTGAAAAATGGTGCAAGGGGGAGGGATTCAAAGTTTTAGTGCATTGGAACCAGTTCTGGGGGAGGTGGGACCAGTACAAACAGGACGGTCTGCACCTGGGCTGGAATGGAACCAATGTCCTTGGGGGAGTATTTGCTAGTGCTGTCGGGGAGGATTTAAACTAATGTGGCAGGGGGATGGGTGCAAGAGCAGAGAGGCAGAGGGGTGTAAAATGAGGGTAGAAGCAATAGGTAGCAAGGTGAAAAGTAAAAATGGCAGGCAGACAAATCCAGGGCAAAAATCAAAAAGGGCCACTTTTCAACATAATTGTATAAGGGGTAAGAGTGTTGTAAAGACAAGCCTGAAGGCTTTGTACCTTAGTGCAAGGAGCATTCGTAATAAGGTGGATGAGTTGAATGTGCAGATAGTTATTAATGAATATGATATAGTTGGGATCACGGAGACATGGCTCCAGGGTGACCAAGGCTGGGAGCTGAACATCCAGGGATATTCAATATTCAGGAGGGATAGACAGAAAGGAAAAGGAGGCGGGGTAGCGTTGCTGGTTAGAGAGGAGATTAACGCAATAGAAAGGAAGGACATTAGCTTGGAGGAAGTGGAATCGATATGGGTAGAGCTGCGAAACACTAAGGGGCAGAAAACGCTAGTGGGAGTTGTGGGAGTTGTACCACCTAACAGTGGTAGTGGAGTTGGGGATGGCATCAAACAGGGAATTAGAAATGCGTGCAACAAAGGTAGAACAATTATAATGGGTGACTTCAATCTACATAGAGATTGGGTGAATCAAATTGGCTGGGGTGCTGAGGAAGAAGATTTCTTGGAATGTATGCGGGATAGTTTTCTAAACCAACATGTAGAGGAACCAACGAGAGAGCAGGCTATTCTAGACTGGGTATTGAGTAATGAGGAAGGGTTAGTTAGCAGTCTTGTTGTGCGTGGCCCCTTGGGCAAGAGTGACCATAATATGGTTAGGTTCTTCATTAGGATGGAGAGTGACATTGTTAATTCAGAAACAAGGGTCCTGAACTTAAAGAAAGGTGACTTTGAGGGTATGAGACGTGAATTGGCCAAGATAGACTGGCAAATGATTCTTAAAGGGTTGACGGTGGATATGCAATGGAAGGCATTTAAAAACTGCATGGATGAACTACAACAAGTGTTCATCCCAGTTTGGCAAAATAATAGATCAGGGAAGGTAGTGCATCCGTGGATAACAAGGGAAATCAGGGATAGTACTTGTGGGACAACAGATGGCACAATGGGCTAAGTGTTCGGCTGGCGACCGGAAGGTAGCTGGTTCGAATTCCGCTTGGAGTGCATACTGTCGTTGTGTCCTTGGGCAAGACACTTCACCCACCTTTGCCTGTGTGTGAATGTGTGTGAATGTGTGTGAGTGATTGGTGGTGGTCGGAGGGGCCGTAGGCGCAGATTGGCAGCCACGCTTCTGTCAGTCTGCCCCAGGGCAGCTGTGGCTACAGAGGTAGCTTACCACCACCGAGTGTGACTGAGGAGTGAATGAATAATGCGATGTAAAGCGCCTTGAGTATTAGAAAGGCGCTATATAAATCCCATCCATTATTATTATTAGTATCAAAACAAAAGATGAAGCGTACAAATTAGCCAGAACAAGCAGCCTACCAGAGGACTGGGAGAAATTCAGAGTCCAGCAGAGGAGGACAAAAGGCTTAATTAGGAAAGGGAAAATAGATTATGAAAGAAAACTGGCAGGGAACATAAAAACTGACTGCAAAAGTGTTTATAGATATGTGAAGAGGAAAAGTTTAGTTAAAACAAATGTAGGTCCCTTGCAGTCAGAAACAGGCGAATTGATCATGGGGAACAAGGACATGGCAGACCAATTGAATAACTACTTTGGTTCTGTCTTCACTAAGGAAGACATAAATAATCTGCCGGAAATAGCAAGGGATCGGGGGTTAAATGAGATGGAGGAACTGAGTGAAATCCAGGTTAGCCGAGAAGTGGTGTTAGGTAAATTGAATGGATTAAAGGCCGATAAATCCCCAGGGCCAGATAAGTTGCATCCCAGAGTACCTAAGAAAGTAGGCTGCAGAAATAGTGGATGCATTAGTGATAATTTTTCAAAACTCTTTAGATTCTGGAGTAGTTCCTGAGGACAGGAGGGTAGCTAATGTAACCCCACTTTTTAAAAAGGGAAGGAGAGAGAAAACGGGGAATTACAGACCAGTTAGTCTAACATCGGTGGTGGGGAAAATTCTGGAGTCAGTTATTAAAGATGGGATAGCAGCACATTTGGAAAGTGGTGAATTCATTGGACAAAGTCAGCATGGATTTATGAAAGGTAAATCATGTCTGACGAATCTTATAGAATTTTTCGAGGATGTAACTAGTAGAGTGGATAAGGGAGAACCAGTGGATGTGTTATATCTGGTCTTTCCAAATGCTTCCCACATAAGAGATTAGTATACAAACTTAACGCACATGGTATTGGGGGTTCAGTATTGATGTGGATAGAGAACTGGCTGGCAGACAGGAAGCAAAGAGTAGGAGTAAACGGGTCCTTTTCCGAATGGCAGGCAGTGACTAGTGGGGTACCGCAAGGCTCAGTGCTGGGACCCCAGCTATTTACAATATATATTAATGATCTGGATGAGGGAATTGAATGCAACATCTCCAAGTTTGCGGATGACACGAAGCTGGGGGGCAGTGTTAGCTGTGAGGAGGATGCTAGGAGGCTTCAAGGTGACTTGGATAGGTTGGGTGAGTGGGAAAATGCATGGCAGATGCAGTATAATGTGGATAAATGTGAGGTTATCCACTTTGGTGGCAAAAACAGGAAAGTAGACTATTATCTGAATGGTGGCCGATTAGAAAAAGGGGAGATGCAACGAGACCTGGGTGTCATGGTACACCAGTCATTGAAAGTAGGAATGCAGGTGCAGCAGGCAGTGAAGAAAGCAAATGGTATGTTAGCATTTATAGCAAAAGGATTTGAGTATAAGAGCAGGGAGGTTCTACTGCAGTTGTACAGGGTCTTGGTGAGACCACACCTGGAGTATTGCGTACAGTTTTGTTCTCCTAATCTGAGGAAAGACATTCTTGCCATAGAGGGAGTACAGAGAAGGTTCACCAGACTGATTCCTGGGATGGCAGGACTTTCATATGAAGAAAGACTGGATAGACTTGGTTTGTACATGCTAGAATTCAGAAGATTGAGGGGGGATCTTATAGAAACTTAAAGGATTGGACAGGCTAGATGCAGGAAGATTATTCCCGATGTTGGGGAAGTCCAGAACTAGGGGTCACAGTTTAAGGGTAAGAGGAAAGTCTTTTAGGACCGAGATGAGAAAATCATTTTTTACACAGAGAGTGGTGAATCTGTGGAATTCTCTGCCACAGAAGGTAGTTGAGGCCAGTTCATTGGCTATATTTAAGAGGGAGTTAGATGTGGCCCTTGTGGCTAAAGGGATCAGGGGGTATGGAGAGAAGGCAGGGATGGGATACCGAGTTGGATGATCAGCCTTGATCATATCGAATGGCGGTGCAGGCTCAAAAGACCGAATGGCCTACTCCTGCACCTATTTTCTATGTTTCTATGTTTCTACACACACTCACACACACACTCACCCACACACGCAAATACACTCACACATACCCTCACACCCACGCTTATACACTCACACACACGCATATACACTCACACACACGCATATACACAACCTGACACTCACACACACTCACAAACCCACACAAACACACACACACACAAACACATACATTCACAAACACACACTCACACACATACGCTCACAAACACACACAATCACACACATATACACTCACAAACACACACACACAAACACATACACATACAAATACACACACACACACACACACTCAAACACACACACACACACACAATCACACACATATACACTCACAAACACACACACACACAAACACATACACATACACTCTCAAATATACACACACACACACACACACACTCAAACACACACACACATACTCTCACAAACACATATACACACACACACACACACACACACACACACTCACACACTCACACTCACACTCACAAACACACATACCATCTATATGGCAGTAAACTCTCTTGAATTTACTCACATAGCGCGGCTCTCCACTTTGGGGCCTCCGCAGTCAGCAGCACTTCCGTTATCTGTGCGACCTCTGCACTCACCGGAAAATAACGCAATCAGCGCGACCTGTCCACTAAGTGGAAGTCACGAAATGAGCGGGACTTATGAACCAAACATAGTCAGATCTAATAAAGAATTACAGTTTCAAGTACATGCAGGGCAGCAGGCCAAACAACTCAATTCATTTTCATCAAGGGCTAACAAATCATTTATTCAAGTACATTGCAGACGCACAGTTCAGTTGATTCCCAGCTTAGAATGAGAGTAGTGGTCTCTCCCTCGCGATCTTGCACAGAGACTGAGTCACGTCCAGGCATCTGGGGTTTTATAGTCCTGCCCCCCCCTCAGAAGGAGCGTTAAATTCATTGCGGTGATTGACAGGCGAGAGGATCTCAAGGTTTTTTAAACACTCATAACCATTTTATTTTTCATCGATGGGAAAAATCCTCGGAGCCTGATCAGCGGAGGAGGATTGTGAGTAAGATGGCCAAAAATTATAGCAATATTCGAAAATCAATATACAACGCAGACAGGAAGTGGTCAAGATGAGACTTTTAATTATTTAGGTTTCGGTAGGAGTAGCAAATAAGAGTATTGTACATAGACGCAAAATGCTGGAGTAACTCATTGGGACAGGCAACATCACTGGAGAGAAGGAATGGATGGGGTTTCGGGTCTAGTATGTGTATGATCAGCGATGATCACAGTGAATGGTAGTGCTGGCTCGAAGGGCCAAATGGCCTACTTCTGCACCTATTGTCTATTCCCTGTTGAGACCCTTCTTCAGACTCATGTTTTGTATTATACCACTAGAAGTCCAGATGGGCTTTCACCCATCTGTTTTCATCAAAGAACTGCAACATTACAATTGTTCTTTCCAGTTTGTTATTCCTTGGTCCACATACACAATTATTAACTCTCATGTGAAAAGGGAGGACATCTTCCCATTTGATTATACAGTTAAGGATATACACGAGGCTACAGATGCTGGAATCTAAAGCAAACAAAATAGCAAACTGCTGGAGAAACTCATCAGGTCAACCAGCACCTGTAAAGATGAACCTTCCTCTACACTCACGCCTCCTGGTGCAGGGTCCCAACCCAAAGCATCGACCATCCCTTTGCCTCCACAGATGCTGCTCGACATGCAGAGTTCCTGCAGCTGTTTTTTTTTTTTTAATCATAGTTACTATATGCTAAATTAGCTCTTTTAAGCAATTACAGGTGAAAAATACCATATCTTGATATGTTGGTAAATGTTGTGATATTGTAAAGTATACCTTTTAATACATTAATCTCTGCACATATTTACTAAACACCTCCCTTACCTATTTATTTTTGTTGTATATGCTCATTCAAAAACCCTTTGCAAAGGAGAAATTATGTCATATCACAGTTTACAATTGAAAACGGCAAACTTAGAAAGCTAAAATATCCCTTTTCAAACGTTATTAAAGTTAAAAGCCAACCTTTTTGAAAAGCTGTCTGAAACAAACAAAATCAATTTGCTGGATGTTGTGCAGGCTACTGAAACCAGAAGATCAAAGGGATTGGTCTATGGGATTTGTCATTATCAGGTTAGAAAACACTTACAGATTTAACACTTTACCACACCTGTTGAAAAAGATAAAAGACAAAGAAATCATAAAGTTTCTTTTGTATTTGTTTTTTTCAAAATTAGGAAATATCATATAGCTGCAAAAAATATCTGCAGCAGCATCTGTTTTTGAATATGAACAGTGGCTCTTGAAACCGGACTCGCTGCTGCACTTGGATTTTTTTTTTAGTTGAGCTCTCTTTGTAGCTGTAAAGCTATATTCTGTGCTGTGTTTATTTTCTTTGCACTACCTGTCATACTCATGTATGGTATGGTCAGCTTGGATAGTGCGCAAAACAACATTTTCCACTGTACTTTGGTAATAAATCATTACCAATAAATCAATGATAAATCAATGGCAATGCCTTTTCATTCAATCTAATTTTGCCCGTGTTGGTAAAGTAACTACAATAATAAACCGTTGATGCAAATGTGCAGTCACTTATCAATATAAAATAACTTAAAGATCAAAAAAATGTTGTGCAAGTTCCATTTTTGCCATCTCATGATTTTCTTACATATTCCTTTGTTGCAGTTATAAGCATAACACATTCAGATACCTATAGAAATGGTAGCACATGTGACAATATCATACTGTTAGTACATTCTATGTGACAGTAGGTCTAATTCAATTTGATATTAATCTCAAATGCTACACTATTTCAAAATTCAGTTTAATGGATTTTCCACACAGGTATCAGGGTTCATGTAGTTAAGATGCAGTTCAACCATCAATTGAATGATTGAAAGGACTTGGAAGACTGATGTCTTCATTCAATATCCTTCTACTACTATGATTTCAAGACTGGAACATTTTACACCCTCCAGTCTAAGCTCAGTGCTTTCTGATCACTATTAATTGAGTTGACCTTTCTCCTCTGTTTCCATTTCGCCTCAGTAGTGCCTCTTACTTCGAGACCTGGCACTTATCTCCAGTTAACTTTTGTATTCTTAAAATTGCTGGACATTACACAGAAGTAAACCAGGTCTTTCCTTAACAGAAAGTGTTCCCACTCACATTAAATGCAGAGTGTGGTGTCATTCAATCTGCCACAATGTTATGCATCATCGCCAACCGACAGGATTTCTTTTTTTTTTTTTTGTTTATTTTATTAGAAGTTAATACAATACAAAACAATACAGTGGCACCTAATTTTAGGTGCCAACTATGTCATACCGTAATCCATTCTATGTACAACCTCTAGTTTTATGTTATGAGTAGGCAAGACAAGAAAAAGAAAAGGGGAAAGAGTGGAAAAATAGATGGTAGAGAGTAGAAAAATGTGAAGTGTGGATATAAAAAATAAAAATAAAAAAACAAAATAAAAAAGAAAAGGTGGAAAGTAGAAATAGAAGAAAAGGCCCCTTAAAAGAGAATTTTTCAAATCTATATTCGGAGATGTAGATCTATCCACGTCATGAACTGAAATCAGCAATCCTTATGGTACCACTGCATCACATGATTCCAAAAAGTCGATGAAAGGAGACCAACTCCTTAAGAATTGGTCATATTTATCTATTAGTCGGAGTCTCATTTCTTCAAGGCGTGCTATGTCCATCATATTCCTAATCCACATTTTAACAGTTGGTATGGTTGTATTTTTCCAAAATTTAAGTATCAATTTCTTTCCAATTATTAACCCATAATTAAAAAAAACATTTTGGTCTTTATTTAAATTGGTATCTTCTCCTATTATTCCAAATATAATCCATTCCATTTTGGGTTCTATTCTTGACTTGAAGAGCTTTGTAAATATATCAAATATATCACTCCAAAATGTATTCAACTTTGTACATCCTACAAATGAATGTGTTAAATTAGCGTTTTGAAACAAACATTTATCGCATCTGGGAGAGACGTTTGGATAAAATTTATTCAACCTCGTTTTTGAATAATATAGTCTATGTAATAATTTGAATTGGATTAAATTATGTCTTGTATTAATAGAACAGTTATGTGTATTCATCAAATACTTTTCCCATCTATCCTTCGAGATCTTTATCATTAGCTCATGTTCCCAATCTTCCCTTAGTGCTTCTGTTGAGGGTGATTCTCTATATAATATATTATTATAAAAGTATGATATTAATTTTTGTGAATCAGCCTTAATATTCATTGCTTCTTCTAAAGGGTATAAAATATAGTTTGAAATCTATGTATATATTTCTTCATAAAGTCACATACCTGTATATATTTAAAATATTGATTATCCTTCAATTTAAATTTTAATTTTAATTGTTGAAATGATAACAGTTTACCCAATTCATACATATCCCCTACCTTCCTAATCCCCAGTCTATCCCATTGTTGATATGTGTTGTCGATGAGAGAAGGTTTGAATGCGGGGTTGTTCAATAGTGGGGTTAGTACTGATAAATTATTTAATTTCAAGGATACTTTTATTTGTTTCCAAATTCTTATTATATTGTGACTAATTGGGTTCTTCTTATATATTATACTATTCAATTTTATCGGTGAGAGCAGGATCGTTCCTATATCGTGCGGATAGCACTCCTCTTTCTCCATTCTTATCCACTCCAACTGCTGAGTGGAACTATCCAGCCAGTACATTATGTTCTTAATATGCACTGCCCAGTAGTAATACATAAAGTTAGGTAATGATAAACCCCCAACTTCTTTAGATTTGCACAACCGACAGGATTAATGTAGATTTGTCATTTTTGACCCTGTTATTGTAATGCCTCTGTCCCACTTACGAAACCTGAACAGAAACCTCTGGAGACTTTGCACCCCACCCAAGGTTTCCATGCGGTTCCCGGAGGTTGTAGGTGGTTGCCAGAGGTTGCAGGCAGTGGAAGCAGGTAGGGAGACTGGCAAAAACCTCCAGGAACCGCACGGAAACCTTGGGTGGGGCGCTAAGTCTCCAGAGGTTTCCGTTCAGGTTTCCTAAGTGGGACAGGGGTGTAAGGCTTATCTGAGTCAGATCTGAACGACTGGATTCAACTTGACTCAAAGACCAAGCCCATGGGAAACACAGTTGGAATCATTTGTATTCATTTCCCACAGGATCTTAATCGTCAATTAACAAAGGAAGTTTTTCATTCCATCAGCTAGATCCTTACTGACTGAGTCAAGATTCATAAGGAGCAGAATCAGGTCATTCGGCCCATCAAGTCTATTTCGCCATTCAATCATGGCTAATCTTTCTCTCCCTCCGAACCCCATTCTCCTGGCTTCTCCCCATAAACGCTGACACCCGTCCTAATCAATCATCTATTTATCTCTGTCTTTAAAAATAACTATTGATTGGCCTACACAGCCTTCTGTGGCAAAGAATTCCACAGATTCACCATCCTCTGACTAAAGAAATTCCTCCTCATCTCCTTCCTAAAGGCACATCCTCTGGTCCGAACAAGTGAACAAGAGGAAGAGGACTGAACTTTGTTGCCTTCCCTCCCAGTGGAAAACGTTGATTCCGCTGTGGGGGGATGTTTTTATGTTTAATGGTAAATTCCATAGTGTTGTGTTTATCTTATTTATGTGCTGCATGGTAACTCAAATTGCTCTGACCTGTACAGCACTTTGGTCAATGTGGGTTGTTTTTAAATGTGCTTTATAAATAAATTTGATTTGATTTGATTTGATGATCTCCCACTAGTGGAAAAAAAAATTGTTTAATTATCATGAGAACCCAGGAACTGAACAATGACATTCTTACTAGCTGAAGTTTTATGGGCACATTAAAAGCAACCACAGCAAATAAATATACAGTAAATTACTAGACTAAGTGGGACCCGTTGGGTCCCATGTTCACACGGGAGGGCTGGTCCCCCAACGCAATATTCTACATCTCCACCAATTCCAATATTGGTGGCCAGTGGGGGGGGGGGGGGGGGGCTTTCTGGAGAGCTGGTATGGGTGTTGTTGGCTGCAGGGACTACTGGTCTCCAGAGGGCTAGTATGGACATTGTGGGCCAAATGGATTCTTGGGGTGGCAGCTCAGTCCCTCAAGCCTGATGTGCCAAATTCAAGTGCAGTTTCATACCACTTCAAGCAGGGTGTTAGGTCACCAAATGACAGGAGAGAGATTCTCAACATTTTTTAAACACTAACAACCATTAGCAGTGCATTTTTACTTCAACCCAAACAACCATTAGCAGTACATTTTCACTTCATTAGCAGTGCATTTTTACTTAATTAGCAGTGCATTTTTACATCATTATCAATGCATTTTTACATCATTATCAATGCATTTTTACTTCATTAGCAGTGCATTTTTACTTCAACCCAAACAACCATTAGCAGTGTATTTTTACTTCATTAGCAGTGCATTTTTACTTCATTAGCAGTGCATATTTACTTCATTAGCAGTGCATATTTACTTCATTAGCAGTGCATTTTTACTTCATTAGCAGTGCATTTTTACTTCATTAGCAGTGCATTTTTACTTCATTAGCAGTGCATTTTTACTTCATTAGCAGTGCATTTTTACTTCAACCCAAACAACCATTAGCAGTTCATTTTTACTTCATTAGCAGTGCATATTTACTTCATTAGCAGTGCATTTTTACATCATTAGCAGTGCATTTTTACTTCATTAGCAGTGCATTTTTACTTCAACCCAAACAACCATTAGCAGTACATTTTTACTTCATTAGCAGTGCATTTTAACTTCATTAGCAGTGCATTTTAACTTCATTAGCAGTGCATTTTAACTTCATTAGCAGTGCATTTTTACTTCATTAGCAGTGGATTCTTGGGGTGGCAGCTCAGTCCCTCAAGCCTGATGTGCTGGCAGCTCACTCACAGCTAGTGGGCTGGCAGTTGACACGTCTATTCCTTGAAATTCCATTTCAAGCGGAATGCAAGGCCACCAAATTCAAATCCATTTTCCTACCATTTCAAGCAGGGTGCTAGGCCACCAAATTCAAATCCATTTTCCTACCATTTCAAGCAGGGTGCTAGGCCACCATATTCAAATGCAGTTTCATACCATTTCAAGCAAGATGAAACCACCATAAAACCACCGTAAAACCACACAAAACATCACACAGTTCAGCAGATATTCAGTGTGTTCAGTTGATTCACAGCTCAGACAGAGTTGTGACCTCTCTCTCCCCATCATACAGAGACTGAGCCACACCCACACTTCCGGGCTTTATAATCCCTCCCTCTTCCATTGGAAAAGGGTGGCCTTCATGGTGTGATTGACAGGAGAGAGATTCTCAACATTTTTGAAACACTAACAACCATTAGCAGTGCATTTTTACTTCAACCCAAACAACCATTAGCAGTGCATTTTTACTTCAACCCAAACATCCATTAGCAGTGCATTTTTACTTCAACCCAAACAACCATTTGCAGTGCATTTTTACTTAATTATCAGTGTTTTTATACTTCATTAGCAGTGCATTTTTACGTCATTAGCATTGAATTTTTACTTCATTAGCAGTGCATTTTTACTTCATTAGCGGTGCATTTTTACTTCATTAGCAGGGCATTTTACTTCATTAGCAGGGCATTTTACTTCAACCCAAACAACCATTAGCAGTGCATTTTTACTTAATTAGCAGTGCATTTTTACTTCATTAGCAGAGCATTTTTACTTCATTAGCAGTGCATTTTTACTTCATTAGCAGTGCATTTTTATTTCATTAGCAGTGCCATTTTACTTCATCAGTAGTGCATTTTTACTTCATTAGCAGTGCATTTTTACTTCATTAGCAGTGCATTTTTACTTCATTAGCAGTGCATTTTTACTTCATTAGCAGTGCATTTTTACTTAAAACCAACCATATTTTCATTGTCAAACCACATTAAGGGCACTCACAGTTGAGTAGACATGTGTTCAGTGTTATTCAGAGCTCAGAGAGACGTGACCCTCTTGGTTCCTCCATCAAGCAGAGACTGAGTGTGGCACACCACTTCCGGGTTTATAGTCCCTCCCCCTCCCACCAGCAGGGGCAGCAGAGAGAATGGCAATTTAAAAAAAAAACATTAATATCTCTCTGATTTTTCATCGATGGGAAAAATCCTACGGTCCCGGTATGCGCAGGAGGCTCTGAGTGAGGTGGCCAAAAATGACGGCCGTAGGTGGCGGCGTTTACTCGGAAATCACGCCACAGCGAGCCAAAAGCGGTCAAGATCAGACTTTTAGTAATATAAATTAGTTATTCTAGGTAAATCAGACCATGACAGTGCGAGGCAAAGTACATTAGCACCACCATAGTGGTGTAAAGTCTATAGTAGTTCAGCGCTGAGGGAGGATTGGACTTGGGGTTGTGCACGGTGGTTCAAGAAATGGGGAAAAATAAAGCTTGAATCAAAAGATAATGGCTCTCAGGCTCCTGTACCTTCTTCCCTATGTTAGCAGCAAAATGAGAGCATGGCGATGGTGGTGTGAGCCTTTGATAATGTTAGCTAGCTTCTTGAGGTGGTGATTCCTGTAGGTTCCTTTGTCCGAAGGGAACTCAATACCTAAGTTGTAGGAAGGAACTGCAGATGCTGGTTCAAACCGAAGATAGACACAAAATGCTGGAGTAACTCAGTGGGACAGGCAGCCTCTCTGGATAGAAGGAATGGGTGATGTTTCAGATTGAGACTCTTCTTCATGATGGGCCAGGCAATGACTATCTCTTTCACCAACTTCCTTAAATGTTGAGCATTTGAATTACCAAACCAGGCTCGGGTGCAACCAGTCTAAGCTCTCCACCATACACCCGTAGAGGTTTGGTAGGGTATTTGTTGGCATGCCAGATATACTCAAATTTCTGAGGACGTAGAGACATTGATGTGTGTTATTTGTAATTGCATTAATGTGCTGAGACTGGGACAGATCATCAGAAATATGTATGCCCAGGATCTTGAAGGTGGTGACTCTGTCCACAGCCAGTCCCACTGATCAAAACGGGTGCATAGTCTCTCGTCTTTCTCTTCCTGAAATCAACAATCAGCTCCTTGGTTTTGCTGATAATGAGAGCAAGATTGTTATTTTGGCGCCACTCAACCAGAATAATAAGAGAAATGTGTTTTATTTAAGAAACGGAATTTGGAAAAAGAAAATCTTTCCAGACCCACATAAATTTCCACTGCATGGTCCTCGTGCCTGTGGCATCTGGATGGAACTACAGTCCAAACTGATGCATTGAAAGCCTTCCACATTTGCTGGTATTCAGTCTATTACATAATGCAATCCATTTGAAAGTGATATTGCTTGGAGCAAGAGAACTACATGTAACTTGGTACAAAACCTGAAATTTCATGAGCATAAGGCTTGGAATGAAAATTTAAAAAGCTACACAATGGAAAAAAATAATGCTTTTTATGTCTGGAATCAAGAAAGGGGCGGCACAGTGGTACAGCTGGTAATGCCACTGCCTCACAGTGCCAGAGACCCAGGTCCTGACCTCGGGTGTTGCTTTTGTGGAGTTTGCACATTCTCCCTGTGATTTCAAAGATGTGCGGGTTTGTAGGTTTAATTGGGCTCCACAAATATTGCATAATTAGGGATTGAATGAGAAAGTGACATAACATAGAATTAGTGTGGATGGTGGGCCAAAGGGCCTGTTTTCATGTTTTTTCACGAAAACATGAAGGCAACTTTGTAGTGCAGTGAATAATGCTGCTGCCTCACAGCTCCAACAACGTGAGTTCGATCCTGACCTTGGGTGTTGTCTGTGTAGTTTGCACATTGTTCCTGTGGACTGTGTGAGAGTCCCTTGGTTCCAGTTTCTCTCCACATCCCAAGGATGTGCTGACTGATACGTTAATTGGCTGCTGTCAATTGACATTAATGTAAGTCAGTTGTAGGAGAATTGGGATTGGAGGGTGAAGACAATGGGGACCAGCCGTGGGGGGACCGCCATGCGGGACGGTGGAAAAACAAAGGGACCCGGTCTGAGGGAGGGGGGGGCACTCTAGTTTAGAATCCTCCACCCAGGGGATAAGTATGCGTTTGACGGTTTGTTAATTTGTTCCGGTGAAGGCGCTGTGCTCACGGCAGCCAGACAACAGTCGCTTGTCCCTTTCTTTTGTTTTCACTTTTAATTTCAAGTTTTGGTGTACAATGTGTGTAGTGACTGTTGGCAGACCAATTTCCCTCGGGGATGAATAAAGTTTATTGTATCGTACCGTATCGTAGATAGTAGTTCACTTGGTCCACGGCCTTCTATGCCTTGGCTATTTAAGAGCTCATCTGGATAATTCTTAAATGCTGCAATTGTACCTGCCCCTGACACCCCTAATGCAATGCATTCCAGACACTAGACACCGACTGGGTGACCAAAAAATGTCATCAGATTCTTGGTTCCTGGTTCCTACCCCTCCCCCATGATGCCCTTCTCTCCCCCATGGCTCTTCCCCGTCTTTTCTCTGAGCTCACTACCCCCTCCCAAACATGCCTCTCCCCCCAGTACTCCCCCCACACCTCCCCCCTGCCCACACACCCCTCTCCCCCCACACAACCCCCCCCTCACAAAACCCCCCCACCCACAAGCCCTCCTGCCCACACACGCCGCCCCCGCCCACACACACACACCTCCGCACCTCCACAACCGCCCCCCCCACCCCCACAATCCCCTATGCCCCCACAAGCCACCCCCCAACCCCACAGCCCCCCCACCCCCCCAGCCCCATTGGGTTGGGTTACCAGGCCTCCCATGCGACTGGGACAAATGGGGCGGGGGGGGTGGTTCGGGGGGGGTGGGGGTACTGGTTGAAGCTTTCGGACAGCAATAAAAAGACTATGTGGGCTTAAAATTTGAATTTCCTTCCTCACTTCAGGTTAAGGGGTAAGCTGTTAAAAGCTGAGGTGGGATGGAAACAGCAGCCTGCAGTTCCATGCAGTCTACCTGAATGCCCTTTATGAAATAGGGAGCATTCAGGTCAGGTGAGCTTTGCTTACCTTTTCTCTCTGACTTCAATCCACAATTTTGAAGTTCGGAGCCTGCCAAGAAAACATCACAAAATATTTATTTGCAGAATAGATATTGTGTCATTGGTCCAATAATCACGCGGTTGATAGTTGATGGTTTCCATCTGTTGAATACTGTGATTTAAAGCTTCTCATTGCTGTTTTTTCAGTCAGTTTTCCATTCCATATCTACTTGACTCATAATGCATTTTACTGACATTGTTCTCATTGTAAGTGACTGGTGGAATTGATTTACTTTTCCAACATGTGTTTGAACACACATTTTGGCAAATATTTTGTCCACAGTCCACGTAGGATTGAATTCCCACTTCTGAAAAAACATACTGCAACATATTTGATAACAATCTCTGAAGATCTTTCATGGACAATGAGTTTTGAAGTCCATTGACTATTGTTGCATGGAGACATTTGACAGCTATCCAGCACAGAGTAGAATCCTATAACCACCATGAGATGAATAACTAATAACCCCTCTGACTGCGAACAAGCAGGGTTACACAAATGTTTGACATGCTAAAGGGGCTGTCTCACTTGGGCGACCTAATCTGCGAGTTCTGTCAAGTTTGCCCTCGACTCACACTCACAGCATGGTCGACACGAGGTCGTACGAGGTCTTCGTAACTCTCCTCATGCCGGAGAGTGGTCTCTGCGTATTCGAGGCCTCAGCTAGGTCACAGCGTTTTTTTCAATATGTTAAAAAATGCCCACAAGTAAAAAAAGGTCGCCATGGAAAAAATCTAGACGTAGATAGTCTTCATTATAGTCGAAGGGAGGTCAAAGGGATGTCGAAGGAGATCGAAGGAGGTCGTCTTCACTCTCCACTATTCGGATTTTCCCGAAGTTAGTCCAATTTTCCCGAAGTTAATCGTAGCTAGTCGTAGCTAGTCGAAACTGGTCTTCAACATAGTCGAAAGAGGTCGAAGGAGGTCTTCAACATAGTCAAAAGAGGTCTTCAAGATTCAAGATTTAAGATTCAAGAGAGTTTATTGTCATGTGTCCCAGATAGGACAATGAAATTCTTGCTTTGCTTTCAGCACAACAGAATATTGCAGGCATAAATAATACAGAAAGGATCCGTGTGTTCATATATCATTGAATATATATATACACACATAAATAAACATATAAAGTGCAGTCGGCTAATTAAAGTTCAGATTTTGTTTGAGTTGAGTTTAATAGTATGGTGGCTGTGTGGGAAGTAGCTATTCCTGAACCTGGATGTTGCAGATTTCAGGCTCCCGTACTTTCTACCTGAAGGCAGTGGGGAGATGAGTGTGTGACCAGGATGGTGTGGATCCTTGATGATGCTGCCAGCCTTTTTGAGGCAGCAACTGTGGTAGATCCCCTCGATGGTAGGGAGGTCAGAGCCGATGATGGACTGGGCAGTGTTTACAACTTTTTGTAGTCATTTTGACATGTCATTTTTTCAAACTCTTCTAAACTCGCCAATTAGGTCACCCAAGTGGGACAGCCCCTTAACACTTACAAAGTAAACAGCAAAGATGAGTTGTTCCCCAGTGATTAAAAATTGGCATCCTCTATATGTATATCTATAGAGTAATGGTGGATGGTTGTTTGTCAGGTTGGAGGCCAGTGACGAGTGGGGTGCCACAGGGATCTGTGTTGGGTCCACTGTTGTTTGTCATGTACATCAATGATCTGGACGATGGTGTGGTAAATTGGATTAGTAAGTATGCAGATGATACTAAGATAGGTGGGGTTGCGGGTAATGAAGAAGAGTTTCAAAGTCTACAGAGAGATTTATGCCAGTTGGAAGAGTGGGCTGAAAGATGGCAGATGGAGTTTAATGCTGATAAGTGTGAGGTGCTACATCTTGGCAGGACAAATCAAAATAGGACGTACATGGTAAATGGTAGGGAATTGAAGAATGTAGGTGAACAGAGGGATCTGGGAATAACTGTGCACAGTTCCATGAAAGTGGAATCTCATGTAGATAGGGTGGTAAAGAAAGCTTTTGGTGTGCTGGCCTTTATAAATCAGAGCATTGAGTATAGAAGTTGGGATGTAATGTTAAAATTGTACAAGGCATTGGTGAGGCCAATTCTGGAGTATGGTGTACAATTTTGGTCGCCTAATTATAGGAAGGATGTCAACAAAATAGAGAGAGTACAGAGGAGATTTACTAGAATGTTGCCTGGGTTTCAGCAACTAAGTTACAGAGAAAGGTTGAACAAGTTAGGGCTTTATTCTTTGGAGCGCAGAAGGTTAAGGGGGGACTTGATAGAGGTTTTTAAAATGATGAGAGGGATAGACAGAGTTGACGTGGAAAAGCTTTTCCCACTGAGAGTAGGGAAGATTCAAACAAGGGGACATGACTTGAGAATTAAGGGACTGAAGTTTAGGGGTAACATGAGGGGGAACTTCTTTACTCAGAGAGTGGTAGCTGTGTGGAATGAGCTTCCAGTGAAGGTGGTGGAGGCAGGTTCGTTTTTATCATTTAAAAATAAATTGGATAGTTATATGGATGGGAAAGGAATGGAGGGTTATGGTCTGAGCGCAGGTATATGGGACTAGGGGAGATTATGTGTTCGGCACGGACTAGAGGGGTCGAGATGGCCTGTTTCCGTGCTGTAATTGTTATATGGTTATATTTATATGGTTATATCTGGTTGTGTGGTAGAGTTGCTGACTTACAGCGCCAAAGATTCGATCCGGACCTCGGGTGCTGTCTGCGTGGAGTTTTCATGTTCTCCCTGTATCCAAATTGGATTTCTCTGGTGCTCTGGTCACATCCTAAACATATGCGGCTATGTAAGATAATTGATCTCTGTAAATTGTCCCTAATGTGTAGGGAGTGAATGAGTTAATTGAGATAACTTAGAACTAGTGTGACTTTATTGTTTGCGTGGACTCGGTGGGCTGAAGGGCCTGTTTCCATACTCTATCTTTATTTTTTTTTATCTGTAGAGTGCATGACTCTGCTTTTTCCTATTTTGCAGTTTAATGGGTCCTTTGTTGCTAAGTGTATTTTCAGAGAGAGTCATCCTTGTTTTGTCACAAAATGACAACTCTAGGTTATGTTAACATTTTGTTGTTGCAGCAACTCTGCAGCTAAAACTCACCTCCACCTCCATCCCAAGTTGGTTTTGGTTACAAAAATATGATCATGAACGGGGATAGGCAAATGGAATAGTTTCTTAAAATCCACCTACACCTTGTTGCAACTGTCTGCAGACATGTTCAATACAAAGAAATGGAAACTGAATTAGGTTTTCCTTTCAGGCAAACTGCCGGTAACATATTAACAATAACAGCAAATTCACTACATGAGAAGCTGTAGGCTTATTCAATGACCCGCCAGATATTTAACCTTTGTATTTTGAAGCAAAGCTTTGCAAGATCATAAATCAACATTAATATGATCATGATTTATCATCCGCACAAAATAAAAAAATTGCAAATTCCGTTCTTCAATTCCTCTTTGTCCCTCTTCCCCTTCTCCAGCACTGGTTTCACAGCATTCACCAACTTTCTGCCTGATTCAAGTGGAGTAAATACCTATTGGGATGTTTTCATCTTTCACCAAATTTAAGTGAAGGAGCTATGAAATATGGTGCATCTGAGGTTCTGTTGCTCTTCCCTCAAAGTTATGCAATCAGGACAATTTGATTGAATTGAATTGAAAGACATAGCATGGAAACAGGCCATTTGGCCCACCAAGCCCATGCTGACCATTGATCACCCTTTCATAGGTGGACAAAAATGCTGGAGAAACTCAGCGGGTGAGGCAGCATCTATGGAGCGAAGGAATAGGTGACGTTTTGGGTCGAGACCTATCTTCAGACCTTTCATGCTCATTCCATGTCATTCCACTTTTATGTCCACTTCCTACACACTAAGGGCAATTTGCAGTGGTTAATTAACACACAAACCTGCACATCCTTGGGATGTGCGAGTAAATTGCAGCACCCAGAGGAAATCCACAGGGTCACAGTGGGAACGTGCAAACTCCACACATGCAGCGCCCAAGTTCAAGATCATAGATAGACACAAAAAGCTGGAGTGACTCAGCGGGTCAGACAGCATCTCTAGAGAAAAGGAAAAGGTGACGTTTCTGGTCAAAACCCTTCTTCAGACTGAGAAACAAGGGAGAGGGAAAAGAAAGATATAGACGGTGATGTAGAGAGATATAGAACAAACGAATGAAAGATATGCACAAAGGTAACGATGATAAAGGAAACAAGCCATTGTTAGCCTTGTCTCTGGCTCTGTGAGACAGCAGCTCTAACAACTGTACCGTTGTGGAAATATTTCTACTTTTTTCCCCCCGGCCTTTATTTTCCACATTGTAGGTGATTCTTCCTAACACATCTTGCTGGTTTATGTCACGTTGAGTCATATTCATACATGCTGACGCATTTGAACACCAAGGATGAAGAAACACAATCCTCCTTCAATACCAAATTGACCCACTTCTACTCATTTGCTCATTCAAGGCCCAGCTGCAATTTCGGCAAAAAAAAAACTTAATTGTCATTGGCCAAATACAAACTTGAACTCCACCTATGAAATGCAGCTCAGAAATTAAACCCAATCTTCTGAAGTAATGTTGACTTGGACATGGAATCGTAAAGAGGTCAGATTTGTCTCTTTGTTCAGTGATCGAGGGTCAACTCAAATCAAACTAAATCAAAATGACAGTTTATTGATCCTTGTCTAAGCGAATATCTAAATGGTCAAATGCCAACGATGAAAATCTTCACCTTGGATTTGTCAGCATCGATGACTCGTGAACTAATGTGTCTGTACTGTACGTGAGGAAACAGAAATAGCTACAAGTCTTGCATGTCAAGGAAGACAAAAAGAATGCATGGAAGCAGCAACTGGCAGTGTGGCATAGATCGTTGTCCAATCAATTAACACAATTTGCGAGACTTCAGCAATTACATTTGTGTGCTTGGTTACGTTCAATTTGGGCCGCATAATCGATTCATCCAATACGATACAATAATACAATAATACTTTATTAGCCAAGTATGTTTTGCAACATACGAGGAATTTAATTTGCCAAGTCAGTCATACAAATAAAAAGCAACAGAACACACAAATTACATTTTAACATAAACATCCACCACAGTGACTCCTGCACATTCCTCACTGTGATGGAAGGTGAAAAAAAGTTCATGCTCTTCCCTTCTGTGTTCTCCCGCGGCCAGGGGCGTTGAGCCTTCCGTTGAGGGCGCGATCTTACTCCTGTGCTGGTAGTCGAGCCCTCATTGTCGGGGCGATCAAGCTCCTGCATCGGGGGGATCTCAGCCGACGATCGGACCCTGGGTCAGGGCCGGTCGAACCTTCTACATCGTTGGAGCTCCCGACATCTACGGTCTCTACCCGAGACTGCGAGCTCTCGATGGTAAAATCCCCAGGCAAGTGATCGACTCCAATGGTAAGTCCACGCCCCGCGGTGGGGCTCAAAATCATTCCCGAGCGAGGCCTCCAGCTCCTCGATATTAGGCCGCAGAGTGACCGGAGATACAACCTGGAAAACAATCACATCTCCGGCAGGGTAAGAGATTCCCCCGACCCCCGCCTGCTCCCCCACATAAAACAAACCAGAGAACATCTACACAAACTTTTAAAACACACTAAAAATAACAAAAAAATGACGAAGAAACAGACAGACTGTTGGCGAGGCTGCCAATCGTATGGTGCCCCTGGTGGTATCCACAAAACTATATGGAAAGTAGTCAAATTTTACAAATGAAAATAGTATCGTATCATGTCATATGATATTGTAGTAGCATTGGAACAAATCTTCTCGGGCAAAGCGGCTGAAGGGAAATAGCAATATTCAAGTATTTCAATGAGAGGAAGATCTCGACATTCAGAGCCCTTTGTAAACAGAAACTTAGTGAATGCTCAATGGCGCAACAGTCGGTATTCTGATCCCCCATTGTTGCCACATCAGGCACGTGATTTTAATAGTGTGTCTTAACCCAAGGGTAAGGAGTAAAAGGTATAACATATTCTTTAAAATATTATTTTACGTCAATAGTTTTTGTGTCGTTTAATATGAGACAAGCCCTCCTGTCTACCATGCTCATGCCAACCGTTAAACATCCACCTACGCTGTAGAAACAAGGAACAGTATGTATAGTTTTTTTGGAGCTCACGATTGAACAATCCTATCATACAAAGAATGAACCCAAGTGTCTTCTGCACTGCCTCCAATGCTAGTTTAGTTTGGTTTCGAGAAACAGCGCGGAAACAGGCTCTTCAGCCGCCAAGTCTGCGCCGACCAACAATCCCCACACTTGGCACAATTTACAATCTTTGCTGAAACCAATTAACCTACAAACCTGTGCGTTTTGGAATGTGGGAGGAAACCGAAGCACCCGAGGAATGCCCAAGCGATTGCAAGAAGAACATACAAACTCCGTACAGACAGCACCCATAGTCAGAATTGAACCCAGGTGTCTGGCACTGTAAGGCAGCAATTCTTCCGCTGTGCCACTGTGCTGTATCATTTCTTAAATAAGAGGCCAGGAGTACTGAGGAACTACAATAATATTCCCAACGTTGATTTGGCTTAGATCTGGATAATTGGAGTCTTTAGATCATAAGGCCACAGATAAGACCTTAGGACCAAAAGGTTATCCAGCCAGAAACAGCAATAATATTAATAAAATCCAATCAAAATGTTACAATTAAATCCAAAATTACCTCGGGGAATCCTTGGCAAGATTGATACACTTTAAATTTAAGCTCTGGTATGCTTTGATTGTTTAATTTCTGAATTGATTTAGTTTCACGTATTTAGCCCAGTTCCTCATGCTGCCGTAAGGAATACAAGCAGCAAGCTATAGGGATGAAGCCAGCTGAAGAGCAGAACTTGCCGATTTACACAGCACTGTCTGAACACAATCTCCTAAGGCACTATTCCATCAAGTGTGCAATTCATCATTGTGTCATTCAGGCAAGAAATGATTTGTCCCATTGTTTTTGTGTTTTATCTCATAACCATCAGCACAGCTTTTATTTCCCTTGAATAAATCACGCATCACGAATAATAAGACCATTTTTTAAAATAATTAATTTGTTCAACCCAAATAAAATGTATTTGTGGGATTGTATGCAGCGGAAGTGGCAACAAAGGGTCAGGCAATAATTTATTTCCAAATATACAGAAATGCCTAAATGAATATTTTCATACATCATTTTAATGCAGAGTTAAATCCAACATTAAATGAATATTAAATAATGAAAAAGGCACTTCTGTTATTACTTCATTAATTGCTTCTGCACACTCCCACCATGATTCTCGTGAATTCTTCATGCAGAAATTGCACATCCCAGTAGAGAAATTAGCAACACAGAACAGTTCCAATGAATTCTAAGTGATTTAAAGTGACCTGACAGGCAATGGCTGCAAACCCCAGAGTCATGCAAAATGCAAAAGAAACACTGCTTAAAACTGTGCAGAAAAGAGGGGAGAAAAAATCCGACCTTAATAATAGGTGTTTATTCAAACAAAACTTCTCAAAATTACACTTAATCGAAAATGACAATGCCATATTTGAAATAAACCTTTGCAGTTTTATTACTTTAGTTAATGTTGAGATAAAGAAATTAAAATCAAATGTTTTGGAATTAAAAGGTAACTGTTTGCTATGTATGCACACATGAAATGAAAAACCATTTGCTCATCCAATTAATGCTGTGGTGAAAAAGAAATTTGAAGCAATTCCTAAAAACTCTTAACATTTATCAAATATTTATCGAATATCGAAACTGCTCTGACACAATGTTTATGACTTTCATATTAATAATGAAAATGTTCATTAAGCTCCTTAGTAGAATTTATTGTTCAACATTTGCTGGACCTTAAATGTCTTAAGTGGAACTTTTTTTTGAATATTTGAGAAATTACAATGAAAATAAAATTGTGATTACAAATTCAGGAAGCAAGTGGACAAAATTGGCAAATACATTGCACGCTGGATAAATATTGAATTGTATTCTAATTATTCATGAGGTGCACAACTAGATCTTGACCTTGGGTGACAGTGCAAAATGGGCAATAGCAGATTGGCAGTTTTACTTATTTTACAGAAGCATGAAAGTGTGCACCAGCAGATTCAGGAACAGCTTCTACCCCTCTGTTACCAGGCTTCTGAACGGTCCTTCTATAAGCTAGAGAACTATCTGATTCACCTCCACTCCATTGAGGAAATTGGACTTTGTCTATGGAACAGAAGTTATACATTGCTGAGAACTACATGTATATATTATATATCTTCCCCATTGCTCTATCGTACTTCTGTTTGACTTATCTGATTCTTGATCAGTTGGGCAAGTATGCTAAGGAATGATTAATGGAGCTTAGTGCGCATAAGTGCAGGGTGTTACATCTTGGGAAATCAAAATTCCATTTTACATTACATTTTATGTTTGATATTATCTGATATTTTTGGATAGCATGCAAAACCAAGCTTTTCACTGTACCTTGGTATATGTGGCAATATTGAACCTAATTCTAAACTTAATGGGCCAGTCCGGTTTACGCAACTTTTTCGGCGACTGCCGGCACCCGTCATAGGTCATTACAGGTCGCCGAAAATTTTCAACATGTTGAAAATCTAGCGGCGACCAGAATAAGGTACGACTCTTTAGGCGACTACTCAAGACCATACAGGCTTCACCCCATGACATGTCGCCAGGGTGTCGCCTGTACGGTCGTGAGTAGTCTCCTCAATCGCCCAAAGAGTCATAGCGTCTTTCTGGTCGCCGCAGGATTTTCAACATGTTGAAAATTTTCGATGACCTATGACGGGTGCCGGAAGTCGCCAAAAAAACTGCGCAAGTGGGACAGCCCACAAGGCTTTTTTTTTTTTTATTGCACTCCAGCCAAAAGTCCGAACCTGCCCAACCTCTCCCTGTAATTCAGACACTCAAGTCCTGGCAACATCTTCACAACTCTTCTCTGCACTCTTTGCAGCTTAATAACATTTTTCCGATAGCAGGGTAACAAAAACTTAACACAATAAGCCAAGCCCTGCCTTACGACTTCTAGTTCTCCCTGAATGCCATACGATCTAATTTTCCAGAGAAGCCTACCATGTGGAACCTTATCAAAGGCCTTCTTGAATTTTATATAGACTTCTTCCATGGCCCTGCCCTCATGAACCTTGATTAATTCTTCAAAATCGCAATCAAATTAGAGAGAAAATACACCTTGCCTTATTGTACATTCTACATCTGCTCGACCTCCTCACTGATATCACTCAAGTCAAAGCCTCGACACAGGTTTACCCTCATACACAGCACTTGTACCTCAATGCACAGCCTCTCCCAAATCGGCTGCTCCTGCCTGGCCCCTCCACTGCTGGCTGCCTTCCTTTCGCAAACACGGAGCATCTGATCTTCAGGGCATCCTATACACAACGTAGATGTGAAAGTCTAAAACTCACTCGGGTAACTACTGCAGGCAGCCAACAATTTTCTATGGATTCCACATAACCCAGCCCAATGAAATTGTAACACTTTACAGCTGGCAGCAATATCACAAAATTACAGCTAATCTACCATATAGGAAACATAGAAACATAGAAAACAGGTGCAGGAAGGCCATTCGAACCAGCACCGTTATTCAATATGATCATGGCTGATCATCCAAAATCAGCACCTCATTCCGGCTTTTTCCCCATATCCCTAGATTCCCTTAGCCCAAAGAGCTAAATCTAATGCTCTCTTGAAAACATCTGTCTGAAAACATATTCTGTCTGAAGAAGGGTCTCGATCCGAAGCGTCACCTGTTCTCCAGAGGTGCTGTCAGACACTCTGCATTACTCCAGCTTTTTGTGTCTATCTTACCATATTCTTCTGTGTTTTAAACTGAACACTGAATATGAAATTGCAACGTGAATTAGGAAACCAAGAAATAAGGTGAGAAGCAGATTCTTTCATTTAAGTCATCAAATCAACTTATCCTTTGCAGAAATGCCGTGTATCCTTTACCTGACCTGATACTAAATAGTAAAATGACAGTGGAGCGAGGAGAATATGGTAGGGAGATCTACTACTGAAACCAACTGCTACCTCTTCATCTTACCTTCGAGAATTATAGATCTTCATTGGCTTTTTCACTGTTAATTATAGGTAACGATTAATTTGTGGGCTGAATCGGTAGTGAAGGCAAATGCAATGGTAGCATTCATTTCGAGAGACTTGAATATAAAAGCAGGGATCTAATGCCAAGGCTTTATAAGGCACTGGTCAGATGGCATTTAGAGCATGTTTTGGTCCCCATACCTGAGGAAAGATGAGCTGCTGTTGGGGAAAGTCCATAAGAAGTTTACAAAAATGATCCCGGGGGTGATTGGGTTAACATATGATGGCTCTGGGCCTGCGCTCGCTGGAGTTAGGAAAGATGAGTAAGGATCTCATTGAAATTTACTTAATAGTGAAAGGCCTGGATGGAGTGGATGTGGAGAGGATTTTTCCACTAGTGGGAGTATCTAGGACCAGAGGGCACAGCCCCAGAATAAAAGGACGCACCTTTAAAAAGGAGATGAGGAGGAATTTCTTTAGCCAGAGAATGGTGAATCACTGAAATTTATTGCCACAGATGACTGGGTAGTTTTAAAGCGGAGATTAAGAGGTTCTTGTTTAGTAAGGGAGTTAAAGGTGAAGGAGAAGGCAAGAGAATGGGATTGAGAAGGAAAGTTTGATCAGCCATGATTGAATGGCAGAGCAGACTCGATGGGCTGAATAGCCTAATTCTACTCCTGTTATTTATGAACAACACACAAGAAAGCTTTCTGGCATGTTGAGTTCCTAATGGCTCTTTGCAGACAATGCTTGCAGCTTCATTTCCCTGAATTCCATTCCATGCAGTTCTATTCCTCTGCCAGTTCCCTGAGGCCTGGAAATTCTGCTTATCCAAATCTCTTTTGAAAAGTATGATTGATTTTAATTTACTCCCTGTTTACATGCAGTGAGTTCCCAATCATAGTCACCATCTGCATTGAAGAAAACAATTATTTCAAAATCCTTGCATCTTTTGCCTATCTTTTTAACCTCTGCGCTCCCTGGTACTTGAACTGCCTATAGTAACACATTTACTTACATATTTAAACCTACCTAACCTGCCCCCTGACAGTCCTGCCATATTAAAAGGATGGCGTGCTAAGGGTAATTCATCCTGTTAGGTTTCCCACTTCCCACTAACTCAGTTAACACCAGACGAACCAGTCAAAAATACTTCTGTAGGAGGAACTGTAGATGCTGGTTAAAACCGAAGATAGACAGAAAATGCTGGAATAATTCCGCGGGACAGCATAGGCAGCATCTATGGAGAGAGAGGTGTCTCGACCCGAAACATTACCCATTCCTTGTCTCCAGAGATGCTGCCTGTCACGCTGAATTACTCCAGCTTTTTGTGTCTATCTTTTGCTTAATCAAAAATACTTCATTGGGGCAGATCACCAAGATGGTATTGATAAAATGATTATGGTCTATATTTTCCTTCTTTTCTGCTTCCTACATGCTGTGATTCCACACGACGGCATATTCAAGGCCATTCACTAGAAATATTGGTGCAATCTTCACAAACAACTGAACTGTCCTAAACTCCCTTTGCCTCCCTTTGATTCCAATATCACTGTATTTCACTAACCAGTGGTGGGGGTTTCCATTATGCAGGCATATAAACATGGGGTGAGATAGGGTTGTTTACAGCCGAACCTGCCTCCGGGATAGAACACCACTCTGGAGAATTGAGAAAAGCAAACTGTTTGGATAGCAGTAACAGGATCGGTCCAAGTCAGCATGGATTTACAAAGGGGAAATCATGTTTGACTAATCTTCTGGATTTTTTTGAGGATGTAACTAGGAAAATGGACAAGGGAGAGCCAGTGGATGTAGTGTACCTGGACAATCAGAAAGCATTTGATAAGGTCCCACATAGATTAGTGGGCAAAATTAGGGCACATGGTATTGGAGGTAGAGTGCTGACATGGATAGAAAATTGGTTGGCAGACAGGAAACAAAGAGTAGGGATTAACGGGACCCTTTCAGAATGGCAGGCTGTGACGAGTAGGGTACCGCAAGGCTCGGTGCTGGGACTGCAGCTAATTACAATATACATCAAAGATTTAGATGAAGGGATTCAAAGTAACATTAGCAAATTTGCAAATGACACAAAGCTGGGTGGCATTGTGAACTGTGAGAAGGATGCTATGAGAATGTAGGGTGACTTGGACAGGTTGGGTGAGTGGGCAGATGCATGGCAGATGCAGTTTCATGTGGATAAATGTGAGGTTATCCTCTTTGGTAGCAAAAACAATGGCGGATTATTATCTGAATGGTGTCAAGTTGGGAAAAGGGGAAGTACAACGGGATCTGGTGGTCCTTGTTCATCAGTCAATGAAAGTAAGCATGCAGGTACAGCAGGCAGTGAAGAAAGCGAATGGCATGATGGCCTTCATAACAAGAGGAGTTGAGTATAGAAGCAAAGAGGTCTTTCTGCAGTCGTATAGGGCCCTAGTGAGAGCACACCTGGAGTATTGTGTGCAGTTTTGGTCCCCTAATTTGAGGAAGGACATTCTTGCTATTAAAGGAGTGCAGTGTAGGTTTACAAGGGTAATTCCTAGGATAGCGGGACTGTCATATGCTGAGGGAATGGAGCCATTGGGCTTGTATAATCTGGAGTTTAGAAGGATGAGAGGTTATCTTATTGAAACATATGATTATTATGGGTTTGGACACACTAGAGGCAGGAAACAGGTTCCCGATGTTGTGGGAGTCCAGAACCAGGGGCCACTGTCTAAGAATAAGGGGTAAGCCATTTAACACGGAGATGAGGAAACACTTTTTCACACAGTGAGTTGTGAGTATGTGGAATTCTCTGCCTCAGAGGGCGGTGGAGGCCGGTTCTCTGGATACTTTCAAGAGAGAACTAGATATGGCTCTTAAAGATAGCGGAGTCAGGGGATATGGGGAGAAGGCAGGAACGGGGTACTGATTGGGGATGATCAGCCATGATCACATTGAATGGCGGTGCTGGCTCGAACGGCCGAATGGCCTACTCCTGCACCTATTGTCTATTGTCTAAATTCAGGGAATTTTAAGTAGTTTCTTCTTAGTCAAATTGAGTACACCCAAGATATTTATGCAATTCATTACAGATGATGTGGAGGTGGCTGTATATTATATTATTTGCTAGAATCTTTTGTCGCATTAACATTTTTGGAGGAAGAGTTCTTGTTCTTAAAGTTTTACTTTTCAGGAACCCACCATGTCCACCTGCTACACTTTGACGCAAAACAGAAGATCGCATCCTATTCATTTCCCAGACTGTTCTGTATGTCATTGTGCCAGAACCTCTGCCAATCATGTTGTAACTCATAGCAGATGATTGGGGAAACCCAAAAGACTATATGCTCCATTATATGTTGGCTATTAGTCACAAGGAACCGCAGATGCTGATTTACAAAACAAAAACACAAAGTGCTGGAGTAACTCAGCGGGTCAGCCAGCATCTCTGGAAGACATGGGTAGGTGACTGTTTCAGGTTGTGTCAGACTGAAGAACCCCCAGCCCAAAATATCACCTGTCCGTGCCTTCCAGAGATGCAGCTCGACCCACTGAGTTACTCCAGGACTTTGTGTGCTTTTTACATATGTTACAATTTTGGTTGCCAGAAGGCACATGTGTAATTGTTTAATTGTAAGTAGCTGATTAAGGTTTTATGTGTAGGAAAGAACTGCAAATGCTGGTTTAAATCGAAGATAGACACAAAATGCTGAAATAACTCAGCGGGACAGGCAGCATCTCGGGAGAGAAGGAACGGGTCACGTTTTGGGTTGAGACCCTTCTTCAGATCTTGTGTAGGCAAAGCCTAGTAATGAAGTCAACATCTTGGTTTTGGTTTCTTGGTTTTAAGTTATACCTTCATACATTCATATTTTTGGAAGGCAAATCTAAGATTCAAAGTAGCAGTTTATCCTTTCAGTCTGCCTTCTCTACACAGTATGCACCAGCATTGATTTCACCTATTCTAAAGAAGGCAAATTTAAAATACACATGTGACAAATTAGCAAACCTGTAATTGTGAACAAAAAAAGGGTCATCAATCTAAAGTCACAGAAACTATGGGGATTATCAATCTCTAACTGGAACATAATGAGCCATTAATTATCCCACTGAAAGTTGAACTTCAAAAATCACGAGCAGTAATAGACAAGTCAGTCATACTGTTATAGTTGTCGATCAGTTCGAGAAAAGTAGTTTTATAATTCTTTAATGGTATATACTAATTAAAAATCATGTTCTCGTATTATCATTACCTAGTTTCTCCAGGGGTAAATTTCCACAAAAAAATTGTATTTGAAATAAACAGCATCAGTCTTGTGTGACTCATTGATTGTCATGAACTGAGTACTTAATTGGGTAATTTTCACCAATTACAAACCCGCTGCTTTTGAGTTAACAGCCAGGAAATTCATAAACCTATTCCTGGCTGGTAATTAAAATGGAGAATGGAAATTCTAGCCCGCTTGTAGCCTCCAGGGTTTACAAACTTGACCAAAGTCATGGTTCCAAAGAGAATACATTTGACAGTAGAATTTGGCACTAAGCTGACTTTAATGTTTTTGCAGAAGTGTTCAAGAAAAACGATCGACCCTGCTGATCATAATGAAGTGGAAAAAACACCAATGCCCCTTTTGCTTTGTTGTTTGGCGTTACAGAGATGGATGGCCCAAGAGCAAATAGGAAGCTATTGGAAAACGAGGTGAAAACTTGAGACTTAGCCAAATGTAATCTGAACCACGTGAGACGTATCTGCTTAGCTTTGAGGGTGCCAGATTTAATCATAAGTGACAGTCAAAAGTGTGGAAACTGGTAGCAAAGGAAAAAAAAGGAGACAGAAATACTTGTTACTACCGCAGATTCAAAGTCACTCAGTGCTGGCACAAGAAAGAACTTGCATTTTGATGGTGACTTTGCTGACCTTGAAGTCATCTCGAAGTATTTTACAAACAGTGAGTACTTTTTTTGAAATGCAAGCCCCAATGTGACTTAGGACGTGCACAGTTGTTTTTCTCCGTGCACACCAAGCTCCTACAAGTAGCAAATTGATACTGAACATATTTTTTCTTTCTGAGACATTGTTCAAAGGATAAATATTGACCAACTTGCATAGTCCTCAAAATAAACTTGTCAAGTACTCTTCTGAAGGAGCAGATGTGCTTTAGTTTAATATCTCACATTGAAAGCAGAACCTTCAACTTAGCAGCTCCCCTTCTGTGCCGCACAGAACTACAATCCCAAATCTGTATGCTCAAGAATCCTATTCAAGCCCAAACATAACACGGAGGCAAAACTGCTTTAAAAGAGCCAATCTGATTCCAATAACAACTATATACTTGTATCATCAAGCATTGTACCTTCTAATCCAGGGGTGGGGAACCTTTTCAGGTCGGAATGCCGCTTCAAGTTAGCTGTAATCTAATAAGGCCACATCCAAGAAACTTCAATTAGATATACTTCAAAATGTACATTATTTTGTTACAATAGCCTTCATGACTTACTAATGTTTTAATTGTGACCGTCAGTCTGCACGATTATTTTGTTGAATCTTCTTTTACTCTTTGGTATTTTAAATACGTTCATTTTAAGATTAAAATAAAAATAATACAAGATGAACAAAAACATATTCATAAAAAATAAAAGGATTTGTTCTACAAAATTTGGATCCATTCAAAAGGCCGCACTTAATGGCCTAGATGGCCGCATATGGCCTTAAGGCCGCAGGTTCCCCACCCCTGTTCTAATCCATGGATGTTAGAGCATCCATTCTGGTAATATTCAAACACAGTATACTGTGGATACTGGAAGTCTGAAATATAAACTGTGAAAGCTGGTCATTTTCATCAGGTCGGTGTGGAAAGAAACAGAGATAATATGAAGAGCTTCACTACAATCATGTGTTATCCCATGCTACTTCAGAGCAGGCCTTATCAAAATCCTAGAACCATTTATTTGGTTGTAAAACTTCACCATGAAAGGTTAGTGCAAATTATATGAATTGATTGATTAGTAGGACTGGGTGTTACAATCGCTAAGATTTCACTACAATTGACATTCTTGGTAATGACCACTAGGTGAATTTGCTAACAATCAGACATCTTCAGTTGTGTACCTCAACGTCACTGGGTGTTTCGACCTTTTATCAAAAGACACCCTCAGTCGAGGCAGGCCCACCGCAGGTTGATCAGACCTGGGTATGTGTCTTATTATTAGCCTCTAGATGGTCACGTGGCAACCCAGACAGCATCTTTCCTCTTCAGCCACAGCCAGTGACTGCTCCGTTCGGCGGCATTGGCAAGTTCTTTTATTGCCCTCCTTTGTGCCTGCCCTTTGAATCCTACTTCCCTCAGGAGCGGGGGAACTGGCTACAAAGCCCCTGCACCCCACCTCCACTGGACACACCCTTACCCTCCAACCTCGCTCCTCTGCCTCTGCTGCAAGGTTTGAATATCGAAGCTTTTTCCTTTCATAAGCCTCGTCCACAGCCTCCTCCCATGGGACCGTCAGCTCAATGATGAAAACACGGCGACAGGAGTTGGACCAGAGAACGAGGTCTGGTCGCAGGTTGGTAACTGCGATTTCAACTGGGAACTAAAGCCTCTGGCCTAGGTCAACACGCATTTCCTTGTCCCTGGCTGCGTTCAGTGGGCATGAGTTGAGAGGCTAGGGGTTAGTCCTCCATTTCTCTCCTTTCCGGATGAAGGATGGTCTTTGCGGGAATGTTATCTGGGCATTGATAGGCATGGCGTTGGTGGTAACTCTCTTGCACTCGAGTTCAGCTGCCAAACACCTCAGCACCTGGTGGTGTCACCAGGTGTATCTGCCTTCTGTTAGGCTAGTCTTACAACCGACCAGGATGTGCTTGAGGTTTGCTGGAACTGCACACAGGTGGGCAGGCTGGATCCTCTCCCTGCCAAAGATTTAGGTTTGTGGGAGAGGGAAGGACGTCATATGTGGCTCTGATAATGAAGCTCAACTTATTTGACTCCATGGTCCACAGCTCTCTCCATGTGATCTTCCTCCTCTCAAAGCCATCCCACGTCATCCAGCGGCCTTGTTTGGCTTGGGATATGGCTTTGGCACACCTGGCTGCTTCTTCCTGGTGGCGCACCTCCTCCACTACCAGGTGCCGACGTTCAGCTGGAGTAGCCTTTTGCCAGGTAGGTTTCATTGCTCCCAGGCCAAAGCCCCCTCGGCCTTGTTACACATGGTCCACTATGTCCAACAAAGAGTATTCCACTTGTTCCAGACAGTCTAAAGAATTAACATTAAGAATTCCACTGCAATCTTGTTTTATCCCTTGCTATATTAAAGTGAGCCTTTGCAAAGTCGTTAAAACATCCCATGTGATTACGATAAGGGTAACCTCCTCTTTCTCTATTTTTCTGCACACTCTGGCATGGATTGGCTGCAATGTTCCTCTATTGATCTCCAGCTGAGTTCACCAGTTTTCATCCTGTTCTTAATATTGCTGTCATTGCCGTAACCACCTGCAATAACTTTGCTGCCTGTGCCCACACACTAACTTTGGATCCTACTTTGGTAGCCTTCAGTTTCTCCATTTCATACTGTCATTGTTCTATTTCGTGACAAATGACAATAAAACTCTCTTGACTCTCGACTTGCCTCTTGTCTGTCTTTGCTCTCCAAGATACACCTTAAAACCAACCTAATTTGACCAGAATTTTGCTCATCTTCTCTAAAAATGTGTTCCTGAAAAGTGTATTGAGAAATGTTACATGCTGTTGTTGATGAATAGTGGTGATGACTCTGTAACCCATTGGACCCACACCACCCTGGTCACAATTTCATTTCACTCCTGCCATCAGGAAGAAGGTGTAGGAGTTTGACAAACGTGACCTCCACATTCAGGAACAGCTTCTTCCCAACAACCATCAGGCCATTGAACACTACAAACACCAAATAAATGTTGAACTATGAACTTTGATTACACTAGGGACTTCGGGCGTTTTTTTGTTTTGCAGTAGTATTGTTTTTTTATTGAAATTTTTTTTTTGTTATCTTTTGAGTACTGTATTTACAGACCAGTTATGCTGCTGCAAGTAAGAATTTCATTTTTCCATTTGGGTACATATGACAAACAGTCTTGACTCTTGACTTATTGTTTCATTGTTGGTACATATAACAATTTTACTTCGGAGTCCCGTGAGTGACTACGTGAAGAAGTCCGTCACCACACATGCGCGTCATTACATCTGACGCATTGTGCAACGACTGACTGGCGGGCGCGTTGCTCCTTCCAGCGGTAAGTTTTTAAACGCTCAGGTAAGTGTTCATAGCTGAGGTCGTTGCTCCCGTTTCGGGATTTTTTGCTAACCTTTTCAGCATCGGACTTCGGGAGAACATGTCCAAGGTAAAGAGGCGGGCCGCGACAAAACCGCCTGCGGAAGACCGCAGGCCTGCGGGCGGCCGCCAAATTCGCCTTCAGGATCGCCGGCAGAGCAGCCAGCGGCTATAGGCTTGATGCTGCCAGAAAGCGCCTAGGCTACTCCACGGGGGAGGAAAGCCACCAGAAAGTCTGTGAGGGCCCTGGACTCAGATGAGTCAGGCCAGGAGGTGGAAATGTCCCCTCCTTATATGGGCAGCGTTATTGGCAGGCTGACCCACATGGAGAACCTAGTGGAGAAGTTACTCCAGAGAGATATGTTCCAAAGGAGGGAGTTATCGGAGCCCGGGGATCACAGAGAACTCGAGGCAGCAGCGCCTGTGTCAGGGCTGCAGAATATCTCCCTCTCTGATGAGGGGAGCGTACGAGGCCAGTGTTATACTGACCCAGAGTACGGAGGCACAGTTGGGCAGCATGCTGCATGGCATGAGGGGAAAACATCGGATGTACTCCCTATGGCATCCAAATTTGCTATCCCTGCCCTAACAGGGGAGCCATTGGAAGAAGAGCTCGCCATGAGCATAAATTATCTGGCCTCCCATCAACTCCAAGAACAAACTTTGGAGGAAACTACTGCAAAATATAATACTCCACTGAACTGTGCCTCACTAAGTGTCCCGGTTGTAAACCAACCTACCTGGGTCAGAGCCCAAGAGGTGAAAATTCAAAGAATCCTCAGGCTACTCGCCTCAGGCATCACAGCCTTTGCCAGGTCAGTGGATGGGGTGCCCCTCTCTGATACCCAGCAGGACGCGATGGCATTAATGTGCAATGCACATTTTGAAATCAATTGCCTCAGGAAGAATGCCATCCGTCCTGCTCTAAATCCAAAATTTGCTGGGCTGTGCAAGCCGGGGAATGTCCAACCCCCAAACCTCCTGTTCGGAGAAGACCTGTCTAAACAGGTAAAAGAGCTGGATGAGGCTAAAACGGTTGGCCTTATGAAGACACCTCCCAAGGTATCATCTTTCCGGCGACAGTACCCCTACCCTTCTCTCCATACCAGACGGTTCGCCGGATATGGTGAACGTGATTCCGAGCAACAGGCACAGAAGCCTTTTTTAGGGCAGGGCCCAAGCCGGGCCATGTTCAAGATGCGGGGATGGCGTCCTCCAACAGCCCAACCCCCCAGACCTCGGGGGCAGAAGCAGAGACTATACCGTCAGTAACCACTAAGGTAAGTGAGCCTGTGATGGATCAATTACAAATTGGGGGGAGATTGCAATTTTTCTTACATGACTGGCATTGGATAACATCTGACCCATTTATACTGCACAGTATACAAGGTTTCCAAATTGAGGTCCTTTCTGACTCGCCTCCACCCACTCAGCATACACCTAGCTGCACTTTC
This sequence comes from Amblyraja radiata, assembly GCF_010909765.2. Taxonomy (NCBI): domain Eukaryota; kingdom Metazoa; phylum Chordata; class Chondrichthyes; order Rajiformes; family Rajidae; genus Amblyraja; species Amblyraja radiata. Next base: position 24,663,028 of record NC_045956.1, read on the forward strand.
GTGTTTTCACACCAGGAGTGTATGAGTGCACAAGGAGAAATTGAGTCTTTGTTCAAGAAAGGGGTAATTGAGAGGTCGAGTCGTGAGCCTCACCAGCTTGTGTCCAACATATTTACTAGGCAAACGAAGGATGGAGGATGTCGAATTATCCTTGATTTGACAGCTTAACACCTTTGTGCAGTATAAACACTTCAAAATGGAAACTTTTGTCACTGCCAAACAACTGCTTTCCAAGGGATGCTATATGGCAAGCATTGACCTTACTATTCAGTGGCCATTCATGAAGATCATATGAGATTTTTGAAGTGTTGGATGGAGCAGTGGTGGCAGTTTAAAGCATTGCCTAATAATTTAACCTCAGCCCCCAGACTATTCACTAAATTGCTAAAACCAGCCCTGGGGCTACTCAGGGCACAGAATCATATAGGCATGGCATATTTGGACAACATCTTAGTCATTGGGAGGACTTTGGAATTAGCTGAATTATCTGTGTCAGCTACAAAACTCATTTTTGAGAAACTGGGGCTCTTAATCCATCCAGTTAAGTCTAAATTGGTGCCATCTACGATAATTGACTATTTGGGATTCACCATTAATTCAGTACACATGTTAGTGGCTCTGCGTTGGGGCAAGCAATTAGAGTTAATTGAAGTCTGCAGGAACCTCATTGTTAGTAATCAACCTTCTATCAGACATGTGGCTGGTATAATTGGAAAATTAGTGGCTACTTTCCCAGCTGCTCAGTTCGGGCCTTTGCACTACCAAAACTTACAGTGTGCAAAGTAACAGGCACTCAAGCTTCATAGAGGTCGCGTCGATAGACCCATGCAATTGCCAGCTGAAGCCCTGGCTGAGTTACAATGGTGGGTGACCAATATTCAGTATTCTAGTACTGTTTTAGTCGATACACCATCAGTTATCCTGCAGCCTGATGCCAGTGCACTAGGTTGGGGTGCTGCCGACACCATCTCGAGCTGCGGTGGCAGATGGGATCTGCAGGAATCATCGATGCTTCAGTCATACGGTATTAACTACTTAGAGTTGTTGGGAACACTCTATGGGTTAAAGGCTTTTTGTACCAACATGCATCATGTGCATGTCCAACTTCAGATTGACAACACTACAGCTGTAGCGTACATTAATCACATAGGTGGAAGTAAGTCTGTATCCTGTGATAAATTGTCTAATCTCATCTGGCACTGGTGTATTGCGAGAAACATCTGGGTTTCAGCTATCTACTTACCAGGTAGATATAACACGGTGGCAGACACCAGGTCACGACAGTTCAATGACAACAAAGAATGGATGTTGAATCACGAAGTGTTTAATGACATTGTCCTTCATTATGGTGTACCGGACATTGATCTGTTTGCATCCAAGCTTAATCATCAATTACCAATTTATGTTTCATGGGAGCCAGGCCCAGGGGCAGTAGCAGTAGATGCATTCGCGCTACACTGGGGTGGGAAATTTTTGTATGTTTTTCCCCCATTCTGCCTCATTAGTCAATTTTTGGCCAAAATCAAGCAAGACTCCGCCTCTGGCATATTGGTAGTACCAGACTGGCCTACTCAGCATTGGTTCCCACTGGTTCTAGCTTTAATTACACAGCCTTTTATGGCAGTGCCAAAGAGCAGAAATCTGCTGGTACACCCGGTGACAAGGGAAAGGTACCCTCTTCATGACCATATAAATTTATTGGTTTGCAGATTCTGAGGAGACAGTTCCTGGGGCTCGGGCTTTCAGAGCGTACGATAGATGTCATCACTGCGGCCTGGAGGAAGAGCACACAGAAACAGTACATCACTCACATAAGGAAATGGGAGATGTACTATTTCCGCTCTAATATTTCATATGATACGGCTTCTATCATGGACATTTTGGAGTTTCTTTCGTCACTTTTTTATGATAACAAGCTCAGTTATAGTGCCGTTAACAGTGCCAGGAGCGCGTTGTCATATTATTTATGGCTGGGGTCAGGGAACTACACGGTAGGATCTCACCCTTTAATAACTACGTTTATGAAGGGTATTTTTAACTCCACTCCCCCTAGGCCCAGGTATTCACAAATATGGGATGTGAGCGTGGTTCTCACGCTGCTCCGTCAGTGGGCACCAGCTTCATCTCTGTCTCTGCACCATCTTACACTCAAAGTAGCCATGCTCATGGTGCTGGCCTCAGCACAACGGGTCCAGACATTACATAAACTCAGACTGGACAGTATGGGTACATCTTGTAATAGAATCACCTTTTTTGTTCATGACCTCATTAAGCAGAGCAGACCAGGGATGTTGGGGCTCAAATTGAGTTTTATGGCATACCCCTCAGATCCACGATTGTGTGTAGTGTCACACACACTTCAATACATAAAGGTCACCAAGAGCCTGAGAGGCTCGGAACTCTCCTTCTTTGTTAGTCATACCAAACCTCATAAAAAGGTTTCGGTGCATGGAATATGAAGGACATAGCACGCCTTGAAGAAATGAGACTCCGACTAATAGATAAATCTGACCAATTCTTAAGGCGTTGGTCCCCTTTTATCGACTTTTTGGAATCATGTGATGCAGCGGTACCTTAAAGATTACTGATTTCAGGTCAGGTCGTGGATAGATTTACATCGAATAAAGATTTGAAAATTTCTCTTTTAAGGGTCTTTTTCTCCTATTTCAACATTCCACTTTTTCTTTTCTTATACACACACTTCACGTTTTTCTATTTTCTACTATCTATTTTTCCTCTTTTTCTCTTCTCCAATTTTTTTTTTTCCCTTCTTCTTGTCTTTCTTATTTCCTTTTCAAAAACATAAAACTAGAGGTTGTACATAGAATGTATAATTATGTTATGGCATAGTTGGCACCTAAAATTAGGTCCCACTGTATTGTTTTGTATTGTACTAACATCTAATAAAATAAACAAAAAAAAAAACAAAAAAAAAAAGGTTACGGTGCAGACCATCTCTTGATGGATTAAACAGGTTCTGGCGTGTGCAGGAGTGGACACGGACACTTTTAAACCTCATTCCACCAGCGCTGCATTGACATCAGCAGCAAGGGATATGGACGTCTCTCTCAACCACATTCTAGCGGCTGCGGGATGGTCGAATGAGCGGACGCACCAAAGGTTTTCTAACAAGCCTATCGCCAGACCGGGGATTTTTGCTGATTCTGTTTTAAGTTCTGTTTCACAGTTTCCCCCTGGGTGAGAGGGGTCACTGTTAATTTATTTTTTGTTATTAAAGCATCAGTATTGTTTAACCATGTCATGTTTCTCACTCGTCCTGGTCAATTGATGCAGTTGTGACGTGCGGACTCGTTCCTCGGCACGAAATCACAGAGCTTCAAAATCTTCACGTAGTCACTCACGTGACTCCGAAGTAAATTAGTAAGATTAAACGAGAACTTACCAGTTTGAAGTTTGATCTTTATTTTATGAGGAGTTACGATGAGCGATTACGTGCCCTCCGCTCCCAACCCTCGTAACATAAAGATATTTCTGTAAGTTCTAGTCAACTCTAATCTTACTATTTTAGTTCAACAACTCTTCTCTGTGATTTCACCCCGCTGCTTTGAAGATTGACGCGCATGCGTGGTGACGGCCTTCTTCACGTAATCGCTCATCGTAACTCCTCATAAAATAACAATCAAACTTCAAACTGGTATGTTCTCGTTTAATCTTACTATTAAACACACTTGTCTCTTAACTCTTGTTTTGTCTCTTATCAATTGCTGGATTTATTCAATAGTGCCATCCATGACTGGATGACAAACCAAAGGATCTCATTTGTTAACTTACCACATCAAATACCAGTATTATTTTTATGGACTAGAGAAAAACTGGTTGGTGAATTATTTTGAGTATTCTACTGTTTGAGATCCCAATATGACAATGAAGAGTTGATGCCCAAGTGAAGCCTAGTAAATTATTATCCAGCAGCTGCATTTGAAGGGAGGTAGTGCTACATGCTTTTAGCTTAGTTTAGAGATACAGCACGGAAACAGGCTCTTCGCCCCACCGAGAGCGCGCTGACCAATGATCCCCGCATGCTAATACTATCCTACAAACACTAGGGACAATTTACAATTTTACCAAGCCAATTCACCTATAATATTTGGAGTCACTTTGACTTTGAACAAACAAATAAAATTGACTTTGACTTTGACTTTGACTTTGACTTTGTGTGCGAAGAAAGCAGAGAACCCGGAGAAAACCCATGCAGGTCACGAGGAGAACATAGAAACTCTGTACAGACATGCACCCATAGTCATGATCGAACCCGTGTCTCTGGCACTGTAAGGCAGCAACTCTACCTCTGCGCCACCTTGCCGTCCTTCAAAGACTTTGTGGGGAATGTGATGTCTTTAGTTTTAGGTGTACGGAGATACAGCAAAAAGGTTTTTTTTCTTTCTATCCAATAAAATCAAATAATGCTATACATGAAGACCATCAAGCCAAACACAAGTACAACAAGCTGAGCAAAGACAAAAATCCACTGCTAACCGGGCTGGAAGCATTTACAAATGAACATCAGTAGGCACCGACCGGGGCCTGGAAGTATTAATTCTGATTCAACTGCAATTCAGCGGGAATGAGAGAGAAAGACCAGGATTCAACTATGTTGAATTCCAGCCTGATGTTAGGATCAGTTAAGATATCCGACTGCCAAATATAAAGGCTAACACAGCTGCTGGAGGTGTAACTGCAGGATAGAAGTAGGTCAATTTAGTCTGAATGGTTTTAAATTATGCTATTTTATAAAGAATGTAGCTGGAAGAACTGGAGTATTCCTTCCTGGTGAGGTTGGAGCATGGCTGGTTCTCTATACAGTTTAATGGCTACATCAGACACTGCAGTTTCGGACATGTTTAATTTAGTTCGGCTTAGTTCAGTTTAGTTTAGTTTAGTTTACAGATTCAGCATAGAAACAGGGCCTTTGGCCCACCGAGTCCACACCAACCATCGATCAACCATTCAAACAAGTTCTATGTTATTCTACTTTCTTCAGACTCAATGGTCTATTTTCAGCACTGGAAATGGGGTGGAAGATTGCAACCTTCACGTGGTCTGCCCTGTTTTGACTAATGCAATCAACTCGACGTGCACAAACAGAAGATCAAATAGAACAAGTTGTCCAAGAACTTTAGGCTGTGCACGCCACACGAAAGAAGAAGAAGAAGAAGTAGAAGAAGAAGAAGAAGCACTGGAACTCACCAGTTGGCACCAGCTGATGCGCTTAAAAAAAAAGATATGCCCCTGAGAAGGTTTTTTAAAGGCATCAAGTGTGGGAAAAATGTTTTAGATTAAAAGCTTCTTATAGCCAAATGAGCAATCGTGATCACATAATCCGTAATGAATGCACCCTAGGGCAGATTGTAAGGTTGAGTTATGATTTCCGATTTTGTTCAAATGGAGGTTCGTTTGCCAGATTACTGCTGTCTGCTTCACTTCTGCCTGATGTGTTTCACTGAAGACAAATGGTGCTAAGTAATAATTGCTCAGTTTGCTGACAGATGTATCTGCACTGACAATCAGAAATCCCATTTAATTCCATTTAAAGCTTTTAATTGTCTGTTAGTGATGGTGACGCATCCGAACAAATCTTGGCTCTTGACAGCTTTTATATTGTTTCCTAACATCAGAAGCCCCCAGGAATGTGACTCAAGAGCCTACTGTTTCCTTGAAATGTAGAAAAAAAACATAATTCCCAGGATTAAGGGAACCTTGTATGGTTATTTAGTTACACTGATATATATACTGTAGGCAAAGGTATTAGAATAATGCTTGGCTTTTTGACCATTCAGATACAAATTGAATAGAGTTTAAATTATAAAAATGTATAATTAGATGGTCTTTGTGCCATGATAACCAATTTATAATGAAGAAAATATCACTTAGCAATCATCTTGAAGGAAATGAAAATTGTCTATTTTTGATGACTGGACATTGAGGGCTTATTTGCAAATTGCTCAAACAGTTTGTTCAGTCCGAACTTGCCACCAGGAATGTTGTTTTGCATGGTTGATTTCAGCACCTAATTCTTCACTCTCACCTTAAACCCCATCCCAATTTCCATTTTTAGCACGTCAGATCCATAACAGAGCTAACTTGAACACATTACTCAAGGAAATACTTTCCCATTTAGTTCAAGTTGATCCATACCTGTCCCTGAAAGCCATACAATAATTAAGCCAAAATGCAGGCTTAATAAAGATTACATAATCAGGGAACATGGGATGAAGGATTATCAAAACAGTGCACAATAAGGACAGGTGGGTAGTTTAGGATAAACTCAGATTTAATTTGTGTAGAAGGTGAGCGTTGTGTCTTATATTCAGCCCCTCAGGCCAGCTATGTATGTCAGGTATACTTCACTATGATTCACATTCCAGGAAATCCTCAAGAGAAATCTACTTACCTTATAGCAAACTGTACCCATTGCTCTTTGAAGAAAATCTTCATAAATCTCTGCACTATTTTGTATTTCCAAATTTCTTCCCTCAATCTTCACTTACAGATTTTTTTTCCATTATCTACAATATTAGATGTTTTAATCTTTTCAACAGCTTTATTAGATCACCCTGTATATCATAAACAAAAGGGAATGTAAGCCGTGTTTATACTCCCTGTCTTCATAAGTTAACACATTAACAGCTTACAACCCAGGGGTATGAATATTGATTTCTTTAACTTCAAGTAACCCCTGCATTCCCTCTCTCTCCATCCCTCCCCCACCCAAGTCACACCAGCTTCTCATTCTTACCTCTACAGCTAACAATGGCCTGTTTTCTTTATCAGTTTTTTTTTTGTCATATCTTTCATTCATTTGTTCTATGTCTCTGAACATCATCGTCTATATCTCTCGTTTCCCTTTCCCGTGACTTTCAGTCTGAAGAAGGGACTCGACCCGAAACGTCACCCATTCCTTCTCTCCAGAGATGCTGCCTGAGTTACTCCAGCATTTTGTGTCTATCTTCAGTTTAAACCAGCAACTACAGTTCCTTCCTAAACATCCCATTATCTTTCAGGTGAATCTAAACTGCAATGTTTCGTGCGGTATGATGTTCAACTGTGTGACTGCATTGCCTCGCAACCCCAGGGGCTGGGTTCAATCCTGACCGCACACACTATTTATGTGTCCTTGCAGTTTATCTCTGCGACTGTGTGGATTTCCACCAGGTGCTCCAGATCCTCCCATAGGACCCGAAGGAAATATTGATGAGTTAATTGGCTAATATAAATTATACTATCTACCCCATTGGAGACCCACAAACTATCTTTAATTGGACTCTACTGGAATTTATCTTGCACAAAACTTTATTCCCTTTATCGTGTATCTGTACACTGTGGATGGCTCGATTGTAATCATGTATTGTCTTTCCGCTGACTGGTGAGTACGCAACAAAAGCTTTCCACTGCAGCTCGGTACACGTGACAATAAACTAACTAAACTAAACTACCTTAGTGTAGATAATTGTCAAAAAGAGTATCAAAGGGAATCGATGTATGTAAGAGAGAATACACTGCAGAAAAATGTAGAAATAAGGAACTGTAGATCAAGTTCAAGTTCAAGTTCAAGTGAGTTTATTGTCATGTGTCCCTGATAGGACAATGAAATTCTTGCTTTGCTTCAGCACAACAGAACATAGTAGGCATTGACTACAAAACAGATCAGTGTGTCCATATACCATAATATAAATATATACAAACATGAATAAATAAACTGATAAAGTGCAAATAACAGATAATGGGCTATTAATGTTCAGGTTTTTGTCCGAGTCAAGTTTAATAGCCTGATGGCTGTGGGGAAGTAACTATTCCTGAACCTGGCCGTTGCAGTCTTCAGGCTCCTGTGCCTTCTACCTGAAGGTGCTGGTTTACCAATCAAGACACAAAGTGGTGGGGTTACTCAGCGGATCAGGCAGCATCTCTGGAGAACCTGGATAGGTGATGTTTCATGTGGAGGCCCTTCTTCAGACTGATTGTTGGTGGGGAGGTGGGGGGGGGGGGGGGGGGTAAGAAAGCTGGAATAGAGGGTGGCAGGACAAAGCATAGCAGGTAATATGTGGATACAGGTGAGGGGGGTGTTTTGATAAGTTGATGTTTAGACAACACCAGAGATAAAAGACAGAAAGTGTGGGACAAAAGGATTGTAGAGTTGTGAATTGTAAAGTTGGAGGAAGGAATGTGAGGAAAAGGATAGAAGAGGAGGGAGAGGGGAGAAATAGGTCCAAGCCCAGGTGGGGCTAGTAACGGAGAGAGGGAGGAGTAAAGAGAGGGGATGGCGAATGGGGGAAGAGGGGCATGTGTAGTTACCTATAATTGAATAATTCATTTTCATTCCATTGAGTTTTAAGTTACCGGAGGAATATGAGGTGCTCTTCCTCAAGTTTGCATGTGGCCTCATCTGGCAATGGAGGAAGGCCAGGACACAAAGTTCTGAAGGAGGGTCTCGGCCCGAAACGTCACCCATTCCTTCTCTCCAGAGATGCTGCCTGTCCCGCTGAGTTGCTCCAGCATTTTGTGTCTAAGGTCAGAATGGGAATGGGAAGAGGTGTGAAAATGGTTAGCAATGTGGAGATCCAGTCAGCATTGATGATCCAACTGCAAGTAGTCGGTGAAAGGGTTGCTGAGTCTACACTTGGTCTCGCCAATGTTCAGGAGGCCACATTGGGACACCAGATGCAATAGATGAGGTTAGAGCATGTGAACCACTGTCTCATCCAGAAGGATCGCTGGAGTCCCTGGATGGAGTGAGAGAGGAGGTATAGTTCTCTGTTCGAAATGGCTTATCCCGTATTCTTAAACTGTAGCCCCTGGTTCTGGACTCCCCCAACATCGGGAACATGTTTCCTGCCTCTAGCATGTCCAAACCCTTTATAATCTTATATGTTTCAATAAGATTCCCTCTCATCCTTCTAAATTCCAGAGTATACAAGCCCAGCCGCTCCATTCTCTCAGCATATGACAGTCCCGCCATCCTGGGAATTAACCTTATAAACCTACCATGCACTCCCACAATAGCAAGAATGTCCTTCCTCAAATTAGGGGACCAAAACTGCACACAATATTCCAGGTGTTTTACACTAGGGCCCTGTACAACTGCAGATGGACCGCTTTACTCCTATACACAACTCCTCTTGTTATGAAGGCCATCATGCCATTTGCTTTCCTTACTGCCCTCTGTACTTGCATGTTTACTTTCATTGACTGATGAACAAGGACCCCCAGATCCCATTGTACTTCCCCTTTTCCCAACCTGACACCATTTAGATAATAATCTGCCTTCCTGTTTTTGCTCCCAAAGTGGATAACCTCACATTTATCCACATTAAACTGCACCAGACATGCATCTGTCCACTCATCAAACCTGTCCAAGTCACCCTGCATTCTCATAACATCCCTTCTCACAGTTCACACTGCCACCCAGCTTTTTGTCATCTGCAAATTTGCTAATGGTACTTTGAATCCCTTCATCTAAATCATTGATGTATATTGTAAATAGCTGCAGTCCCCGCACCGAGCCTTGCGGTACCCCACTAGTCACTGCCTGCCATTCTGAAAGGGACCCGTTAAACCCTGCTCTTTGTTTCCTGTCTGCCAACCAATTTTCTATCCATGTCAGCACTCTACCCCCAATACCATGTGCCCTAATTTTGCCCACTAATCTCCTATGTGAGACCTTATCAAATGCTTTCTGAGAGTCCAGGTACACTATCTCCACTGGCTCACCCTTGTCCATGTTCCTAGTTTGTCGGAGAATGATGTGTTGGATCCGGATGATGGTGGGATGAAAGGTGAGGATCAGGGAAATTCTATCCTCGTTCCATCTGGGGGAGGGGGACTGAGAGCAGTACTATGAGGCACAGAGGACACACGAATGAGGGATCCATCTATGACAGATGGGAGGAAACCACATTCGCCTGGGCAAACACAAGAAAACAGGAGCAGGAATAGCTGGCTAAGCCCATCAAGCATGTCCCACTATTCAATATGATCATGACTGATCTATGCTGGCTGCAACTGCACATCTGTGCTAGTTCCCCATATTTATCAAAGGGAGAATAGAACGATTGGGATTGCTCTTCCCAGGTACTTTCTGCTGCAACTGATTTTATAAAATATGTTTTACATCTCAGCATTCCCAGCATTGACATTCATGGACTAGAAACCCTAGCTGTGAATTTCAGTATGGAGGTGAAAGATCACTTAAATTCATAATTAGAAAAGCATGTAGGTCAGGAACAGGTTAACCTACTGCCATTAATTCTCAGGTTGTGCTTTTGGGACAATGATCTGTATTAGGAGCATTAAATTATGGATTTGCCAAAATATATAGGAGTACACAGATTTCAAAAAGGTTTAGCTCACAATCGTTACATATATTCAACTCAATTAATTCAATAATATGCATTTGAATACATATTTTGAATAGATATTTCAAGTAATGAAGATTTGGTATTGTTTTATTCTAGCCACGAGTGCTGAGATATTGGGATAACCTTTGTTTTGCATGCTATCCAATCAAATCATACCAATCAAAAGTACAATCAAACCATACACAAGTACAACAGGCGGTTTAGTTTAGTTTAGTTTAGAGATACAGCGCGGAAACAGGCCCTTCGGCCCACCGGGTCCACCGACCAGTGATCCCCACAAACTAGCACTACCCTAAACACACAGCGGAAATTTACACTTGCGCCAAACCAATTAACCTACAAACCTGTACATCTTTGGAGTGCAGGGGGGAAACAGAAGATCTCGGAGAAAACCCTCGCAGTCACGGGGAGAACGTACAAACTCCGTGCAGGCAGCGCCCGTAGTCGGGATCGAACCCGGATCTCTGGCACTGCAAGCGCTGTGAAGGCAGCAACTCTACCGCTGCGCCACTGTGCCACCCAGGAGGTGTAAAGGGTTATAAAACACAACTGTTTTCAAATTCTGAATGTTTCATTATTATTTTATTTCCAAACTCATGATATGATCATGCAACTGGTAATATGAAAGTTAACCAATTATTTTATCAGTGAAGTAATAGGAGTTATAAGTAATATCAAGGTTGTTGCGAAGAAGTTGTTCCTGAACATGGAAGTCACAGTTTTCAGACTCCTCTACCTTCTTCCTGATGGCAGGAGTGAAATTAAAGTGTGCTCAAGGTAGTGTGGGTCTATGATGCTGGATGATTTTGAGGCAGTGATTCCTGCAGATCCCTTGGATGGTGGGGAAATCAGAACCTGTGATGGACCGGGCAGTGATCACCATGTATTGCAGTCTTCTTCGTTCCTGGGGGTTGGGCTGCCAAACCAGGTCGTGATGCAACCAGTCAATATGTTCTCTACTGTACATCTGTAGAAGAGAGTAATTGTCGACATCTCCTCAGTCTTCTAAATGAAAAAGATAATGTATTTTACATTTGAGGCATGGAAACAGGCCCTTTGACCGACCGAATCCACAGCAATCCCTGCTCATTAACTGTCCTACAATAGGGACATTTTTTAAACATTTATTCCAAGACAATTAACCTACAAAACTGTCGTCTTTGGAGTGTGGAAGGAAACCGAAGGTCTCGGAGAAAACCCACGCGGTCACGGGGAGAAAGTACAATCTCCATACAGATAAGCCAGGATGGAACCCGTGACTGTAGCATTATAAGCACTGTCAGGCAGCAACTCTACCACTGCCGCCTAAATGTTAAATATATAGTTTAACACAGGTGGGGATAAGAAATCTTCTCACCGACACCTTGCAGTCAATTAATGATTTAATTGGAATAATTTTACAAACTCATCCTTCTCGTGCATCTGTATCCTCCTCATCTGCTTACCCTCTACTGAGTCTGCTACCATTAACATGTGTGATAGCTGAAAGAAGCAATATTCTGAGTATTTATTGGCATTTGAACAGTTTGCCTTTTTCATGTACCATGCTCTAATTTCAAATTCATACCATCTCATATTATTTGTGAAATTGCCATCTGAATTCCTTGCTTTTCCTGTTGGTAAAGGTGTCGGTTTGCCAAGGTAACAGCGTTTTGGCATGATTGACACAAATACCTAATATTACCAGGAGGTACTCTCAGATACATCAAAAGCCTTTGCACAGCCAAAACAAAAGAGAGGCAGTGTGATATTTCATTTTCCTACTCCTGTTTCTTACTTCTTAAATCAAAGATTGGTATTTAGTACTGGAATATACCCACAGGAATACTATTTGAACCAGATGGGCAGCATTTAGACACAGCACTCGAAGACGGATAGACCTTTGTTGGTACACACTGTTGGTATATATATATATATATTATATAGCCCTGTTTAACAGCAGATTCCATTTGTGAATTTGTTTATGTCTTTCTACAATATACAGCAAGCCAAAGAAATTTGATTGGTGTTTATTGGTAGCCCTGTTGCCGTGCTTAAAATGTAATTTTTAAAAAAAAGTCTACTTTCACTCAGATTAAAGAGTCTGTGTTCAGTGTGCACATGTGTGTGTCTGAGCTTGTGAGTGAGCATGCATGTGCAAGCTCACGCTGTCATTATTACAATGAGTGTGTTCCATCATAAGCATTGTTTAGGAGGACATACTGGTACCTAGCTTGGTATTCAATATTCATACCCAACTGAAAGAGTGTGAATGGAGATACTGCTAAGTGTAATCGTAACGGCATTAAATGTAGAGAGATGTATTACCAACAGCTGTGTCAAAAAATTGACAGGAGCCTCTGCCCTCTCCTCTGGCACCCGCCGCTGTGCTGGAATATTGGTGCAATTCCATATTCTCCAGTGCAGATGGTGATGAAACATAGAAAATATAGAAACATAAAAAACATAGAAAACAGGTGCAGGAGTAGGCCATTCAGCCCTATGAGCCATTCAATATGATCATGGCTGACCATCTAAAATCAGTACCTCGTTCCTGCTTTTCCCCATATCCCTAGATTCAGTTAGCTCTAAGCTCTAACTCTCTCTTGAAAACATACATTGAATTAGCCTTCACTGCCTTCTGTGGCAGAAAATTCCACAAATTCACAACTCTCTGGGTTAAAAAGTTAAAAAGAAGGGGGGGTGGGGGGGTCCACTACCACGTGCGGCAACAGGCAGAAGAAAGGGCTGTTCGGTGAACTTTTGCAACTTTGTCTGTGCCAAAATGTGGCAACACCTATGTACTGCCTTGGTGGGGTCTGCTACATGATTATGCCGGGTTGTATGCAAAAGTATTTCTCTGAACCTACATGCATGTGACAATAAAGTATCATGGTATTCATTCAATAATTGAACATACAGAACATAGCCATAACATGTTTAATAACTGGAAACAGGGTTAACTCTTGGTATTACCCTGATTAGTTCTGGTTTGTGACTCTGTTTTGTTAACAGTGAAAGAAACTACCACAACAAATTGCCCATTCACTGGAGCATGTTTAACCAAATTAGCAAATACTTTAGATTTATTGTGCAAGCTTATGTGTCACTGAAAATACCATAACAGGCAGTTCTGGGCAAATAATGGATTAATCGAGTCAAACAATCATCTTGTGGTCAAATAATCGACCAGTCATTTCAAGTCTTTTCAAAATGAAAATACTTGAAGTGACAAATATGATTCCAGTCAAAATAAAAATATTTTTGTAACAATCTTAACATCACCAGAGCACTACCACCATAGACCAAGAGCCAGATGGATTGTACCGTGTTACTGGAGATTAACAACACAGTCATTCAGATATTAACAACACAGTCATTCAGATATTAACCAAGCGATGAACCATGCCGAAGAAAAAATTGATAACTTTCATCTATTTAAGAAAAATAGAAGAATTATTTTAATACATTTTCTTTTATGCATGTTACATTAGTAAACATTGTTTCATGTCCTACATATAACATAAACCAGACAGGGAGGAATATAGCATGGAGGTAGGCCCTTTGGCCCAACTTGCCCATGCTGAACAAGATGCCCTATTGACATTAGACCTATCTAGGCACATTGGCCCATATTCCTCTAAAATATTCTTATCCACGTACCTGTCCAAATGTCTTTTAAATGTTGCTATGACATCTGCCTCAGCTACATCCTCTGGCAGATCGTTCCATATACATAGCACTCGTGTGGGAAAAAGGTGCCCCTCTGGTTCCTATTAGATCTTTCCCCCCTCACCTTAAACCTATGACCTCTGGTTCTTGATTCCCCTACTCTGGATAAAAGACTCTGCATTTACCCTATCTATTCCCCCCATTATGTTATACTGCTCTATAAGGTCACTTGTTGTTCTCCCACATTCCAAGGAATAAACTCCTAGCCTGCTCAACTCTCCCTATAGCTCAGGCCCTCAAGTCCTGGCAACATCTTCATAAATCTTCTCTGCACTCTTTCCAGCTTAACATGTTTAAATCCGGTGCCATGATGAGGGGAAGGGGAGGTATATATCCATCTTTTCTTTTCTTATTTCCTTTTCTTTCTTCTGCACAGCTTTGGTAGTTTAGGGGTCTTTTTCCTTTTTTTTTAAATTTAGGTTATAAGGTTAAAATTGAAGTTGTACAATAATTGTATAATTGTTATGCCGATCGTCTTATCCTTGTACAATTGCTTCTAATATAAATAAATAAATAAATAAATACATAGACATGTTAAAAAGGGCTTTTTTCAGAATGCTCGTTAATAAAATTTTAAAATAACAATCAATTCTGCTACTTCGTCCCTCAGGTTTATTGGCTTTCAGTTTTGCTAACTGTCTGGTACTTTTTTAACCCTCATATTTATTTCATCCAGTTTCTCATTCTTGCTAGGCTGATGATTTCCTGGTGCTTCTTGCAAGCACTCCTGGACATCTTCTGTGAAAGCAGACACTAAGCAGTTGTTTAACTGTTCTGCCATTTCCTTATTCCCCATCATAAATGTTCCTGCCTGTCCGTAAGGGGCTCACATTTGTCCTTACTGAGCAAGTCAATCTACAGCAAGTTGTTTTTTTTTTGTTTTTTTTCTTCTCTCGCCCAAGGACCTGATCAGGCCACCTGATGCATCACCTAAATCACCTGCAGGAAAAATGTTTTTCTGATGTTGGGGGAGTCCAGAACCAGGGGTCACAGTTTAAGAATAAGGGATAGGCCATTTAAGATTGAGATGAGGAAAAACGTTTTCACTGAGAGAGATGTGAATGTGTGGAATTCTCTGCCACAGAAGGCAGTGGAGGCCAATTCACTGGATGTTTTCATATCCCTTAATGGAATGGGCCAGAGTTTCCCCTCACGCTACAAGTGCCGGCAGTGAACAGGGCTATCAGGGGTGACATGGAGGAAATGAAACCAGCCGCCGAATCTTCTCTTCAGGTAAGACTTATCCAACAGGTATACCTGGATGAGGAAGGTAAAGCTGGCGGACTGATCAAGGTACCAACGTTCATCGTATCGGTGATGACACACCCCATGCCTCATCGGCAGTAAGCAGTTCACTGAAACTGGTGGCAGCTTGAAAGCCGGGCAGAGGCCTTTCAGACCAAGGTCCAAACCGGTCACAGAAAATATGGAATCCACATACACTACCATTCCTAATCTCCAATCAAGGATGGGAATAGAACCCACATCAGGGGCCGTTGAGCTTACCATAGACCACCGGTAACCATGGAGGTAGGTGGGTCTGGTTCTTCCGAAACATGGGGTAAGTGGACCATTTACAAGTTGGTAATATTTACAATTATTTTTGTACAAAAGACTATGATAACATGAGATTCAGATCAGTTATGTACTGAAATGATAATTTGAGATTGGGTTATTATTGCACAGTATACCAGGTACCAAGCTTGGCTTGGAATTGGGGCCAGAGTTGTCATTCGAGGCAGGCTCAGTATTATGGCCAGGATTGCCTTCCGGAACTAGCTCGGAAATATGGCCAGAGTTGTCTTTCGAGGCAGGCTCAGTATTATGGCCAGGATTGCCTTCCGAGACAAGCTCGGAAATTGGCCAGAGTTGTCTTTCGAGGCAGGCTCAGAATTATGGCCGGAGTAGCCTTTCAATCCTGCCAGTATGCATGTGTGTCATATCGTCTATCGCATTGCGTTACGACTGGCAGGTTGGACGTGATTCCCCTGCCAGCAACAGACCTGAGGTAATTTTTTTTTTAACTTTTCAGGCTTAAATCTTCTTGCAGGAACCTCTACTTAGAGGTCCTGCTAAAACTCCGGGGTGAAGTCAGGACGGAGGGGAGACCCCAGTCACAAACTTTAGGGAACCTCGGTCACGGGGAATCCCGCCCACGGACCTAGGCGCTCGGAAGACCGCGGAATGCGGGTAGCGAGCGACGGTGAATTCACCTTTGAGCCGCTGGCGGTAGAACCAGCGGCTTCACATTGGTGGAGAACCCGCTCGGGAGACCGTGGAATACGGGGAGCGGACGGTGGTGGATTCGCCTTTGAGCCACTGGCAGTAAAACCAGCGGCTTCATATTGGTGCCGGGGGCACCTTGACAACCGCTCTGGAGACCGCGGATCACGGGGAGCGGGCGGCGGTAAGTCGCCTACTGAGCCACTGGCAGTAAAACCAGCGGCCTCATTTACCCCCCCCCCCCCCCCCCCCCCGACTTTGTAAATTGTGGCTATCCCTTTTATGGGGACCGCGGGGATATCCCGTCTGCAGTTACTGCGGGGATACCCAGATCTCGGGGGGGGGGGGGGGGGGTGGGGGGGAAGCCCTGACTGGAGAACATCACGGAAAAGCCCTGCTATAAGGGACCGTGGAGAAAAAGCTCGGGGGAGAAATAACCCGCAATGGAAGCCTTTCTACAAGGACCACAGAGGGAACCCCAGCTGTAACAAACCACGACCAGGAGACCAGGCTCGGGAGGAGCGTTGCCCCCCAGCAGAAGGTTTTAAAAAGGACATGCAAGTAAATTCCTTACTCGAAGGTCGTTTTGTGCCATTTTGTGAGAATATGTTACAGGAATGGACCGCATCCAGACTGACTGCGGAGGACCGCGGAATTGCGGGCAGTCAGGGCAGTCAGCAGCGGTAGACTGCACCTGGATCACTATTGATCAGCAGTCTCCGACCAGGCACCTGCACAGTCGGAATCGACAACAGACTGGTGGGAAGTCCAAGCAGAAGTCGGACAAGCCGAAGACTCGGACGAGTCAGGCTGTGAAGACTTACCGCCGATGGGAGTACTGTGATCGCATATTCCGCATGGAGCGGTTGATGGAGCAGAAGCTCTAATGTGACAAACTCTGGTATATGGAGTCTAGTCACCATGGGGTCCCAGGACGCCCATGGCAGCACCTTATTGAGGGCTGCATAATGCATCTCCCTCGACAGGGGGGAGCATTAGGAGTCACTTCTGGGTGACTCTGAAGACAGGGGTTTGGCTGAAGATACAACAGGTGTGCAGGGGGTGCAGGAACAACACTACCAGCAGCAGGAGCTTGATGAGTGGCCATCGGGTTCAGGAAGGCCACTTCATCAAGCAAGACCTCACATCTTCGACGGCAGCACCCCTACGCACCCACCAGCAAACCACGATGAACTGAAGCTGGTGAACGCTTGAAGGCCGTACAACCAGGACAAAGGTCTTTTTTAGGCCACAGCCCAGAACGGCTTTCCTGGAAGATGCGCCAACCCCGTAGCTCCTCTACCTCCCAGGAGCAGGTGCAAAATCATGCACACATGTTTGAGACAGCTCCTGGGTCGGGTTGCATAAGTTCTCCCATTCGGATAAAGGTATGGAACCACATCGATGATGTCTCCTGTCACGGATACAAGTTGATAATATTAAACTGGTTTGAATATTTACACTGGTTTGGGATAACATAAGATTAGTTTATACTGCACACAGGTATGGTTGGAGTTGCCTTTCAAGGCAGGCTCACAAGAATGGGATGTGGACTGATCATTATCAACAGCCTCAACCCGCATGTGCAGTATAGACTTTTCTGAATAACTTCCATGTGATCATTTCCGCTCACAGGGTTGAAGATATTTGAAATTTAACTGGATGAGGGAACAATACACTCAGTGCGTTGCAAAATGGGCTAACTCCAGTTTCCAGATTATTTACCAAATCACTACTATCAGTGCTTCGACTGCACAGAGCTAACAAATAAGTGGCATGGCCAATCTGGATGATATTGAACATACTGTATTTTACTAAATTAGCCTTATCAGCAACATAGCTATATTTGAGAAATTGGTTCACACCCGTCCATTTAAATTTAAATTAAGTCGATACCAACTGAAACTATTGATTATTGGGATACAATCATCCATTTATTTGTCTGGGATCAGCTCTAAGACAAAAAATTAGCCTGCTATTTTTAGCTGAAACTATCAAAGTCACAATGATGGACAGCTTTGCTCCACTAAAACCTCTTATCCGTAAATCTTCAGTCATTTCCAAACTGATGCTATTGCCCAAAGATGGGTAATTTACTAATACCATCTCTAGTTACGGAGGCAGATGAGATTAGCATGAGTTATCAAGTGTTCAGTCATGGTATCAACTGCCAATGGACATCAGGTGCATTCTGGGCATTAAAGGGTGTGTGGATATGCATAAACTGCATGCACAAGTCCAAGGTGATACACTTGGTCGTGGTATATGTTAATCACAAAGGTACAATCAAATCAAAGTATCCGGTGATAGTTTTACCAAACCGCATTTAGCACTGGTGTATTATTATGCAAAATCAATGACAACACAGAATGAATGTGTGATCACAAAGTATTTAATGACATTGTGGATCGATGGAACACTAACTATTGAGATGCTTGCATCCAGGCTCAATCAACAGTGAACGAGGCATATAGTGGCGAAGGGTGCATTCTCGCTACACTAGGGAGGAATGTTCTTTTATGTCTTCCTCCATTTGGCCTCAATAGCCGGGTCTTGCAAAATTCAGCAAGATTCCCGCTTCCGGGTTTTCATAGTGCCTGCCTGGGTTATATACCTATGGCTCCCGCTGAGACGAAGAATGAGCATAAAACCTTACATAGTTATTTCCGGATAAAAAAGATGCTGGTTCAGTTGTGATGTTGAAACCATCCTCTGCATGATATAATCAATTCATAGACTTACTGACTCTGAGAGATCGTTCCTGCGGCTCGGGTTCTCAAACCATAAGCATTTGAAGTGCTCACTACAGATTGCAGGGATAGCACCAAATAGCAGCAAACTGCATAGGAGATGGGAAGCATTGTTTATGCTTCCTTACGTTTAACTCGGCACGGATGACTGACACATTAAAATTCAGTTTTATGGGATTATAACATTAAGTTAATATTTCATTACTGTGCCTGAAGTACCTCCTCATCATTTGGCTGCTGAGAACATAAACCACTCTCTCCGGTCTCACCCTCTGACATCTAGAATTTGAAGGTATCGTCAGCTTAAAACCTCCCAGGCCTAGGGACGCTTCACCGATGGGCACCAGCAACATCCCTGTCCATGGTCATACTCACGTACTAGTGATTACGCCATGGCGCTGAGTACAGTGCTACGGGTCCAGTCATTGCTACACTGGATAGGATGATCATATCTGCGGGCTATAATAACATGTTTTGTTTATGATTAGTCAAGCAGATTAGACAGGGACACAAGACCAAACTAGATGTTTTATATCCCATGGACCTTGGGTTGTGTGTGATCACGCATCTACACCAGTATGTCAAGGTTCCTAAGAGCCTTATAGACTGACAGCAATATTGTTAGTTACATAAAATCTTGTTAGAAGGAATCACTACGAACCTTCTCCAGATGATTATATGGGTCTGGCATATACAGGAGTGTACATTGACATTGAGTCTCACTCCACCAGGACCGCTATACCTCAGCAGCAGGGATGGACCACATCCTAGCGGTTGCAGGATGGTCAAACAATTGATCTGTCCAAATATTCAGAATAAACCTATTGCCAGATCAGGGGTATTGCCAACTCTATGTTAGGTATGGTTCATACTTCCTCCAGGTTGAGGGAGGTTACTATTGCCACTATTATTCATTAATAGCATCAACATGTCTATATCTATGTCATGTCTGAATGCATTCTTAATGTTCACTCATCATTGGCCTACTGATGCAGTGTATGATGCCTGGACTCGTTTCCACGGCATGAAATCACAGAGCTTTAAAATCTTCACGTAGTCACTCACGTGACTCCGAAGTAAAATAGTAAGATTAAACGAGAACTTACCAGTTTGAAGTTTGATCTTTATTTTATGAGGAGTAACGTTGAGGGATTACATGCCCTCCATGCCCATCCTCGATCATAAAGTTCAACTGGTATCCTATTTCTCTAATCTTACTATGTTCAGTTCATTTACTGTTGTCTGTGATTTCACACCGCTGCTTTGAAGATTGACACGCATGCGTACTGGCGGGGTCTTCACGTAATCCCTCAACGTTACTCCTCATAAAATAAAGATCAAACTTCAAACTGGTAAGTTCTCGTTTAATCTTATTTTCTTTTCAGTATATGAAACTTTGTTATTGTCTAACAAACTGATTTCCTCAGGATCTTTATGACATGCATCGATTTCAAAGATGCATACTATTCAGGTCCCATTCACAGGGATCCCAGGAGACATTTGGAATTTATCTGGATGGGGCAATGATAACAGTTAATGCGTTGCAAATGGGTTACTTCAGCTCCCAGGTCATCTACCAAATTACTAAACCGGTGCTGGGACTGCTCAGAGCTCAAAAACACTTGTTATGGCTTATCTGGATGATATTCTAAACGCTGTGTTCAACTGTTTCAGCCGCAACTAGATTTGAGAAATTGAGGTTCGTCATCCATCCAGTTACATTTAAATTGATACCAACTACATTTATTGATTATTCGATTTTACCTTTAACGATTAATTTATCTGTGACTCGCCCTGGGGCAAGAGATTGGAATCAATAGAAGTCTGTAACAACCATGTTATCAAGCAGTTTTCTATTCATCAAGTGTAATTGGCAATATAGCAGCTGTGTTGCAGCTGTGTTTCAGCTGTGCAATTGGGCCTTTACATTATCAGAACTTACAACGTGCAAAGTAGTAACCTCTCAAGTGCCATATAGGTAATTGTTAACAGACCTATGCTATTACCAGCTGAAGCCACCAAAGTCACAATGGTGGACGAACAATATTCAGCATTGCTCCAGCAGTTTTGGTCAATAAATCTTCACTTATATTACAGACTGATGCTAGTGCTCAAGGTGGAAAATTACGAATACCATCTCTAGTTACGGAGGCGGATGGGATTTGCATGAATTACCCATTCTTCAGTTATTGGTATCAACTACCTATAGACACTAGGCGCATAGTATGGGTTAAAGGGTTATTGTGCGGATATGCATGATCTGCATGCTCAGTTCCAGGTTGATACACTGTGGTGGTGGCATATGTTGGTCACATGGGTGCTATCAAGTCAAAGTATCCTGTCATTATTTACCTAACCTTATTTGTATTATCACGTAAAATCAATGACAACACAGAATGGATGTTGGATCACAAAGTATTTTATGACATCATGGCTCGATGGAACACCGAATATCGATATGGGTGCATCCAGGCTCATTCACCGGTTGTAAAGACATGTGGCATCACAGTGGTGAGAGATACATTCTCGCTACATGGGGGAGGGATGTTTATTTAATGTCGTTGCTCCATTTTGCCTCATCAGTCGGGTCTTGCAATAAATTCAGCAAGATCCCGCTTCAGGGTTTTCGTACTGTCTGACTGGCCTATGTAGCCATGGTTTGCCGCAAATGCTGGGAATTATAGTATTATATTACAGTATATATGGGATTTCTAAACATAAAACTTTGCTGGTTCAGCCTGGGACTCGGGGAACCAGCCTCTGCATGATTAATCAATTCATTACCTTACAGAATCTGAGAACCTGCAGCTTGGGTTGTCAGACCGATCCATGTATGTGCTCACTGTAGAGTGCAGGGATAGCACCAATAAAGCAGGACATTTCCTCTTCAGGAGATGGGAAGCATTCTGTTTAAATGCTTTGTTACATATAATACGGCACGGACACTGACGTCTTAGAGTTCATTTTCAATGGGCCCTTGACAATAAATTAAGTTATAGTCCCATTAACTGTGCTTAATGTGCTTTCTCATCATATTTGCTGCAGCGAGCGGGACCCGTCTCACCCTCTGATATCCAGTTTATTAAAGATATCTTTACACAAGTTCTCCCAGACCCAAGTACACGGAAGTATGGGATATTGACGTTGTGTTAACACTACACCAGGGGGCTCCAGCTATATCCCTATCTTTGCCTCAGCTCTCATAAGGTAGTTATCCCCTTGGCACTGTTCTCAGCGCAACGGGTCCAGTCATTACATAATTTACGACTGGACAGGATGATTTTACTTCGGAGTCACGTGAGTGACTACGTGAAGAACCCGCTCAGTGCGCAGGCGCGGCATTACGCCAGCAGTGCAACAGCGGCAGCGGGAGCTAGGCACTCCCGCAACAGAGAAACGGACCATCAGGTGAGTATCCTGAGGTCGGGTTTCTTTTACAGGGGAGCCCCTTTTTCTGCTTGTGTTTTACAGGCAGAGAAAAAGGCTCTGGAACAAAACTGTCCCCCGTTCGAGGAGGAACGTTTCCCGTCGGGGGGAAGGGGGGCAGCAACAGGCGGTAGGAGCGACCCGGTGTTCCTCTATTCCCCGACACCGTGCCGAGCCCAGCCCGCTAGCGGGCTGGATGTATAGCCACCCGAAGAGGCATCCGGCAGGTGTTCCCGATTTGGGACGGGACGTCTCTCCACCCGCACGGGGGGAGAGAGAGCCGCCTGAGCCGCTGGAGCGGCTCTCTGTGCAGGTGCCTGCGAGACGCGCTGCTTGAGGGGCGCTCTCGCTACTACAAGGCACAAAAGCTCCAGAAGAAGGCGGTAGGAACATTTAACCGGGCGTTCCGCTATCCCCACACCGCGCCGAAGCCAGTCCCGCTAGTGCCTGAGCTGCGGGCTGGATGTTCAGCCATCCGAAGAGGCATCCGGCCGGTGGCTTCCGACTTGTCGGAGGGGGCGTCTCTCCACCCGCAGGGAGAGAGACAGCCGCCTGAGCCGCTGGAGCGGCTCCTGGAGCAGGAGCTCCTGCGAGACACGCTACGTGAGGGGCAGTCTCGCTGGAGGGTTCAGGCATACCCTCCACAGTGCCTAGGCACTGCCCATCGCTTCCTCCTTAGTGTGGTTAGCTTTGGGGTGACCAGTGGCTGGGCTGGTCATGAAGAGGGGTCACTGGCTGAACAATATCGGGAGTATGCTTGAGGTACAGGATCAGGAAGAGCTGCTGGGTGTGGCCGCTATGTGGCTCCACCACTAGCGAGATGGCTTTTCAGTCTCAACTGATGGCCAGCTTACTACCTGTCTTTTCTAAAAAACCTCTCCAAGACAGGTAGCCATGAGGCGTTGGTTTTATCACGCCTCCCCTAAATTGCATTTACTCAAAGTGCCCGCCATTATTGGGGGATACATTGAGCAGCGCATTTAACCTAAATATTTTAAAAATGCATTTGGTACCCTGACGTCGGGTATCATGTCCACCTGCTCATTCCAGAAGGGCAGGGTAGTATGGCAAAACACCTGACCCTACTGTTCAATGGTATACCTCATAACTTCTGAAATGAACTCACAAACCTGCCCTCAATCTATGAAATTAACAGGACTATGAGAACGCCGACCTCATAAGCACAGATCCTGCTACCTGGCACTTACCAAACCAGTCCTAAAAAACTGGACAAAGTGTTCAAACTATTCGGCACAAGAGGGCAGAGTCTGGAATGAGCACCACACTAAACCAGACAGCAGTACCTCTACGTGTCCACCAGGGGCGTCTACCTCATGGTACTGGTGAAAGCTCGGGGCCTGCATGCCAAACCTGTAGCATTTTAGGCCACGACCCAGAGCAGGCCCCAGGGGAAAATGTGCCACCCCCCAACAAACATCGTCCCTACAAGAACAAGGAACCAGAAACCGAAGAAAACAACAATGAAGACAGATAAGTATGGTTCCTACCATCACATAAAGGTTAAGGGTTGTACTAACAAGGGGTGGATGAATCACGCCTGGTTAGGAAGCTATCACTCTTGGTAGTTATATACCAAAAAAATAAATACAAGGGGAATAGAATTAATATCTTGCCACCAATTCAGCAAGCACCCCAAGTGGTCTACCCTCCCACGATGGTGAATGTCGCACCATCGTTGATAAACCACTTGAGTATTTCACCAGGTATACCCATTCATGGGATTTGTAACTACTACCATGGATCCAAGGATACTTTATGGTAGACATCGACCTTGAAGATGCACACTATTCAGTACCTTCTCATATAAGTTTCGGATATACCGTAATTACCTGGATGGAGTAACCATGATGAGCGTTGCGGCATTTAAGTCAAAGTTATCCAGAATCAACTAGCCCTGACACTTAGAAACATTACGTCATGGCATGTCTATATATTAACGACAAACTATCCTTGGATACAGCTTTAGCTGCATCGCTTCTCAGCCTTTTGGCTAAGATCAAGTGTAGTATCTGTTCTTATCAGTTTAATAATCTGATACGTCCCTTATCTAGGGACCATATATTAAATTGAATTTTGGAACAGGGAGATGGAATAGGGGCTTGCTCCGTCCACTCCACGCATCGACCCAGTATTGCAGTGCCTCTGGGAACGGTGCACAAAATATATATCCAGATATTTACGTTGACCATCCACAACGTTGTTATCTGGTATTCATTAAGACTATCAGTCATGGTGCATTAACCACCAATCAACTACGTGGCAAAGTAATTGGGATATAGCAGCATTACCAGCTACTGAACTTTGTACCTTTCCTATGAGCTGAGATACTAGTGTTCAAAACTATCTCCATACCTGTAATATGGGGGCAAATGGATTAATCTGTAGTGTTATCATGGAATTTATCGGCAGGAAGGATTATGGTTGTACACTTCCACCTGTTTTGAGTAACATCTTATGTGTCCTGATGTGTTACTGAGCTTGTAATACTTAATGCCAATATGAATTGACTTAAACATGTTATATATTAACTTACTTAATTCTAGTGAAGCATTTGCTCAGTAATCCACCAAATTTGCATGTTCGTTTATAAGATAACAACATCAGTGGTGGCATATACCAAACCACTTGGGCGGAGAACATCGATATTAGGGGACAATTTATTAACAATTGGAAACCGTATGTCGTCAAACATGTTTGACCATCAGTAACTCACCTATCAGGTGAGCTAAATACTGTAAACATACATTTAAACCAAAAATATTTGCTGAAATCACTAAGCAATATGGACACCAGATATCGATTCCTTATATCCAATTAAATCACCACGTACTAACTTACGTCACATGAAACCAATCACAAGGCAGCGGCAATGGAGACATTCCCGCGTATTGAGGGGTGGGGGGAACTTAATCTCTATGTTTTCCTTTCCTTCTACCTCTTCAATAGGTACTACGGCTTCATCAGTCGGGTACTACGCAAATTACAGTGGACCAAGTCCACAAGCATGGTTCCCAGTGATCCTCGACATGGTCATTAAAAGAATTGCAGAATTGGGAAGACCATTGCTGTGCTTGGATCAGGAGCACTATCAACCTGATGACAGCATTCCGTCGCATATCCTAGGGAACATACCTGAGGAGCATCAAGAAATGGTACACTGTATCCAAAACAGGAATTACACATTCAACTATAACAAAAAACTGTACTGGAGCTCCTGGCAGGTCTTCACCACAATGAAGGACATGTTCTGTTAGCCTACTCAACTTGGGTACCGCTCACTGGTGATCAGATACAGGAGAGGTATATCAATCCATTCCCCAGAAATAGGTACACCCAAATTGGGATGTCAGTGAAATCCTGACATACCTTAGGGGATGATCACCAGCCAGGTCACTCACCCTGGAACAGCCTACCCTGAAGATGGACATGCTGGTGGCCTTACATCAACACAAAGAGCCAGCTCTCCCATCTACTACGATGGGACAACATGGTTATAACACCAGATAGTGTCACATGCCCATTCAAGGGTTGGCCAAACAGAACAGACCAGGAACATCAGGTCCAGTCATGAAATTCCGGGCATACCCACCTGAACCACGTTTTATGTGTCATGACCCACTTAGAGATCGACACACTAAGGAATACCGAGGGAGAGGAAAAAGCCTTATGGGTCAGCCACAGGAAACCTCATGGTCGGGTGACGAGCTAAACTATCTCTAGTGGCTCAAGCAGGTACTGGGAGTTGCTGGAGTAAATACTAACGTGTATAAAATCTTATTCCACCAGAACAGCTTCCACGTCAGTAACTAAGAGGATGGACGAGCCTATGGACCACATCCTGGCTACTGCAGGGTGGTCTAGGGAGTATACGTTCCAAACTTTTATAACAAACCACTGACAGAACCTGTATCGTTTGCAGAAAAAGAATCTGCAAAAAATATATAATTTAAGCCCGGGGGAGCAATTGGTCTTGTTGTTGTTAATAACACCATTATTGTTTTTACAAACAGATTCATGGTTGATTACGATAACATACTTCCTCCCTCGAATGACTTCGGCAGCGAGTGAAGTATGAACTGTTACACGGTTTGAAATCACAGAGCTTTGAAGTCTTCACGTAGTCACTCACGTGACTCCGAAGTAAAATAGTAAGATTAAACGAGAACTTACCAGTTTGAAGTTTGATCTGTATTTTATGAGGAGTTACGATGAGGGATTACATGCCCTCCGCTCCCACCCTCATTATATGGATCAAACTAATAAATTGATGTCTCCTTATCTTTACTATGTTTACTTCAAATAACTGTGTCTATCTGTGATTCCACACCGCTGCTTGGAAGTATGCCGCGCCTGCGCACTGAGCGGGTTCTTCACGTAATCCCTCATCGTAACTCCTCATAAAATACAGATCAAACTTCAAACTGGTAAGTTCTCGTTTAATCTTACTATTATACCTGCTAACAATATAATATTTCATGTTTACGATTTAGTTAAGCAGGGTAGCCCAGGGGTGTCAGGTCTCAAACTAGTTCTCATGGCATACCCCATGTACCTTCGGTTGTGTGGTCACACATTTACACCATTATGTCAATGTCACCTAGAGCCTTAGAGGCTCTCATACTAGCTATGTTTGTTAGTTACTAATAACCTCATAAGTAGGTATCAGCTCAGACCATCTCCAGGTGGTTAAAACTGGGTTTTGGCTTATTCAGGAGTAGATACTAATTTTCTAATCTCACTCCACCAGGGCTGCTACAACATCAGCAGCAAGGGTTATGTACGATCCTCTGGACCACATCCTGCCGACTGCAGGATGGTCTAACGAACGAGTTTCCAAACATTTTATTTTAACCCATTGCCAGACCAGGGGTATTTGCCAACTCTATTTTAGGTTCTATTTTATAGTTTCCCCTGGATGAGAGGGGTTACTATTATTATTATTTGTTCATTTATTAGCATCAGCGTGTTTTAAATCTATGTCATGGCTATGTGCATTATGAATGTTCCCCTTATCTGTGGTCAACTGATGCAGTTGTGCTTGTGTGCACTCATTTTTCGGCGGCATGAAATCACAGAGCTTCCAAATCTTCACATAGTCACTCACATGACTCCGAAGTAAAATAGTAAGATTAAACGAGAACTTACCAGTTTGAAGTTTGATCTTCATTTTATGAGGAGTTACGATGAGCGATTACGTGCCCTCCGCTCCCAACCCTCGTATCATAAAGATCATCTGATAGTTCTAGTCTTCTCTAATCTTACTATGTTAGTTCAACTACTGTTATCTGTGATTTCACACCGCTGCTTTGAAGATTGACGTGCATGCGGGCTGACGGCCTTCTTCACGTAATCGCTCATCGTAACTCCTCATAAAATAAAGATCAAACTTCAAACTGGTAAGTTCTCATTTAATCTTACTATTTCTGAAGTCCTGGCGCTGGAGAGTGGAAGTTGCACTGCGAACTATGAATTTCTGTTCTTTCTCAGGACCCCAGACTTCCTACTTCCTATCCTGTCACTTCACCCAACTTATCTCTATCACCCACCAGTTGGTCCAGAATTCCAGTTAGATGCTGATGTCTGCAGCTAAGCCTTCTTGTACTACACCTATTCCTTTTCTCCAGAACTGCTGCCTGACCCGCTGAGTTACTCCAGCATTTTCTATCTATCTTCGGTGTAAACCAGCATCTGCAGTTTCTTCCGAGGCTGAACCTGTTTGAGATCATTCTCCAAGGCCATCGACTGTCTCCTCCGATGATGATCTGCAGCCTGATGGCGATCACACCGCACCCAAAGGGAGGAGCACAAGAAGCAAACTGCATGGTCAGACGGGCAGAACAGAAATGCATAAAAGAGATAAGTTTAATGTTCCTTGCATTATTGACTATTCTAGTACATTTTTGACAAGTCAGATTGAGTTTCATTGTCAGATGCACAAGTGCAATGAGGTACAGGTACAATGAAAATCTTGGCTGCAGCATGTTGGCCTCCATTGTCTTGCCATCTGGAACTGTAGCTTATCTTGCTCTCTGCTACCTTTCTTTAACTGGCAGTAAGTCCCATTCACCCATAACAGTGTGCTCACCCACCCTAATGCTATTAACTAATCATAATCATAATCATAATCATACTTTATTCGCCAAGTATGTTTTGCAACTTACGAGGAATTTCATTTGCCATGCAGTCATACCAATAAAAAGCAACAGAACATGCAAAATATATTTTAACATAAACATCCACCACAGTGACTCCTCCACATTCCTCACTGTGATGGAAGACGAAAAAAAGTTCAATCTCTCCTTTCTTTGTCCTCCAGCGGTCGGGGGCCTCTAACCTTCCTTTGATGGGACGACCTTACTCCCGTAGCCAGCAGCGGGCCTCCTCATCAGGGCGATCAAGCTCCTGCATCGGGGAGGAATCTCAGCTCCCCCGCTCCAGGCGATCTACCCCAAATTGGGGCTAGTCGGCTATTGGAGCTTCCCGACGTTGTTCTCTTACCCAAGACTGCGAGCTCCTTGATGTTGAAGTCCGCAGGTCGTGATTGGAGCGTCGATTCCAGGCAAGGAATCGGCTCCTAAGGTAAGTCCACGTTCCGTGGTGGGGCTCAAAGTCATTCCCGAGCAAGGCCTCCAGCTCCACGATGTTAGGCTGCAGAGCGACCGGAGATGCGATCCGGAAAACAATCGCATCTCCGGCAAGGTAAAAGATTGAACTAGGATATTAATTTATAAATTCGCACTTTCGTTTTCAAGTCTCTTAATGCCTTTATCTCCCATTGGGCTCCCTATCTGTTATGTTCTTGAGCTCTATAGCCCTCTGAGTTCCCCAGGTCTGTTGATTAACCCTGAATACAATAGTTTCTAGCATTGTTCTTCAGCTGCTAAGGCCTTAATTTCTGGAATTCTTTCCCTAGACTTCTCACTCTCTCCACCTCTCTTTCCACTCTCGAGGTGTTCTTTCCAATCTACCTCATACTCGCATCATGCCTATTTTCCCCTCCATGATTCAGTGTCAAATTTTCTTTGATCATGCCTTGTGAAGCACTTTGTAATTTTTTGCTCTTGAAGGTGCTATCAAAATACAAGTTATTGTGGAATGAATGTAAAATAAAGTAATTCAAAAATGTTAGGGACGAATTGCAGATGCTGGTTTAAACCAAAGGTAGACACCAAATGCTGGAGTAACTCAGCAGGACAGGCAGCATCTCTGGATAGAAGGAATGGGTGATGTTTCGGGTCGAGACTCATCTTCAGACTTAATCGGATCCATCTCTGACTAACAAAATTCCTCCTCATCTCCTTCCTAAAGGAACGTCCTTTAATTCTGGCTGAAGACTTAAGACTTGCATAAGACTTATGGCAGTCAGAGTTCATAAGCCCGAAATATCAGCTGTTAATTTTGAGCAATTCTTTTTTATTATGCTTTGATCTGTAATCTTCACACCTTACCCTTCCATATCTCTAATCTAACTATCCCCTGACTCTCAGTCTGAAGAAGGGTCTCGCCCCGAAACGTCACCCCTTCCTTCTCTCCAAAGATGCTGCCTGTCCCATTGAGTTACTCCAACATTTTGAGTCTATCTTCGATGTAAACCAGCACCTGTATTCCCAACCTATACATTTTTATTCTGGGACTGACTATGTGTGCAAATTGATCGAAACTTTCCTTTTTGAATTATCATGAGTGCAAATAAAATGTTGTCCTATAACATAGCAACAAACCTTTTCTCCACATTCATATGAAAGCCTCTGGAAAAAAAATGCCATCAGAACACACTTACTGACAGGCATTTAAATTCTGAATTTTACAAGAAAAAAGTCAATCAAGCAGCACTTTTACAATAACAAATTGAATCGCAGGAAATCAAAATAAATTATAGATGTGAAAATCACTCAGCAAACATTTTTCCTTAAGATATACATAATCTCTGTCTGCTCTTTGCAACAAAGATTATTTTTTTTGTTTTACTTCCAGACTACCTCAAAACTCCCTAAAATTGTATTTGGGAAGATTACCATTAATTCAGTGCCTCATGCAGTTTACAAATGGGCCATCATTTACATGATAAACTATTAGTTTGATGCATTGAAGTTAAAATTATTGTCTTAAAAGCCGGTGTATTTCATGGCCTGACTTTTAGTTTTCAACAGTATTTATAAATAATATATAAATAATTCAATATTGGTGGTCTATTCAAACACCATTGTAAGGTATGGATTTGTCCTCATGACCTCAATACACTATGATTCCAACCTCATTCATAACTCTATGGGAAGATGCTGTTTCGGACCAAAGGTCCTGTACATTATAAACACGCATGTGGCTGCACCTTTGGGAGCACATTTCAGGAAATTGGACAAATGTTCCCCACAGTTTCTTTCTCCATTAACTTAAATGGGCAACATTTCACAGTGAGTGTTCCCGCAATCTTTCAATGCACATTGCTGAATGTCAGGTGAACTGCTGAAAGTGTTTATCCATAATTTTTTCTCCAGTGCATGTCATCAAAAGAGACAACTTTGGAGGAATTGTCGATTATGAGCCACTGATGTGTCCATCTTCCCAGCTTGACATTCGGCAAGATGGACAAAAAAACCTGGATTAACTCAGCAGGTCAGGCAGCACCTCTGGAGAAAAGGACTAGGTGACTTTTTGGGTTGAGACCCTTCTTCAGACTGAGAGTCGGGGAGAGGGGACCGAGAGATATGAAAAAGTACAGAGAAGAAATTCATGAAAGACATGCAAACAGACAGATCAAAGCCAGCAATGATGATCAAGGAAAGACAGAGCCCACAACGGTCCATGTGGACCTGTGTGGAAGGTGATAATGAGCAATACAAACAGTGAAACTCAGCAGGACGCCAATGAAACTACTATGATGACTAGGGTGGGGGAGAGATAGAGAGAGAGGGGATGCAAGGGTTCCTTGAAGTATGAGAATTCAATATACTGCTGGGTTGTAAGCTGGTTCCTCCAATTTGTGTTTGGCCTCACTCTGACAGTGGAGGAGGCCCAGGACTGAAAGGTCAGTGTGGGAATGGGAAGGGGAGTTAAAGTGTTTGGCAACCGGGAGATTGTGTAGGCCAAGGCAGACTGAGCGAAGATGTTCAATGAAACAACCACCCAGTCTGCGCTTGGTCTCGCCAATATAAGAACAACGGATACAATAGATGAGGTTGGAGGAGGTGCAGGTGAACATCTGCCTCAGGCAACATTGATATCAACCTAAGAACAAGTTGGCAAGTGGTTCTTTCAACCAGTAATGTCGAAAGAACCACAGGACAGGATATTGGGGGAAAATCACTCTGCAAGGGAAATTTGCAAAACTAACTATCTCTAATCAAATTACACTGGACAAACTCCGTGTTTTGGGGCTCTCATGTTTAAGCCAACAAGTTAAAAGGAAATTCATAACTGCTAACAAAAAAAATTCAAAGTTGTTGTGGTACATCTACAATAATTTAATAGATAAATGTATTTGTATTGAAATATAATGTCTGTTTTTTCTGAATGTGCCTTAAATCCTGAAATGTATTACTCTGCTAAAACATGAAAAGTCACTAGATTTTTTCAAAGTAGTTTTGCCATCCTTGGAAAATGAGTAAACAATAGCTATAAATGGCTATTTACCTACTGTACCTTTCCAATAGTAGGCATATTGCCGGTCAATTATAACATCTGCCAGATCAGACACCAATAATTTTTCCTTTAAATTCCTGTTGAATCGGGAAGCTTACAATATTAAGATACATGGAGATACACTTCTTTCAGTAAAAAAACCCAACCTAATATATTATAATGTATAATTTTATAATTAATTATTCCTATGGAAATTTGTATCATTATATTGGGGAACAGTATGTCTTTTTCCATCTGAACTTGGGAAAACATTAAAGTATGATAATAGCACATGTCTTTTCAGAGTAAGCTGCTGATAATTCTTTCTTGTACATTGGCTCAATATTTGATGCACAAGGTTGGAGGGAGTCCAATGCACTCTTGTAAAGAGAGGAACCATGATTTATCCTGCATTCTGAACAGGTAGGGATCTGGTCTTTGCTGCTAATTCCCACTGGACCTTGATTTGGAGTGCAGCTTTTCTCGGTCCCCTGTCTCCTGTTCTCGATGAGCCTCAACTATAAGGAGGTGACCCCCAACTATTTTTTTATTTTTTATTTAACCTTTATTTAACCAGGGTAAGTCTCATTGAGATTAAAAATCTCTTTTACAAGAGAGTCCTGGCCAAGACAGGCAGCAGCACAGTTCCACAGTTACAGACAATAATTTAAAAAAAACAACAGAGAACATATAAATAGAGTCACAGTCAGAACATCATCAAACAAAGCATGTACAAACAGAAGAGCCCGCTTCAACATCATTAAGAAGGGATTTAAATATGTTTATAGAAACCAGCTCCTTAAGTTTCAGTTCATTCTGCAGCTGGTTCCATGCGAAGGGAGCAGCATAACTAAATGCCCTTTTCCCCAGTTCAGTACGGACTTTAGGTACAGTTAGTAAGAACAAGTCCTCAGAGCGGAGCTGATAAGTTCCTGTGCTTTTTCGAATTACATACTTCTGCAGGTATGAAGGAAGAACACCGAGGATAGTCTTATAAATAAGGATATGCCAATGATGGAGTCTGCGGGTGGACAGGGCAAACCATCCAACTTGAGCATACAAAGTGCAGTGGTGCGTGAGGGTTTTAAAATTAGTAACAAATCTCAGTGCTCCGTGGTAGACCGTGTCCAAAGACTGTAGGCATTTTGAAGATGCATTCATATATAAAACATCACCATAGTCCAACACAGACATAAACGTTGCAGCAACAAGTCTTTTTTTGGCTTCAAAAGAAAAACAAGATTTGTTTCTAAAGTAAAAACCTAATTTTATCTTTAGTTTTTTCACAAGTTGCTGGATATGAGGTTTAAAAGAGAGAGAATCGTCAATTATAATTCCCAGATATTTATATTGAGACACAGATTCAACCACAGAGCCCTGCAAAGTGGTGATAGGAGGGAGGTCCGAGGGCTTTGATTTAGCTTTAGTGAACAGCATGAGCTTTGTCTTGTCAGCATTTAAAACAAGTTTTAAATCACACAGGTTACGTTGCACAGTGTTAAAAGCAGTTTGGAGCTGACAGAGAGCCTGATTTGGGGTAGACGCAGAGCAATATATCACTGTGTCGTCAGCATAAAAGTGAAAATTTGCGTTCGGAGCTTTATGATCTAGACTATTAATATAAATAGTAAATAATAAAGGTCCTAGAACCGATCCCTGTGGCACACCCTTGGATACATTAAGAGAGCTAGAAGTAATACCTTCTGCTCGCACACACTGGGATCTGCCTGATAGATAGTTTTTAAACCAACAGACAGCTTGATCAGACAAACCGATGCTAAATATAGTTCAAATTTTCTCGTTAAAATTAACAGAAATATACAAACAAGAAATGCTATTGAATCCATGCTGCCTCAGCCTGGGATCTAATATCAGTCAGTCTACCAACTGCGAAATATGATGGCCACCTTGTGCAGGAATGGTGGGGAAACCAGCCTGTGGGTTAACTGCAAGTTAAAAGAATGTGGATATATTTCCAACATTTCTTCAGGTCTTCTGAGGTGACATTTAGTGCTGCACCTCTGTTGCCATAATCCTCCACCATTCCCCTAGCATGCATAGAAGTAAATCCAAATCATGCTCAAATGGCACTAACTCTAATGAAATCTTTTTTGATCGCTGAAACTCCAGTAGGGTCCAGAATAAGTTCATAAATTCAAGG
This sequence comes from Amblyraja radiata, assembly GCF_010909765.2. Taxonomy (NCBI): domain Eukaryota; kingdom Metazoa; phylum Chordata; class Chondrichthyes; order Rajiformes; family Rajidae; genus Amblyraja; species Amblyraja radiata. The sequence goes on from NC_045956.1 coordinate 24,697,311, forward strand.
AGTAGAACTAGGCCATTCAGCCCATCAAGTCCACTCCGCCATTCAATCATGGCCGATCAATCTTTCCCTCCCAACACCCTTCTCCTGCCTTCTCCCCATAACCCCTGACACACTTACGGTATATACCCAGTGATCAAAGACTTGTGGGGATCTAGGTATCTGGCTGTTATATAAGCCAGAAGCTGACCCGACTGGACTGTATCCATGTGAGATTCCCAGTCAGAGGATTTTTCACCACCATGTACATTTCAGTGTGCTTTCACACTGAATTAAAAAAATGATGAGAAGTTCATGAGCTTTTGTGATTGTTCAGAAACAGCAGCTTCAATTATTTAAATGGATTGACAAAGTAAATCCCACCTCTTATATCTTCAACGTGTTCAAAGTTTGTCCAATCAGTGAGTGAACCTCTGAACTTAAATATTTTATAAACAGAAGTATAACTAATAATGTAGCCATCGATCTTAGGTAGATATTTGCATAATCATCACAGCCTTTACCTGAAACATTTTTCACATCAGCCGAAATCATCTAAAATAGCAATAATTGCATTAGAAATATCAAGGCCAGCCACACTAATGTCTCCCCTACTAAAATCTATCACTAAAACAATTACACCTTACCTTTACAATGGATACCTCTTAACTCTTCATTATACACTGTTATCTCTTGCTAACCAACAAAAGGAGTCATCTTCTTCAACCTTTCATTAGCCCATTCTTTTCTTCCTCTCCTCTTTCATTCCCTTGACATCTACCATTCTGTTATAATTGTGATGTTCACTATGCCCACAGGTTACTGAACTGGCGCTTAAAATAAGGCTAATATACTGCTCTTCAAAAAGGTCAATGTCAGAAAATAGAAATTATGGATCCATTGGGAAAGTTTGCCGGAAGGGATCAATACGAAGGATCTTTAGGACCACTTTGATAGAGGTGAGGAAATTGGAGACTGGCAACACGTTTACCAGAAGACAAGGTCAATGTCTACAACCTGATGAAGTTACTTGGGGAAGTTAATTGTTTGGTGGAAAATGGGTCCAAGTAGAAATAATTTATTTGATTATTAAATTATAATTTATTTTTATCAAGTACACGTGACAATAAGGTATCAATCAATCCGAAATGATCGATGTGAAGATCGTGTTTTCCTGAGGAATCGGTTGTTTTCTTCTGGCTGGGAAGTCATCATTAAAGGAAGCCACTTCTTATAGCGATAACAAATGGAGGAAAGGCTGCAACTATTCAACCCTGATATCAGTGGTTCAAGTTCAAGTTCAAGTGAGTTTATTGTCATGTGTCTGTTCCCCCAACGTGCGGTTGTGGGGGGGGGGGGGAGGTGGCATGCAGCGTCACACACTAACTACCCCCCCCCCCCCGCCGCACTCACGCTAATGGAGGGGGGAGAGAGAGGGGGGAGGGGAGGGGGCAGGAGAGAGGGGGAGGAGAGAGGGGGAGGAGAGAGAGGGAGTGCTGAGAGGGGGGTGAGATGAGGGGCGGGTGAGAGGTGGGGAGCGGGGAGGGAGGGTGGAGGGAAGGGGGTATGGGTGTGGAGGGGAGGGGGGTTTAGGGGAGGGACGGTGGGGGAGGGGATGGAGGGGAGAGAGGGGGAGAAAAAGAGGGGGAGATAGAGAGAGAGGGGGGGAGTGGAGAGGGGGGGAGAGGGGGGAGTGGAGAGGGGGGGAGAGGGGGGGGAAGGGGAGGGGGGGGGAAAGGAGAGGGGGGGAGAGGGGAGGGGGGGAGAGGGGAGAGGAGGAGAGGGGGGAGAGGAGGAGAGGGGGGGAGAGGAGGAGAGGGGGAGAGGAGGAGAGGGGGGGAGAGGAGGAGGGAGGGGGGAGAGGAGGAGGGAGGGTGGATAGGAGGAGAGGGAGGGGGGAGAGGAGGAGAGGGAGGGGGGGAGAGGAGGAGAGGGAGGGGGGAGAGGAGGAGAGGGAGGGGGGGAGAGGAGGAGAGGGAGGGGGAGAGGAGGAGAGGGAGGGGGGAGAGGAGGAGAGGGAGGGGGAGAGCGGAGGAGAGGGAGAGGGGAGAGGAGGTGAGGGAGGGGGGAGAGGAGGAGAGGGAGGGGGGGAGAGGAGGAAGGGGAGAGGGGGTGGAGAGGAGGAGAGGGAGGGGGGGGAGAGAGAGTGCCTTTCTACTTCAACCCAAACCCAAACAACCATTTGCAGGCAGTGCTTTTTTACCTCTAACCATATTTTCATTTTCAAACCAAATTAAGGGTACTCACAGTGCTGTAGACATTTGTCAGTGTCATTCAGAGCTCTGATTGAGGCACACCACTTCCTGGTGTTATAGTCCCTCCCCCTCCCTCCAGCAGGGGCAGCAGAGAGAATGGGGAATTTTGTAAAAACATTAATATCTCTGTCAATTTTCATCGACGGGAAAAATCCTCGGCATACATGCGGCGGAGGGGGGCTCTGAGCGAGGTGGCCAAAAATGATGGCCATAGGTGGCGGCGTACTATCGGAAATAGCAGCACAGAAAGCCAAAACCGGTCAAGAACAGACTTTTAGTAATGTAGATATAAATATATACTGGTTAAGTTAATCTGGTTCAGTTAAAGTCTGTGGTTAAGTTAAAGAAATAAAATATCTGGTTAAATTAAAGTAGACAGCACAATCTCTATAAGTTCACAGCCAACACAAAGATCACCATTGGTTTCAGGACCATTGAAAATAGATATGACAAGTGAGTTTAATGCAGCTATATTCATGTAATTCATGTCAATAATGTATTTAAAAATATACCTTGTTGGGTACAATTAACAACTGCTTTGAATGTGTATTATTCTTTACCTATTAATTTTACATGATGTGGTGTCGCTGGCAAGGACACCATTTATTGTCCAACACCAATTGCCCTTGAGAAGGTGGTGATGAGCTGTCTTCTGAAACCATTGAAGTCCCTCTGGTGAACATTTTTAGGGCACTTCTATCTTCCAGCACCTCACATGGTGGAAGATGGAAGTACCCTAAAAATATTTATAACTCTTAGCAATTGTGATAGATATAAAGAAGATTTAATTGTAGGATTTCAAATGATTCAAAGGAGTAAGACAACATGCACATGAACAGATAATTTGAAATTAATGAAGTGAGGGTGAAAGAAGCCCCCCCCCCCTCTCCCTATACATACATCCCTACAAAACCATAGGTTAGATGTCAAAATATTATTTTCTCTCTTTTCCCGGAGGTTTATTAGAATGGGTTCCTCGCTTGTCCAGTGACACAGATTCACTGAAAGGTTCAAAAGGCAGATGGACCAGCCCCACAATTATCCTCGCATTGCTGCGTTCGGGAGTGAGTGGAAAACAGGGGAACGTAACTTGTGATCATTGTCATTTCCTGTACTTTTTCTTTGCCTTCAGGGTTTACAGACCAATTTTGCAGAATTCTCTTGCTGTGCGTTGGTCTGGGTCTCTTATTTTAGAAATCTACCATGAGCTTGTGAAAGGTTTCATATGGATGTGTGTATACTGGGGTCACATTGCTTAGTTGGTCTAGTTCCCAGGGACACAGAACCAATGGAATTTTTTCTTTTTGTCATTTGTCCATTTCATACATTTTGTTTGGTTTCAACTGAATATATTCAAGCCCTCTTAACATGTATAAAAAGTAATGCATGAGGCTGAAGGAAACCGCTGCTTTTTGTTAATAAAGCTTAAATCAAATTTTGCACTTAAGAGTCGTCCCTTGACAATTGAAGGTGAAATGCCTTTGCTTTCTTTTAACTTCTGCAAGGGCTGCTGTGCCTCCCCTAATAGTTGCCCAGAGGGAACGTGTGATTGTAATTTTAACCAGCAGTCTGATGTTGGATTAATCTCCTGCCTCACCAGTTGAGCACAATAGCCTCTCACTCAAAAAATACTTCAAAGCCTGAAGGGCTCGTGATACCTCACAGACCAAGTAGCCTGACAGATCAACTCTTTCACTCCCTCCGCGCAATAAATATTTCCGAGTTAGAACTTTCATATACTGTGGTGAATCTGACTAATAATGCAGTTTTGTGGCAAAAACTTTGGTCTAGAAATTTGATTGCACTCAAAAATGTGTGCAGTGAATATTGTATATGCCTGCTTATGTTTTACCAAGTAACATTTAATGTTCAAACTGCATTCACTTTATCATGAGTCAGATATGTGGTTAGCAACATACTGTTCATTGGGTGCAGGTTAATTTGTAAAGGCTGGAAATCAGTCACCTCTGACACTCATCAAAGGCAGTGGGCATGGTAGACTTAACGGAGGATTTCAATCTGGCTACAGATTGCATGGAATGCTTCTGAAGAAATAAACACAAATGGCTGAAGCACGTTCAGATCATGCCCAGTTTCGTCACTGCCCTAGATGCTGGTGGACAGAAGAATTACGATTGTTTTCTCCTCGGAAGCATCGGCTCTGTTGTCATTATGATGTTGTTGCTGAGGAGAACAATGCCAATTGGTTCGTTCTTGGTACAAGGTACAATGCTGGGAGATCTGAAGAAGGGTCTCGACCCAAAATGTCACCCATTCCTTCCCTCCAGAGATGCTGCCTGTCCCGCTGAGTTACTCCAGTATTTTGTGTCTGTCTTTGAGAAGTTCAATGACCTCCACAGAGTTATCAAGGTACGGTAAAATGTTCTCTTGCTCTCTGGCCGCACCTTTACATTTTCAGCCTTGGTTTTTTCACGACTCACTATTTTCAGAACACCTTACTCCTGCTTGATCACTATTGTGCAATCACCGCGCTACAGTTCATAAAACCTCTTTTGCAATCTTCACTTTTCAATACTCTCTTGCCACATGTAACTAAGTACAGTGAATTTTTTTTTCCACACAGTTCAGTGATAATTCTACTATACATTAGGCACAATCATAGAAAGCACAGGGGTCTAAGACAGTAGACTACACTGAGACTGTACACAAGAGACGCCACGCTTTAGGCACCAACTTGCACCTTTCAAGTCCAAAGTCCTTTTTAACTTGGCCAGAGAAGCCCTTTGTCCTGGCATTGACACTGAGTAGGAGTTGCAAGGGTCCTCCAGGCCAGGCAATGTGTTGATGTCCTTGATAATGTCCTTTACTAAACTATAAGCAAAAAAATAATTTTACTGTACATCTGTAGATGTGATAATAAAGAGCCAATGACCATTGACCATTGAAGTCTAAAACCTCCTAGTAGGCCAAGCCAAGCTTGCCCTTCAGCATTTACAGGAAGACTGGGTCATCGTAGATAATCTGCACCCGAATATTCTTCATAAACCCAATAATTAATCTCTGCATAATACATAGTGGGTTCTGTTCTGAACCATTGAGATTACCATTCCTCAATTATTCTCATCTCCTCCCAGATGCTCCTCACTTCCCCCATAAACTGCTGAGCTGCCTTACAGTACTAGAGACCCATGTTCGATCCTGACTCCAGGTGCTGGCTGTGTGGAGTTTGTACATTATCCCTGTGACCATGTGGATCTTCTCTAGGTGCTCCAGTTTCCTCTCACATCCCATATACGTGTGGGTTTGCAGATTAATTGGCCCCTGTAAATTGCCCCTAGTGTATAGGATACAAAAATGGGATAACAGAACTAATGTGTAGGTTATTGATGGTTAGCATGGACATAGTGGGCCGAAGGGCCTGTTTCCACGCTGTATCTCAGAATTAAAACTAAACCTCTTCTTGTTACTGGCAGCCACAAATTGACCATGTGCCATTCTGCATTGCCGGGACCATACTATCCCACATACTCCTTGGGCAATTAGATTTAACCATCTATCATTTAAACATCTATCTATCTCCCTCACCCCTGACGTCAGTCTGAAGATGGGTCTAGACCCGAAAAATCACCCATTCCTTCTCTCCAGAGATGCTGCCTGTACCGCTGAGTTACTCCAGCACTGTCTATGGTTTAAACCAGCATTTACAGTTCCTTCATGCACATGCATACATGTCTTTTGGGAGACTCCGGTGAATTTCAATCATCTCTATAATGCACCAAAACTCTGCACTACCACAAGCAACTCTAAGCAAAGGCAGCTCAGACTAGAACGCTTTGCTTCTCCCTATGGGTGAAGGGTTTATGGATGGTGGTAACCTGTGTCAATTGTTGGCTGGTGTTGTCAGGATTTTGGGTTTGCCATTGTCTGATCTCAGAAAGTGGCATCCCTTTGGACATGGCAGACAATAAGCTCTCCATCAAATACCTACATACCAATTCCCATATTAAACTAAAGGCAAAGAAAGGGCAAAAAATAAAAGAGACCATATATAAAACCGGAGAGGATGCTCTAGGCGATCTCCCCCTTCTGTCACTAAGCTCACATTGCTTGCCACATTAAAGGGTCTTATTCTTTAAGAAGGAACTGCAGATGCTGGAAAATCGAAGGTAGACAAAAGTGCTGGAGAAACTCAGCGGGTGGAGCAGCATCTATGGAGCGAAGGAAATAGGCAACGTTTCGGGCCGAAACGTCTGAAGAAGGGTTTGGGCCTGAAACGTTGCCTATTTCCTTCGCTCCACAGATGCCGCTGAGTTTCTTCAGCACTTTTGTCTACCTTCGATTTTCCAGCATCTGCAGTTCCCTCTTAAACAAAGGTTCTTATTCCTTGTGTTTCAAAGATATTCTTCACATGCACAGAGCGGCAAAGAGATGCAGTGGGTGGAGCTGCTGCCTAACAGATCAGGAGACCCATTTTCAATCCTGACCTCGGGTGCTGTCTTGTGTAGAGTTTGGACCTTCTCCCTGTGACCGCATTTGTTTTCTCTGGGTGATCCGCTTTCCTCCCACATTTCGAAGATGTGTGGATTTGTAGGTTAATTGGCCTCTTGTAAAAAAACTGCTCCTAACATGTAAGGAATGGATGAGAAAGTCTGATAACATAGAACTAGTGTGAATGGGTCAGAGAGGATTCAGTAGGCCAAAAGGCCCGTTCCCATGCTGTATGTCTAAACTAAACACACAAACACAATCACAAACAAGTGCACTGATATACAGAAAGCTGGTGTAACTCAGCGGGACAGGCAGCATCTCTGGATGGAAGGAATGGGTGCCATTTCGGGTCGAGACCCTTCTTCAGTCTTGACCCTGCGGTTGCTGGCCTGAGCAGATCTAAGGATGGCGTGCAACACTTCAAAATATTCACCCCCTTATACTGCTGAGGTCATTGCACATGTAATGGGTCACAAAGGTATCTCAGACAAGCCCCCAAATGTTGTGACTTGATAACTAAAGCCCCTGTCCCACTTGCGTGTTCTTGGCACGCTAATTACGCAATCTTGTGGTCGCGTTAAGGCGCGACGGTCCCACGAAGATCGCGCGCGACTTCATGCGCCCGCACAGCTGTCTGGAGCGAGTGACGTCATTTGAAGATGGACACAAAATGCAGGAGTAACTCAGCGGGACCGGCAGCATCTCTGGAGAGAAGGAATGGGTGATGTTTCGGGTCGAGACCCTTCTTCAATCTGAAAGAAGGGTCTTGATCCAAAACGTCATCCATTCCTTCTCTCCAGAGATGCTGCCGGTCCCGCTGAATTACTCCTGCATTTTGTGTCCATCTTCAATTTTCTTGGCCCTGCTCTGGGAGTAGAAGTGGGGGCGGATCGGGACCGCAAAAGCCGTGAGCCCCAGGCCGAGCTCGGCGATCACTTGCCTGCTTCTGCTGCTGCTGGAGGTGAGACGTTGCGTTGCGCCAGGGTCTTGAGCCTGTCCCACTTTGGCCGTCAGTTATGCGACAGGCCGATGGCACGCAAAGATTTCATTCGCTACAAAATTTCGGAGCGCCGTGCGATACCGGACTGGAGGGCGGCAGCTTCAGCAGCTTCGACCACCCCGGGCCGCGGAGTTTGAACCGGCCCGTTCGCGGATCTCGGTTGAGCCGCGGGACTTACCTTCCCTCATCCGGCGGGGTCACAACATCGGAGGCCTGGATCGCCTCAACGCAGAGGGAGAACAAGGAGGGAAGAGACAGAGACTTTAAGACTTTTGCCTCCATCACAATGAGGAGGTGCCTGGTGAACTCACTGTGGTGGATGTTAATTTGTGTTTATTGTGTGTTTTGTTGTTTATTATTATATGTATGACTGCAGGCAACGAAATTTTGTTCAGACCGAAAGGTCTGAATGACAATAAAGGAATCTAATCTAATCTAATCTAAATCTAATTTACCGCGCACAACTCCATACCCCTCTGCGTTTCTCAGTGGGACCGGCCCCTTGCGGCCACATGATGCCCGTGCGCCTCAACGCGACAACGAGGTCGCGTAATTTGCGTGCCAAGGACACGTAAGTGGGCAGGGCCTTTAGCCACTCAGAGGCTGAAGCTGGTTTATATAACATTGCTGTATTCATCAGAAGTAGCAAATATTCTGTTGGAGACCCATACGATAGAATATTCAAATTCAAATTACATTTGAGTTTTTTATAATATTTAAACACAAGGGCAACAATAAACAATGAACTCATTTCACTGGCTGTAAATATATACTGAGTTTAGTTTAGTTTAGTTTATTGTCATGTTTACCGAGGTACAATGAAAAGCTTTTGTTGCATACTAACCAGTCAGCAGATAGACAATACATGATTACTACCGAGTCATTCACAGATTTGGAAGGAACTGCAGATGCTGGTTTTTAACCGAAGATAGACACAAAATGCTGGAGTAACTCAGCGGGACAGGCACCATCTCTGGAGAGAAGGAATGGGTGAAGTTTCGGTTCTGACCGAAACATCACCCATTCCTCCTCTCCAGAGATGCTGCCCGAGTCATTCACAGTGTACAGATACTTGACAAGGGAGTTTTAACATTTTAAGTGTAGACTGGTAACTTGCAGAATCACATATTTACAAGGGAGCACATTGTAACCGCCAAGGTAGACAAAAATGCTGGAGAAACTCAACGGGTGAGGCAGCATCGATGGAGCGAAGGAAATAGGCGACGTTTCAGGTCGAGACCCTTCTTCAGACCGCCAAGATACTTCTAATATTGAAACACCTTTACTGGGACAAACTAATTCACATGGACTATCTAGAAGCTTCTGAGGATAGAACCCAATCAAACCAGAATATGCATCTGTGTTGAAGGATGGCTCGCTGCATACATAAATAGCAAAATATGAAGTAACAAGACAAACTGCATTGAGTGGCATGGATATGCCTTTAACATTATATTAATCCATGAGAAGGTTTACCCTGATCTTATTATGAAGGTTTCAATGAGGTCCAGTAAAGATGAAATTCCCTCTATTGGCCTCAATGGTACTGATTAGAATGTCCTACATCCCATGAAAAGTCTCATAGCCTGAAGGTATCCTTTACAAGTCAACTTGTTGTTTCTTCTTTTTGAAGATTGATTCTTATTTTTAATAAATATCTCCTTTCCACACAATTCTACCACTCCTGAATATTCAGAGTTGTGAATCTGTGGAATTCTCTGCCACAGAAGGCAGTGGAGGTCAATCCACTGGATGTTACAAGAGAGAGTTAGATATAACTCTTTGGGTTAACGGAATCAAGGGATATAGGGAGAAAGCAGGAACGGGATACTGATTTTGGATGATCAACCATGATCATATTGAATGGCGGTGCTGGCTCGAAAGGCCGAATGGCCTGCTCCTGTACCTATTTTCTATGTTCTATGTTTTTATTTCCTAACAGACTCCTTGAATACAAAGTGCTTTAAGGGCCTGTCCCACGAGCATGCGACTCCATGCGGCAAGCGCAACCTAACGTGGTCGCTTGAGCCGTACGGCCTCGCGGGGCCGGTCCCACTTCAATCGCCGGAGCCGTATGGAGTTGTGCGGAGCTGGTCCCGACATCGCACGGGGCTCCGAAAAACTGACCGTGTTCAAAAATTCCACGTTGCAACAGCCTGCCGGCCCGCAGCCACCTCGACGGCCGTGCGCAGCATTTCGACGCAGTATGCAGCGTCTTGACGCCGTACATCACGAGCGAATTTCCCGCAGACTTCGCTCGAACTTCCTCGACCTCCGCGCGACCTCCGCGCGGCTCCCGCTTTCGGTTTGCTTGTGCATGCTGGTGGGACCGGCCCTGTACGGGGATCACTCGACCTCCGAAACTTCAGATTATGCAACACTCTATAAAAATGCGTATCTTTCCTTCTTTCTGCATCATACGGTATTGGTTCCAACTGTTTGCAAAGCAATTGGTATTCAATGCTTTTTCTGCTGTTGCGACTAAAGCAGGAATTCACTGGACAGGAAACTCACAAGATGATCGCACTACTCCAGAAATTCCAATATATCATGATTAGATTCCATGTTTTTTTGTTTGCCCAGATTCTTAAATACTAACCAGACTGTGATTTTAGTTAGAAAACAAAGAGCTGCAAATGCTGGTTTATACCAAAGACAGACACTGGAGTAAAGGGCCTGTCCCACTTGGGCATCATTTGCGCGTCACGCAGGTGGCGAGCGAAGATTTTGTGAATCTCAAAATCCTGGGGCGTCGCGCGCGACCGCGCGTCACTGCCTACGTCACCATGCACCATGCACGCATCACGTGCGCGACACGGTGTGCGCATCATGACGTGCGCATCGTACGTCATGACGCGTAAATGATGCGCAAATGACGCTCAAGTGGGACAGGCCCTTAACTCAGCGGGTCAGGCAGTGTCTCAGGAGAAAAAGAAGGGTTGACCTTTCGGGTCTGAAGAAGGATCGTGAAGAAGGGTCCTGACCCGAAACATCACCCATCCTTTTTCTCCGGAGATGCTGTCTGGCCCTGGCCACTCCCTCTTCGCCCCTCTCCAATCAGGCAAAAGGTATAGAAGTGTGATGGAAGTGTGAAAACACACACCACCAGATTCGGGGGCAGTTTCTTCCTAGCTGTTATCAGGCAATTGAATAACCCTACCACAACCAGAAAGCATTGCTAATCTACCTCTGTTGACCCTCGGACTATCCTTGATCGGACTTTGCTGGCTTTACCTTGCACTAAGCATCATTCCCTTATCATGTATCTATACACTGTAAATGGATTGATTGTAATCATGTATTGGTTTTCTGCTGACTGTTTAGCAACAAAGGCTTTTCACTGTAGCTAGATGCACGTGACAATAAACTAAACTGAACTAAACTGAACTGAACTGAACTGAGCTAAATGCTACTATGATATCTGACTCAACCAACAACTAGCAGTTCAAGTCTGCCCAATTCTCCCCTAGCCGAAGCAGCATTCTAGTATATCTCCTCTGCACCCTATCCAAAGCCTCCACAACCTACCGATAATGGGAGCCACCAGGGTTGCCCGCAATATTCCAAATGTGGCCTGAACGAAGTCCTGTAAAATTGCATCATGAAATGGAAGATAATGCTCTTTGTCTTGTCTTTGATCACATCACTAGGTTTTACTCCTATGACAGAAAGCGGTATTGTTTTCCATAAGATTATCAATTACCATTCCTATGGTTTCATTTCAGATCTGAACTGCCTTTGGCCTTTGGCTTATTCAACAGCTAATAAAGATGTAGAGTTATTGAGTCTCCCATCAGAATTGCCTCAGATTAAAGGGAAAGCAGATTTGCGACATGAGTCTGCAGCAGCATTGATCTCACATGGACAGTGAAACTGGATGTGAACAATTATATTTACAGGGCTATACTTTTTCATGCTATTTCACAGAATAAAATGATGAAGTTATGAGAAGGCTCACGGCATAGATACTGTTACTGACACTAAAAATTAATTTCCAACTGTCTTTACAGTCTTCATTCATGCAAATTGCTACTTAATGCTGATGTGAAAACTCACGCTATCAAGTATCTCTCCACATTCTCCCCCATTTTGCTCTTTTTTTTAAACTATCACTTCTGAAAGCCTCCAGAGAAATGGTGTTTTTAATGTTGGTGATAATGACCTGTTAAAAACAATTTATTGATCCTGGCAGGAAAAAAAAGAAAAGAAAGGAAGATTTCCAGCTCAAACTACAGAAACACAGAAATCTATAAACCTCACGCTCCACGTTACAAGGTGGATATGTAATATTCTCTGTGGTTCTGCTATGTCCAGTCAATAAACTTCCATTAGGTATGGCTAAGCTGTCAAAGTGACCTGTTACCCTCTCATAGCACAGAGATATGGCCTTGGCGATGCATATTAATATGAGTTCCAGCTCCTTGATCCAGCACCTCAAATCTGTGTCCATTAGTATCACATTTCTGCTTGTTCTATTGATTACCTTAAAAAACGTACAGTCAATTTGCACAAATGTGGTTGCAGAGGTCAGCTCCAAACAGGACCACAACAGCCCCTGTTCTGTGTCCTTAAATGCAGAGGTCACCAGCTCCTAATGACTTCCTCAACCCTGCCACTAGCATATACCATTCCTTTATATAAAACTGAAGACAGATAAATGATTATTGTCGTGAACTAATGTATTGTTGCTTTGTCGGCCAATCATTCAAATCCATCAACATATAATCATAACAATGCATTGGTTTAAAAATACCTTTCTAACTTTTCACATAAGTAATCTAGCCCCATGATTTAAGACTTAGGTAGTTAAAATACAAATATTATGTTCTAAATAATGAGGTTATTAAAGATTAATCTAACGTGATAAAACATAACCACCAACCCTTGACATTCAAACATGATAAAACACAATCGCAATCCTTCTGGCCTTGCGAGTTCTGTTTAAACAGTGGCTGATCAAAAATAACCAGTTCCAAATTGCTGCACATTCTAACAGTGTAGGATTAAGGAAATGCACAATCTAATGCCCCTGTCCCACTTAGGCAATTTTTTAGGTGACTACAGGCGACTACAGGCGACTAGGCTGTCGCCACATGGTCGCCGGGGTGTCGCCTGTATGGTCATGAGTAGTCTCCACAGTCGCCAAAAGAATCGTAGCGTTTTTCTGGTCGTCACTGGATTTTGAAATGTTCAAAACTTTTCGCTGACAGTGGGCTCTCACTGTACCTTGCCATACTTGATAATAAAGGAAGAAATGAAATGGCCAGTGGTGAACGTCGATTTAGTAGTTCACAAAGACGCCATGCCCACAGGGCCACATCTTCTATGTGGTATACTGGCTGGCACAGTGCACCAACCTTGAAGGAATCCAATGATTTGGGTGAAGGATGAGTGCCACTCACATGAGCTACTTTATCATGGATGTTAGACACAAAAAGCTGGAGTAACTCAGTGGGACAGGCACCATCTCTGGAGAGAAAGAATGGGTGTCATTTCAGGTCGAGACCCCTCTTCATGGATGTTGCTGAGCTTTGTGAATAAAGTTGGGTCCAAAGTGGAATGAATTACATTGCACTCATGATTTGGATCCTGTAGATCAAGGGTTCCCAACCTGGGGGTAAATTTCGCCTACCCAGGGGGTAACTTTGTTGATTCTGGATTTGTACATATTTTTTCTCATTGTCTGACTGTGTTTGGTTCTGGTATACCGATATCTGTTCATCATTAGTTGTTCATAAATAAGTGACATAACATTGTTATGTGCTATTAATGTTGCCAGGAGTAAACGGGACGAAAAAGGTTGGGAACCCCTGCTGTAGATGATGAGAAGGCTTTGGAGAATAACGAAGTAGCATTGCTTCAGCTTTGCTTGCCTAATCATAACACAATAATCCCACTTAGTTGTGTAATTTGAGGGAACCTGAATGAGATTAGTCTCCACAGCTGGATCTCAGCCAGGGACATGCATCACAGAATGTCTATTTTCAGGTTGTATCACAGTTTGGTTTGGAAACATCTCTGCTCCAGACTGGGAGAAATTGCAGAAAATTGTGAATGTAGCCCAGTCCATCACATAGAAGTCAATAACTTCAAATTCCTGGGCGTACATATATCAGAAGGTCTTTCCTGGATCCAGCACACCGAAGCAATTGTAAAGAAGGCACATCAACGGCTCTACTTCCTGAGAAGATTATGGAGATTCGGCATGTCGAAGAGGATTCTTCTAAACTTCTACAGGCACACGTAGAACGTTCAATTTGCCTGGTTCGGCAACTTGAACTTCTAGGAGCGAAAAAGACTACAAAAAGTTGTGACCACTGCCCAGTCCATCACCGACTTTGACCTCCCCACCGTTGAAGGGATCTATTGTAGTCACTGCCTCAAAAAGGCAGCCAAAATCATCAAGGGCCCACACCATCCTGGCCACACACTTATCTCACCACTGCCATCAGGAAGAAGGAACAGGAGCCTGAAGACTGTAACATCCCGGTTCAGGAACAGATTCTCCCCCACAGCCATCAGGCCATTAAACACAACGAATAAGCTGTGAGCTCTGAACTGCATAGGACTATATTATTATTTGTTATTTGCACTATATTAGTTATTTATTGAACTTTTTCTTTCTTTCCCGGTTATGTACTATGTTTACATATTCACATATTCTGTTGTGCTGCAGCAAGTAAGAATTTCATTGTTCCACCCGGGACATATTACAATAAAACACTCTTGACTGTTGACTCCATCCACACTTCACGCTGCCTCAGGAGAGCAGCCAATATAGTCAAAGTCCTTTTCCACCCCCAGATATTACTTCTTCTCTCTCTCCCTATCAGGCAGAATAAACAAAAACTAGAAAGCACAAACCACCAGACTTAGGAACAACGTCTTCCCCAATGTTATGAGACTTCTGAATGGTCCTTCTATAAGCCCAGGGTATAGTCCCAATATTCGAACTACCTCATTGTGGGCATTGGATTTTTATTGAACTGTAATACTGCAATATTGAAAAACTATATTCTTGACACTAGCATTTTTAATAATAATAATAATAATAAATTTTATTTATGGGCGCCTTTCAAGAGTCTCAAGGACACCTTACAAAAATTTAGCAAGTAGAGGAAAAACATGTAAGCGGAATTAAATAAATAGTAGAGACATGACTAGTACACAAATTAAAGACAGAATTCAATTCAAAACACAATATGAGGCAATTCAAGCACAGATGAAAAGGAAGGGGGACGTGGGGCTAAGGATAGGCAGAGGTGAAGAGATGGGTCTTGAGGCGGGACTGGAAGATGGTGAGGGATACGGAATTGCGGATCAGTTGGGGGAGGGAGTTCCAGAGCCTGGGAGCTGCCCTGGAGAAGGCTCTGTCCCCAAAACTGCGGAGGTTGGATTTGTGGATGGAGAGGAGACCGGCTGATGTGGATCTGAGGGACCGTGAGGGTTGGTAGGGGGAGAGGAGGTCAGTGAGATATGGGGGGGCCAGATGGTGGAGGGCTTTGTAGGTGAGGACCAGGATTTTGTAGGTGATCCGGTGGGAGATGGGAAGCCAGTGAAGTTGTTTGAGGACTGGAGTGATGTGATGCCAGGATTTGGTGTGGGTGATGAGTCGGGCGGCTGCGTTCTGGACCAGTTGGAGTCGGTTGATGTAGGTGGAGCTGATGCCAAGGAGAAGTGAGTTGCAGTAGTCCAGTCGGGAGGAGATGAAGGCATGGATGAGTCTTTCAGCAGCGGGAGGTGTGAGAGAGGGTCTGATTTTGGCGATGTTGCGGAGGTGAAAGAAGGAGGTTTTAATGACATGGCGGATGTGAGGCTCAAGGGAGAGGGTGGAATCAAAGATCACGCCAAGGTTGCGGGCCTGGGGAGATGGGGAGACAGTGGTGCCGTCGATGGTGAGAGTGGGGTTATTGATTTTGCTGAGTGTGGATTTGGAGAAATCTCTTTTTTTTTCTCTTCACACCACCTGTTGTACTTGTGTTTGGAGTTGTTATGGTCATGTATGGTATTATCTGATTTCATTGTGTAGCAGGCAAACAAAAGCTTTTCACCTTATCTCGATACATGTGACAATAATAAATCTAAACCTGAGAACCTAATTTGCATTTGACTGCACGAATGGAAACCCACACCTACTATCAGTTAAATCTGACTAATTCTAGTGGTTTTATGGTCCTTTCATTGATATTAGATGTTCAGTTTTAGACTTACTTTAATAATTTAAACTCCAAATAATTGTAGTGGGATTTGAACTCATGCTTCCAAGTCATAAGTCTTGGCCTCGGGAGTACTGTCCATCATCAAAACTGCAATATATATGTTTCTTACCCAGCTAATTTTCTGGTCAATATTATCTTGAAATGAATAATAATGCCTATAACATGTGCGACAACCATTGATGGTGATTGTATGTCATGATACAGATATAGATACAGAAATACAAGGGCAAATAGTTAGACGTTCCCTAATAGAAAATGCTGGTTTTTGTGTGACATGAATATTATTAGTCAAGTCAAGTCACTTTTATTTCTATAGCACATTTAAAAAACAACTCTCGTTGACCAAAGTGCTTTACATTGGTGGAGGTACTAACGTTATACAACATTGGTTCATAGATTAAGTACATACATAAATACATACATATAGCCCTCCCTCAGAGGACGTCAAGAAAGGCTTGAGAGTAAAGATGAGTTTTAAGTCTCGACTTAAAAGAGTCGATGGAAGGGGCAGTTCTGATGGGAAGAGCGATGCTGTTCCACAGTCTAGGAGCAGCAACCGCAAAGGCACGGTCGCCCCTGAGCTTATGCCTAGATCGCGGGATGTTCAGTAAACCCAAGTCCGCCGATCTGAGGGACCTGGAGGTGGTGTGGTGGGTAAGCAGGACTTTTGTTCTAGGTGGGGGCAAGCCCGTTAAGGGCTTTGTAAACACTTTTCGGCCAACAGTTTTATTATCACTGGAGCTACAGTAAATGGAACTGAACTTGGTTCAATCATCAATGAACAGTGAACATTAATAAAGGGGATGTTGATGTTGAAGGCAGTAGACCAATACAACACCTTGATAAACTACTGCCTATCTATGCTGCACTTCCTGTGATTGCATGGGTTTTCTACAGGTGCTCCTGTTTCCTCCCACATTCCAAAGACGTGCAGGTTTATAAGTGAATTGGCTTCTGTAAATTGTTCCTAGTGTATAGGATAGAAGTAGTGTATTGCTGCTCACCTTGGACTCAGTGGGCCAAAGGGCCTGTTTCCATATTGTATCTCTAAACTACACCTTCTGTCAGTTTGTTGGTTGGATACACTAATAGAACTGAGATTAGCGGTGCTTTTGTTCTGAAGTAGGTGAATTAAAAGATAGAAAATGCCACTTTTCCTCTTTGTTAGACTAGAAACATAGAAACATAGAAATTAGGTGCAGGAGTAGGCCATTCGGCCCTTCGAGCCTGCCCCGCCATTCAATATGATCATGGCTGATCATCCAACTCAGTATCCCGTACCTACCTTCTCTCCATACCCTCTGATCCCCTTAGCCACAAGGGCCACATCTAACTCCCTCTTAAATATAGCCAATGAACTCGCCTCAACTACCCTCTGTGGCAGAGAGTTCCAGAGATTCACCAATCTCTGTGTGAAAAAAGTTTTTCTCATCTCGGTTTTAAAGGATTTCCCCCTTATCCTTAAGCTGTGACCCCTTGTCCTGGACTTCCCCAACATCGGGAACAATCTTCCTGCATCTAGCCTGTCCAACCCCTTAAGAATTTTGTAAATTTCTATAAGATCCCCTCTCAATCTCCTAAATTCTAGAGAGTATAAACCAAGTCTATCCAGTCTTTCTTCATAAGACAGTCCTGACATCCCAGGAATCAGTCTGGTGAACCTTCTCTGCACTCCCTCTATGGCAATAATGTCCTTCCTCAGATTTGGAGACCAAAACTGTACGCAATACTCCATGTGTGGTCTCACCAAGACCCTGTACTACTGCAGTAGAACCTCCCTGCTCCTATACTCAAATCCTTTTGCTATGAAAGCTAACATACCATTCGCTTTCTTCACTGCCTGCTGCACCTGCATGCCTACTTTCAATGACTGGTGTACCATGACACCCAGGTCTCGCTGCATCTCCCCTTTTCCTAATCGGCCATCATTTAGATAATAGTCTGCTTTCCTGTTTTTGCCACCAAAATGGATAACCTCACATTTATCCACATTATACTGCATCTGCCAAACATTTGCCCACTCACCCAGCCTATCCAAGTCACCTTGCAGTCTCCTAGCATCCTCCTCACAGCTAACACTGCCCCCCAGCTTAGTGTCATCCGCAAACTTGGAGATATTGCCTTCAATTCCCTCATCCAGATCATTAATATATATTGTAAATAGCTGGGGTCCCAGCACTGAGCCTTGTGGTACCCCACTAGTCACTGCCCGCCATTGTGAAAAGGACCCGTTTACTCCTACTCTTTGCTTCCTGTTTGCCAGCCAGTTCTCTATCCACATCAATACTGAACCCCCAATGCCGTGTGCTTTAAGTTTGTATACTAATCTCTTATGTGGGACCTTGTCGAAAGCCTTCTGGAAGTCTAGATACACCACATCCACTGGTTCTCCCCTATCCACGCTACTAGTTACATCCTCGAAAAATTCTATAAGATTCGTCAGACATGATTTACCTTTCGTAAATCCATGCTGACTTTGTCCAATGATTTCACCACTTTCCAAATGTGCTGCTATCCCATCTTTAATAACTGACTCTAGCAGTTTCCCCACTACCGATGTCAAACTAACTGGTCTGTAATTCCCCGTTTTCTCTCTCCCTCCCTTCTTAAAAAGTGGGGTTACGTTTGCTACCCGCCAATCCTCAGGAACTACTCCAAAATCTAAAGAGTTTTGAAAGATTATTACTAATGCATCCACTATTTCTGGAGCTATTTCCTTAAGTACTCTGGGATGCAGCCTATCTGGCCCTGGGGATTTATCGGCCTTTAATCCATTCAATTTACCCAACACCACTTCCCGACTAACCTGGATTTCACTCAATTCCTCCAACTCCTTTGACCCGCGGTCCCCTGCTATTTCCGGCAGATTATTTATGTCTTCCTTAGTGAAGACGGAACCAAAGTAGTTATTCAATTGATCCGCCATATCCTTGTTCCCCATGATCAACTCACCTGTTTCTGACTGCAAGGGACCTACATTTGTTTTAACTAATCTCATTCTTTTCACATATCTATAAAAACTTTTGCAGTCAGTTTTTATGTTCCCTGCCAGTTTTCTTTCATAATCTATTTTTCCTTTCCTAATTAAGCCCTTTGTCCTCCTCTGCTGGTCTCTGAATTTCTCCCAGTCCTCTGGTATGCTGCTTTTTCTGGCTAATTTGTACGCATCATCCTTCGCTTTGATACTATCCCTGATTTCCCTTGATATCCACGGATGCACTACCTTCCCTGATTTATTCTTTTGCCAAACTGGGATGAACAATTTTTGTAGTTCATCCATGCAGTCTTTAAATGTCTTCCATTGCATATCCACCGTCAACCCTTTTAGAATTAATTGCCAGTCAATCTTGGCCAATTCACGTCTCATACCCTCAAAGTTACCTTTCTTTAAGTTCAGAACCATTGTTTCTGAATTAACAATGTCACTCTCCATCCTAATGAAGAACTCAACCATATTATGGTCACTCTTGCCCAAGGGGGCACGTACAACAAGACTGCTAACTAACCCTTCCTCATTACTCAATACCCAGTCTAAAATAGCCTGCTCTCTCGTTGGTTCCTCTACATGTTGATTTAGATAACTATCCCGCATACATTCCAAGAAATCCTCTTCCTCAGCACCCCTGCCAATTTGATTCACCCAATCTATATGTAGATTGAAGTCACCCATTATAACTGTTTTGCCTTTGTCGCACGCATTTCTAATTTCCTGTTTGATACCATCTCCAACTTCACTACTACTGTTAGGTGGCCTGTACACAACTCCCACCAGCGTTTTCTGCCCCTTAGTGTTTCGCAGCTCTACCCATAACGATTCCACATCCTCCAAACTAATGTCCTTCCTTTCCATTGCGTTAATCTCCTCTCTAACCAGCAACGCTACCCCACCTCCTTTTCCTTTCTCTCTATCCCTCCTGAATATTGAATATCTCTGGATGTTCAGCTCCCAGCCTTGGTCACCCTGGAGCCATGTCTCCGTGATCCCGACTATATCATAATCATTAATGGCTATCTGCACGTTCAACTCATCCACCTTATTACGAATACTCCTTGCATTGAGACACAAAGCCTTCAGGCTTGTTTTTACAACGCTCTTACCCCTTATACAATTATGTTGAAAAGTGGCCCTTTTTGATTTTTGCCCTGGTTTTGTCTGCCTGCCACTTTTACTTTTCACCTTGCTACCTATTGCTTCTACCCTCATTTTACACCCCCCTGCCTCTCTGCTCTTGTACCCATCCCCCTGCCACATTAGTTTAAATCCTCCCCGACAGCACTAGCAAACTCTCCCCCAAGGACATTGGTTCCATTCCAGCCCAGGTGCAGACCGTCCTGTTTGTACTGGTCCCACCTCCCCCAGAACTGGTTCTAATGCCCTAAATATTTGAATCCCTCCCCCTTGCACCATTTTTCAAGCCACGTATTCATCTGCAATATCCTCCTATTTCTACTCTGACTGGCCCGTGGCACTGGTAGTAATCCAGAGATTATTACCTTTGAGGTCCTACTTTTAAGTTTATCTCCTAGCTCCCTAAATTCATCTTGTAGGACCTCATCCCTTTTTTTACCTATATCGTTGGTGCCAATATGCACCACGACAACTGGCTGTCGTGGTGCATAATAAACCAAGCCTAATAGGTCTTGGTTTATTATTATCATGTGTAAATGTAATAATAAGGTACAGTTCGATCCTGACTACGGGTGCTGTCTGTACGGAGTTTGTACGATACTGTAAAACGTTTTTGTTTGTGTCCTATCCAATTAAACCTGATAATATTATACCTATTGTACGGTAGGATGTATGAATAGGACGCCACACTAGGTTATGGAAGTACTGTTTGGAAGAGTGATAACAGAGAGGAAGAGGCTGTTCCCGAGTTCAGTGGAATGTGCTTTCAAAGTTTTGTACCTCTGCTCGATGGGAGTGGGAAGAAGAGGGAATGATCCAGTAGGCACGACTGTTTCTGAAAAAGGGTCTCCATCCAAAACACCACCTATTCTTTCTCTCCAGAGATACTGCCTGTCCCACTGAGTTACTCCAGCATTTTTTGTCTATCTTTGATTTAAACCAGCATCTGCAGTTCCTTCTGACACAAGACAGTTCATAGTTCAGTTTGTGTTTTGTAGTGTTCAAAAGCCAGTGTTAGATGCACAGAATCTCTTGCCCAGAGTAGGGGAATCGAGGACCAGAGGACATAGGTTCAAGGTGAAGGGGAAAAGATTTAATAGGAATCCGAGGGGTAACTTTTTCACACAAAGGGTGGTGGGTGGATGGAACAAGCTGCCAGAGGAGGTAGTTGATTCTGGGACTACCCAACGTTTAAGAAACAGTTGGACAGGTTCATAGAAGGACAAGTTTGGAAGGATATTAACCAGGCGCAGGCAGGTTAGGAAAGGTATAGCTGGGACATGTTGGCAAGTTGGGCCGAAGGGCCTGCTTCCACGCTGTATCACTCTATGACTGTAACTGTTCTTGAGCCTGAAAGTCACAATTTTCAGACAGACGGTGGGAATGAAATGAAAGTGTGGCCCGGGTGATGTAAGTCTTTGATGATGTTGGCTGCCTTTATGAGGCAGTGCCTCCTATGGTGCCCCTCGATGGTGGGGAGGTCAGTACCCCTGAGCGAATGCTCGGTGTCCACATTAGTATGCAACATCTAAAAACAGTGAATTAAAAGAGGATGAGAGGATGATTTACGAATTACATAGAAACATAGAAAATAGCCGTAGGAGGAGGCCTTTCAGCCCTTCAAGCCAGCACAGCCATTCAATATGGTCATGGCTGATCATTCAAAATCAGTATCCCGTTCCTTCTTTCTCCCCATATCCCTTGATTCTGCTAGCCCTAATAGCTAATTATAATACTCTCTTGAATACATTCAATAATTTGAACAATATCCCAGCTCAGCACCATCAAACTCCCGAATTAAAGGCATTTTACTGAAAATGTTATGAATAATGGGGAAGTTCAATTCTAAAAATATACTTGAAAATTAAAGAATGCTACAATTAAATAAAAAATAATCCAATATTATATTTTGTTTAATTTAGTGTATTGTCATGCGTACTGAGGTACAGTGAAAAGCTTTTACTAGATTCTCAATTAATGCAAGTGTTTGACAACACTCTAGTCTGTTCAATACCTTCAATGAAACAGAGAAAGAAAATGAAACTACGAAAGCTTACCCCTATTAGTTAAGTCTATAATAATAGATCTACCTGATTCAGAATGCACAAAATTCAGGTGAAGAATAAATTTACTGCAATTCTGAAAACGAGTCAAAATTTAGAGCCCTAATAGATGAGTGTTACATCGCCCGAATTTCAGTAATCCTCCTGGTCAAGCTTTGGAAATGTCCACTGAAACTAGATGACATAAGGGTTTGGGAGAGCATTATGAAGAGACTTGCAGACGACCTTTGATTCGAATGTTGGATACTATGTGTCGTTTTTTTTTTCTTTTTCCCCATTACGGACAGTTTTGCCCATGTAATCCCTTGGCCCAAGTGGATCCTGCAGGAGAACAGGGTATTTATTTAAGGGCTAAAAGCCACTGAATTAAAAGGTCGATACGCCACCCGATTCTCAGCTGGGACCACTGTAATACCCACTGCCCCTCTCATGTTACGGGCCTAAACTAGCACGTTGTTGTTTGTGTTGTACTTTGCAGTGTTATAGAGTTCATGTTACAAGCTCATTACCAGCATTAAAGCACTCTGGGGATTATCTCGCTCTTTCGTGCTTGATGCTAATAAATCTACCCGGCAATCTTTAATTGACCATCGCCGTAACCATTCAATATCTCAATAATCTACAATGTTGCACTAAAGCCATTCGCCTTGGTGTTATATGATGCATATGTCATTTTATCCGTAACAGCACAGTCTCTACGATTTGATAAGCACCATGTAAACGAAAGTAACTGGTTTAGTTTTGGATTAGTCAATCGAAAATTAAGATTATATAATCGAGTATAGAAAAGAGATCGAGCAACTGTCCATATGGTGCCAGCGCAATAACCTGGCCCTCAACACCAGCAAAACCAAGGAACTGATTGTGGACTTTGGAAGGAGTAGGAGGGGGACCGACAGCCCCATTTATATCAACGGGTCGATGGTTGAAAGGGTCAAGAGCTTCAAATTCCTGGGCGTGCACATCTCTGAAGATCTTTCCTGGTCCAAGAACACTAATGCAATTATCAAGAAAGCTCCTCAGTGCCTCTACTTCCTGAGAAGATTACGGAGAGTCGGTTTGTCAAGGAGGACTCTCTCTAACTTCTACAGGTGCACAGTAGAGAGTATGCTGACCGGTTGCATCATGGCTTTGTTCGGCAATTTGAGCGCCCTGGAGAGGAAAAGAATACAAAAAGTAGTAAACACTGCCCAGTCCATCATCGGCTCTGACCTACCTTCCATCGAGGGGATTTATCGCAGTCGCTGCCTCAAAAAGGCTGGCAGTATCATCAAAGACCCACACCATCCTGGCCACACACTCATCTCCCTGCTACCTTCAGGTAGAAGGTACAGGAGCCTGAAGACTGCAACAACCAGGTTCAGGAATAGCTACTTCCCCACAGCCATCAGGCTATTAAACCTGGCTCGGACAAAACGCTGATTATTAATAACCCATTATCTGTTATTTGCACTTTATCAATTTATTTATTCATGTGTGTATATATTTATATTACGGTATATGGACACACTTATCTGTTTTGTAGTAAACGCCTACTATGTTCTGTGTGCTGAAGCAAAGCAAGAATTTCATTGTCCTATACAGGGACACATGACAATAAACTCACTTGAACTTGAACTTGAACTTGAACAAGATAAGTAGAAGTCGTTTTAGTTTTAGAGTTTTCAAAATGAGGAAGCCTAATACCCGATATCGCCACGAGCATATCCCAATCTTGGATTATATTATTGCTGTTCTACTCGTATAAAACATACAGTAGAACGGTGCCTGACTACCACACAGTTCTAGGGTACATCGAAGAAAGAAAGTGAAGACTGAAGAAACTGCAGATGCTGAAATCTCCTTAAAGAGGAATTAATGCCGCCTATTGGGGTTTCCAATGGGTTTTTTTTGCAACCCTTCGATCATGATTATTTCAGAGAGTGGCTGAGGAACTCAGAGGGTCAGACAGCATCTGCGGGGGGAAAGGATAAGCGACTTCTCGAGTGTGGACCCTTCTTCATCAGCCTGAAGAAGGGCCCCGACATGAAACGTTGTCTGTCCATTCCCTCCTCTGATGCTGCCTGACCCGCTGAGTTCCTCCAGCGCTTTGTGTTTTGAGAAAGAAAGTGAACTTTTCCTCAGCTTCTCCGACTTCTCTGAAATAATCTTGATTGAAGGGTTGCAAAAAATCCTTTGGAAAACCACGCTAAGCAGCATTAATTCCTCTTTCAGGGGATTATACGTTTCTGCGAACAAAATCTACGGCAGAGGAAACAAATGAAACTCATGGGAATTTCCCTCCACAACCCCATCCACTTCCCACAATACTCAAGTTCAAAAATACTGGGATAAATGGAACTTCCAAAGATTGAGTGCATCTACAGGGAGCTGTTATTCCATTTTCCCGATTCCCAAATACAATATTGTCTACAGCTGCAGGCAGCCAGGAATCAAAGTTAAAAGCATTGGACCCTGTGCAGCACTTGAATACTTTCTTATCTCTTCGAAATCGCCCCTTTGTCAACCTCACAAGCAAGACTTGGTAGTCTGATTTAAAAATACAATTTGCCTTTCAACCATGCACTTCCAGACGAACCACCATTTTAAAGTTCTTGGAGTAGTGACTGCTGGGTCGAAGACTTTGTTAGTTAGTGTAGCTTTAGCAATGATAAATTACATGCGAGCTCTGCATATTGTTCAGAATTGATCCTTATTTATTAATAAGGAGTCATGATCTATAAACTGTGGCTTGTCCACCTTAGGCTAATTAGTGCTCTAGGTCTTTTTATTGCCTTCATGTATAATTGCTATTCCATAGAGCTATGATATTGCTGTTACTATTCGATCTGTTAACAACATATCTTTTAGACACATTTTTAATAATTGATGAGACTTCCTACACCAATTTATTCCCCAAAGTTTCCGAATTACAAAATTGATAATCAAAATGCCTTGGCAGGGTATGATATTCAATTTATCACTTTTCTTTTGCACGTATACTTAACAGCTATTCACATCTATGGTTACAGTACACCTAGACTAAGTGACCCACATATAAAATGGTGTATTGATCCCATCTGCAACTTCAGAAACCCTTAATTAGACCGAGGTTGCCTTTCATCAGACCCTTCACTGTGTTATAATGTGCTTTAGAAAGTGTCAACAAAAATTGCATGCAAAGGAGCAGATACTTCTTCCTAATGGCACATTTAGCCTTGGCTAAATATAAATTGTTAATAGCCATAAAATACTTTTATGGTTCGAGCCACTGAATTAATACTGTAAGATGCCTTCTCCATTCTGTTTTATTTCACACATGAGGTCTTTTAATTATTATATTAAAATGGTTTATTTTGTCCGTCGATGAGTCAGGAGTGTACTCTGTTAAAATAATTGGAGCTGGTAACTGAACGCACTGAAAGGTTGGTGTATCTAATCTGATGTAATATCTGCAATTAGCTAAAAGGTGACTGTCTCCCATTTACATTTAACTTTATACATCATCAAGGAGATTAATATAAATTACATTACGGCAGAAGCCTAAATGTGGTCACCAGTTCAATATTGAGGCCATTAGTGAAAACATATCTGTCTCGAGATGGAACCATTACCCAGCGCCACATTCCTGTGGATTGTAACATAGCAACATGTTTTCTGTAAAGTTCATAAACATGTGTCATATATTATGAAGAAAGATGTTTTACCCAGTTATTGTTTTGCCCAGTCTTGAAGATAAAAAAAATCTGTGGTTTGACAGATTTAAGTGTTCAAAATTTGAAACAATCATGCCCCTTTCATGTGAGCCTAATGTTTGCTCTATAAAGATTGAGGCACTGAATTGCCATAATTTCAACTAGTATCAATAGGAAGAGCTCATCTAAACTTTGAAATAAGCTCCAAAGGCCTCCTAGAGCTGGCTTCTAGACTACTTAGGGGGATTGTTTATTCTGGGACACTACCCTAATAATGTCCTATCCCCTTCTCTAGCTTGCTTCCTGAATCTATGTGATCCAATTCTTCACTGCCCTTGCAATTCACAGACTTGAGGAACTGGTGATGGTGGTTTACAAAACAAAAGACATAAATTGCTGGAGTAACTCAGCAGGTCTAGCGGTATCCCTGAAGAACATAGATAGGCAATGCTTTGGGTCAGGACACTGTCCGACTAAGGGTCTCGACCCGAAACGTCACCTATCTATGTTCTCCAGAGCTGCTGCCTGACCTGCTGAGTTACTCCAGCACTCTGTGTCTTGAAATTTACAGCCTCATTCCAGTACAGCGATATGTCTTCCAAACCCGTAACCAGCAATATGCCACCTCCTCACCAGCAGCCTCTTTTGAATCAATTAATTGTTTCCCTATAACATATTAAATTGATGGATTCAAGAGGTGTTTGTCTCCCAGTATCCCCCAACCTCTTATTATCTGTCCCACTGGAGGTGGTCAGCGAGTGATAAAATGGAAGTGGAAACCTGGCAAAGCTGACTCACACAAGTCTTGCATCCTTCACCAACCTCAGCATAGGAAGCATCCGTTTGGCCAATGTCTGTCGGATCCAGACTTGCCCCTTGTTATCATCCCACCAGTTTGCAACATCAATAGTTCTTCTTCTTCTTCTTCTTGCGTATGGCGTGCATAGCCTAAAGTTGTAGGACAACTTGGTCTATTTGATCTTATTTGATTGTGCACGCCGGGTTGATTGCATTCGTCGAAACAGGGCGGACCACGTGAAGGTTGCAATCTCCCACCCCAGCGATAGTTCTGATAATAGTTCATGCTTTCAATTGCTGCAAGAATTCAAGGAGTTTGCAATAAACATGTCATTTGATCAACAGTTCACACAATTATTTAAATTATATATATTTTTAATATGCTATAAGCATCTAAATCAACGGTTGTTCAATATGCCTGTTGGTATTTAGATTTAGAATGACCACGCCAACGTTAAATAAGGATTTCAACGGCCATGGGAAGGGTTGTGAGCTGTGAGCATTCATTAAAAGTAGTGTGTCTCAGAGCCTGAGGTGACACAGTGGCATAGCTGGTAAAGCTTCTGCCTCACAGAGCCAGAGACCCATGTTCAATCCTTACCTTGGGGCTGTCCGTGTGGAGTTTGCTCATTCTCCCTGTGACTGTGTATCTTGTCTAGGTGTTCCCCGTTCCTGCCACAACCCAATGACTTGTGAGTTTGGAATTCAAATGCCCAGCTGGAATCCCACTGGATCTCTCTGTTGCTAACTCTTTTCCCATTCCATTACCAACCTATTTGTCTTATGCCTTCTCCATTGCCAGAATAAGGCCACATGCAAACTGGAGGAAAATCAGCTCATATTCTGCCTAGCAGCTTACAGCCCAAAATATATGACCATTGAATTCTCCAATTTTAGGTAACTAACCTACAAACACACCTCCCCTCTTTCTGCACCCCCTTTCCCCCCCTCTATTCCCTGTACCACACCTGTGCATTAATCTATTCCTTTTCCCATCGCCTTCCACCTTTATCCCTTCCTTTGGCTTCACATCTCAGACACCCCCCCCCCCACTCCCCCCCATCCAACCCAAAGCAAGCATCATCCCTGTACCACCATGCAAGAACTCCATTGCTTTCAATGAAACTGCTTTTCATTCATCTGTATTTTTGACAGTATAAACTCACCCTGCTTAAACTCTCCCTGGAGGATAATGTAGGTCCCTTGCAGTCAGAAACAGGCGAATTGATCATGGGGAACAAGGACATGGCAGACTAATTGAATAACTACTTTGGTTCTGTCTTCACTAAGGAAGACATAAACAATCAGCCGGAAATAGCAAGGGATCAGGGGTTAAATGAGATGGAGGAACTGAGTGAAATCCAGGTTAGCCGGGAAGTGGTGTTAGGTAAATTGAATGGATAAAAAGCCGATAAATCCCCAGGGCCAGATAAGTTGCATCCCAGAGTACTTAAGGAAGTAGCCGCAGAAATAGTGGATGCATTAGTGATAATCTTTCAAAACTCTTTAGATTCTGGAGTAGTTCTGAGGGTAGCTAATGTAACCCCACTTTTAAAAAGGGAGGGAGAGAGAAAACGGGGAATTACAGACCAGTTAGTCTAACATCGGTGGTGGGGGAAATTCTGGAGTCAATTATTAAAGATGGGATAGCAGCACATTTGGAAAGTGGTGAATTCATTGGACAAAGTCAGCATAGATTTATGAAAGGTAATCATGTCTGACGAATCTTATAGAAATTTTCGAGGTTGTAACTAGTAGAGTAGATAGGGGAGAACCAGTGGATGTGTTATATCTGGACTTTCAGAAGGCTTTCGACAAGGTCCCACATAAGAGATTAGTATACAAACTTAAACACATGGTATTGGGGGTTCAGTATTGATGTGGATAGAGAACTGGCTGGCAGACAGGAAGCAAAGAGTGGGAGTAAACGGGTCCTTTTCAGAATGGCAGGCAGTGACTAGTGGGGTACCGCAAGGCTCAGTGCTGGGACCCCAGCTATTTACAATATATATTAATGATCTGGATGAGGGAATTGAATGCAACATCTCCAAGTTTGCGGATGACACGAAGCTGGGGGGCTGTGTTAGCTGTGAGGAGGATGCTAGGAGGCTGCAAGGTGACTTGGATAGGTTGGGTGAGGGGGCAAATGCATGGCAGGTGCAGTATAATAGTAAGGTTAAACGAGAACTTACCAGTTTGAAGTTTGATCTGTATTTTATGAGGAGTTACGATGAGGGATTACGTGAAGAGCCCGCTCAGCACGCATGCGCGGCATACTTCAAAGCAGCGGTGTGGAATCACAGATAGACACAGTTATTGAAATAAACATAGTAAAGAAAAGGAGACATCAGTTATCAGTTTGACCCATATTATTGAGGGAGGGAGTGGAGGGCACATAATCCCTCATCGTAACTCCTCATAAAATACAGATCAAACTTCAAACTGGTAAGTTCTCGTTTAATCTTACTATTTTACTTCGGAGTCACGTGAGTGACTACGTGAAGACTTCAAAGCTCTGTGATTTCAAACCGTGTAACAGTTATTACTTCACTCACTGCTGAAGTCCTTGAGGGAGGAAGTGTGTTATCGTAATCAACCAATGAATCTGTTTGTAGAAAAACACAATGGTATTTTTTAACAATAACAACAAAGAAATTAAATTGCTCCCCTGGGCTTAAATTAAATATTTGCAGACTGTCAAAAAATTTCTGCAAATAAAGCAGGTTTTGCCAACGGCTTATTATAAAATTTCTGAACGGTCTTTCCCCCGACCATCCTGCTGTAGCCAGGATGTGGTCTATAGGCACATCCATTCTTTTGGCCGTCGACGTGGATGCTGCCCTGGTGGAGTGAGATTTGTACATGTTAGTGTTTATCCCAGCAGCTTTTAGCACCTGCTTGAGCCATCGTGAAATGGTTTGGCTCGTCACCCGACCATAAGGTTTTTTATGACTGACCCACAAGGCTTTTCATCTCCCTCGAATATTTTTGGTTGTGTCTATGTAGGACAGTAGGTGGGTCATGGCACATAACCGTGGTTCTGGCGGGTAAGCCCGGAATTCCACGATTGGATTAGGTGTTCCTGGTCTGCTCTGTTTGATCAGTCCCTGGATAACGACAGAGATCTGGTCTGGAGCTGTGAGCATGCTGTCCAGTCGCAATAGGTGTAGTGACTGGACCCTCTGTGCAGATACAAGTGCCATCAACATGAGTGTTTTGAGCATAGATTGTTACAGGTTGAGGGATCTGGCTGGTGGCCATTCTCTGAGGTATGTCAGGACCACACTGCCATCCCATATATGGGTGTACCTTGGTCTAGAGGGTTAGAGTTGTAAATAGATAGATAGATAAATACTTTATTAATCCCCTTATTCAGGGGAAATTCTGATGTCCTTGCAGCACACTAATAAAAATACAACACAGTATTCATAAAGAAATTCAACACCAAAACATCCCCTAAATACCCTTCATTAGTTTGACCACCAGCGGGTGGGACCCCATGGCCTGTTGTCCTGGTTTTAAATAGACAGACAGGGCACTTCTAGCTGTGTTGATGGCTCTGTAGCTGAGTCCTTCATCGTGGTAAAGGTTCGCCAGGAATTCCAGTACGTTGGTACTGTAGTGGTTGAGTAGGTGGTCCCTGTATCCAAGCAGTACTTATCCCATTTTTTGATGCTGGACAAGTGCTGTTTCTTAGTGGATGTTCGGAGGGATGCTGACATGGTGTCGATGGTTTGTTCTGATAATCCCAGTCCCAGAAGTGGTTTGTGCAGAATTTGCAACCCAGGAGTTTGATTTTTTCATGGCACGGGTGGCTTGTGCCCGACACTGGGTGTTAATAACTCTGGGTCACTGGGGAATACCATCGGAGTTTCAACAATCATGTCATGGAGTATTGGGAACCATGGCTGCGTAGGCCAGTCGGGTGCTATCAAAATACCTGAAGCAGAGTCCATTTGTATTGTGCGTAGTCCCCGACTGATGAGGCAGAAGGGAGGAAATGCATAGAAGAAGAATTTCCCCAATCCAGCGCGAACGCATCTACTGCTGCTGCCTCAGGGTCTGGTTCCCAAGCGACATACATAGGTACCTGGTGATTTAGCCTTGATGCAAATAAATCGATATCTGGCGTGCCATATTGCTTGATAACTTTTGCAAATTTTTTGGGGTTTAACATCCATTCGATGTTGTCATTAAATTTACGTGACCTGGTGTCTGCCACTGTATTTAGCTTACCTGGCAAGTAAGTTGCTGATAGCCAAATATGTCTTTCGACACACCATTGTCAAATTGTGTTGACCAACTTGTCGCATGATACCGATTTTATGCCGCCCATATGGTTAATGTAGGCCACCACCGTAGTATTATCTATTTGTAACCGTACATGCAAGTGATGCATATTTGATGCATATGCTTTTAAACCATAAAAGTCACCCAACATCTCTAGGTAATTAATGCCCAGTGTAAGTGGTAATGATGACTCTGGGTTAGTCCATCTACCACCTGTGCTGGATATGGAGTTAGTTGCTCCCCAGCCTTGAGCACTGGCATCTGTTTGGATAACTAACGTAGGGTTAGTGATGATAATAGGGCTGAAACTATGCCAAACGTTTTTTGCCCACCACTGTAGTTCTGATATTGCTTCAGTGGGTAACTTCATGACACGATCATAATGACCTGTATGTCGTTTTGGTGCCTGTACCTTTGCTCTTTGTAAGTTTTGACAGTGCAAAGGTCCGAATTGTGTAGCCGGAAATGCTGCTACCATTTTCCCAATTACTCTGCTACTTGTCGAATAGTTGGTCGTTCGTTGACCATTAATTGTTGCATGATTGTGCCAATTCAACAGTTTTGTCTCTTGGCAATGTTACAGTCACGTAGACTGAATTAATTGTGAAGCCCAAGTAGTCCATGATTGTGGATGGCTTCAACTTAGATTTATCTGGATGTAAGACAATCCCAGGGTTTCGAACAACTGTTTGGTAGCTGATACAGCTAACCTAGTCAATTCCATGGCCTTGCCTACTATTAAGATATCATCAAGATATGCCATGACGATATGTTTTTGTCTTCTTAATATTGCCAGAGCTGGTTTTAGTATCTTGGTGAATAATCTTGGGCTGATGTGAACCCATTGGGTAACGCTTTAAACTGCCATAGCTGCCCCATCCAGGTAAATTTCAGGTATCTGCGATGATCCTTGTGAATGGTACTGAATAGTAAACATCTTTAAGATCAATGCTTGCCATGAAGTATCCTTTGGAAATTAGTTGTTTGGCAGTAACAACCGTTTCCATTTTGAAATGTATATACTTAACAAATATATTTAGTGAAGTTAAGTCAATGATGATGCGACACCCACCATCTTTTTTGGGTTTAGTGAATATATTTGATACGAATTCCAAGGGTTCATGTTTTGTTTTCCCATGATACCCTTTGTAATTAGTCTCACCAGTTCAGCTTGTCCCTCTCATTTCTTTAACGGAGAGGGAAAATACCCTCCGGGGTGAATGTTGAACTGGTGGCAATTTTTCTAGTATGAATTGTATTTTGTATCCACTAATGCCATTGCGTATATACTGATCACTCGTGATAGACTCCCGTGCTTCTTTAAACAGGTGTAATCTCTCCTCTGTTAGTATTAAGCCCCTATTTTCTATACGCTGGTAGGAACCAGACCCACCTACCTCCATGGTTATGGGTATTCTTCTGTTTCCTGCCGGTCCAACGAGTCTTGCATGTTGTCTGACGTGGTGGTGATGTTGGGGGGTGGCGCATTTTCCATGGGGTCCGCTCTGGGCCCTGGTCTAAAGAAGACTTCCGGTGACAGAATGCGGACCCCGAGCTTTCACCAGTCCCATATGGTAGACGTCGACTGATGGACGCGATGGGGTGCTGCTGCTTAGGAATTATTGTTTTTGGTTTGCTCGTCCCGGGGCCTGCCCTCATGAGACCGAAAGTTTTTTAAGGCCTCTTCCATATCCTTCATATGCTTTGTGAGGTTTTTGCCAAAGAGCAGTGGGTCTGGCTCAGTGGCTGGGGTTTTACACAACCCCGCAAATTTAGGATTTTATGGCAAGTCTTATGATTTGTTTACGAAGGTTGTGGTCATCTCCGTATTTGTCCACGGAACGAGCAAACGATGTGATGGCTGACGTCAGGAGCCTGAGGATCCACTGCAGTTTTAGCTCCTGGTTCCGAATATTTGCCCCAACGTGCCCCCAGTTTTGGCTGTTTACAGCCGGCACTTTAAGGGACTCACAGTTCTCTGGAGCTGTATACGTTTCTAAGGCCTCATTGACCACTTCTCCTGTAGGGGCCTGTTGGAGAGGTGGTTAATGCTGGCCGCTAGTTTGGCCTTTAACGGCCTCCTGCACGTGGGGCTGCCACGTAGCGGTCCACCACACCCAGCAGCTCTTCCTGTTCCTGCACCCCTTGCAAACTCCCGACATCTTCAGCCAGCGTCCCCTCTTCTTGACCAGCCCAGTCCTGGTCACCAAAGCTACCCTCGGGTAAGGAGGAAGCAATGGACAGTGCACAAGACACTGTGGAGGGAGTGCCTGAACTCCCCCTGCGAGAGCGCCCCTCACGAAGCGCGTCTCGCTGGAGCTCCTGCTCCAGGAGCCGCACCATGCGGCTCAGGCGGCTGTCTCCCCTCCCCGTGCGGGTGGAGAGACGTCCCCGTCCGACAAGTCGGAAGCCACCGGCCAGACGCTTCTTCGGTAGCTTGACTTCCAGCCCGCTGCTCAGGCGCTAGCGGGCTGGGCTCGGCACGGTGTCGGGGAATAGCGGAGCGCCGGGTAAGCGGTCCTACCGCCTTGTTGCTGCCCCCCCCCAGATGGAACGCTCCTCCGTGGAGTCGAGCGGGGGACAGGTTTGTCCAAGAGCCTTTCTTCTCTGCCTGAAATAAAGCAGAAGGCTCCCTGTGAAAGAAAACCCGACCTCAGAGCTTACCTGATGGTCCGTTCTTTCACCCCGTAGCGGGAGCGCTGGACTCCCGATGCGGCCGCTGTTGCACTGCTGAACGCAATGCCGCGCATGCATGCTGAGCGGGCTCTTCACGTAGTCACTCACGTGACTCCGAAGTAAAATGTGGATAAATGTGAGGTTATCCACTTTGGTGGCAAAAACAGGAAAGTAGACTAATATCTGAATGGTGGCCTATTAGGAAAAGGGGAGATGCAACGAGACCTGGGTGTCATGGTACACCAGTCATTGAAAGTAGGAATGCAGGTGCAGCAGGCAGTGAAGAAAGCAAATGGTATGTTAGCATTCATAGCAAAAGGATTTGAGTATAAGAGCAGGGAGGTTCTACTGCAGTTGTACAGGGTCTTGGTGAGACCACACCTGGAGTATTGCGTACAGTTTTGGCCTCCTAATCTGAGGAAAGACATTCTTGCCATAGAGAGAGTACAGAGAAGATTCACCAGACTGATTCCTGGGATGGCAGGACTTTCATATGAAGAAAGACTGGATAGACTCGGCTTGTACTCGCTGGAATTCAGAAGATTGAGGGGGGATCTTATAGAAACTTACAAAATTCTTAAGGGGTTGGACAGGCTAGATGCAGGAAGATTATTCCCGATGTTGGGGAAGTCCAGAACTAGGGGTCACAGTTTAAGTATAAGAGGGAAGTATTTTAGGACCGAGATGAGAAAATCATTTTTTACACAGAGAGTGGTGAATCTGTGGAATTCTCTGCCACAGAAGGTAGTTGAGGCCAGTTCATTGGCTATATTTAAGAGGGAGTTAGATGTGGCCCTTGTGGCTAAAGGGATCAGGGGGTATGGAGAGAAGGCAGGTACAGGATACTGAGTTGGATGATCAGCCATGATCATATTGAATGGCGGTGCAGGCTCGAAGAGGCGAATGGCCTACTCCTGCACCTATTTTCTATGTTTCTATGTTTCTATAATCCTACACATGCCCAGAATCTAATTAATCTTCTTTGGACTCTCAGATTCATGATATATCCTTTGCCGGGCGAGTGGATCAGTCTTGCACACAATATTCCAACTGGCCACAATATAATGGCAATAAACTGTCTCTTACACTTCTTTTAATAAAGACCACAAACCCCTTGCCTTCCTAATTGCCCAAATGTTCCTGTATCTGAACTTTCAGTGACTCGATGATAATCGGGTCTCTCTGAACAACAGCAACTTTCAGTCTGTGCCATTTGCAAAATGTTTCACTTTTCTATCTTATCTATCAAGGTGGACCTCATGTTCGTCCACTGTATTTTGCAATTCCCATGTCATGGATCTCCTTTGCATTCCCCTCACAAAACATACACCACCCAATTTTTGTACATCATCTCTGGTATTTTGGAAGGTGCATTTATCATCTCCAAAGCCACCGCCATCCAAGCCATAGGACACAAGTAATCAGATCCTAGATTTTATTCCCATATTTCCTTATTACATAAACAGAGGCCATCAAATGTATATCAGCTCACAGATTTTCCTCCACTGATTTTGACCTGTAACCTCCTCCCCATTTTCCTATCAACTCCTCCCCCCCCCCCCCCCCCCCTCCCAAATTATCTCAGTCATCTACATGCTAATATTGTGAGCAATATTGACCACCATATCTGAGGAAGGATGTGCTGGCTCTGGAGAGGATCCGGAGGAGGTTTACAAGAATGATCCTAGGAATGAGTAGGTTAACCTATGATGAGTGTTTGACGGCACTGGGCCTGTACTCGCTGGAGTTTAGAAGAATGAGGGGGTGTCTCATTGAAACATACAGAATAGTGAAAGGCTTGGATAGAGCGGAGAGGATGTTTCCACTAGTGGGAGAGTCTAGGACTAAAGGGCATAGCCTCAGAATTAAAGGACTATTTTAGGCAGGAGATGAGGAGCAATTTCTTTAGTCAGAGGGTGGTGAATCTGTGGAATTCTATTCCATAGACGGCTGCAGAGGTCAAGTTAGTGGATATATTTAAGACGGAGGTAGATTGATTCTTGATTAGTACAGGTGTCAGAGATTATGGGGAGAAGGCAGGAGAGTGGGGTTAGGAGGGAGTGATCATTGAATGGCAGTTGGCTTGATGGGGCCGAGTGGCCTAATTCTGCTCCTATCACTTATGATCTTATGATCTACAGTAAGAGCATTTTTTTTGTAGCAAACTAATTACAACCCCAAAGATTTTGGATTGTGGGGGAAATCAGAGTACCCAATTAACATGCAAACTCACAGACAGGATTGAATTTAGGTGACCGAGGAAGCAGCTCTACTAGCTGTGCTACTGTGCCACCCATCTTTCAAACCAATTATTTTCTCAATTGTTGTCCCAATGATAGTCCCTTTCAACTCCCCATTCAGTCTAGCCCTGCTGTTCAAGAGTCAAGAGTGTTTTATTGTCATATGTACCAAAATGGAATAATGAAAGTCTTGCATGCAGCACTACAACTGATTTGTAAACACAGCATTCAATGGATAACATAATAAACAAACAAAATACTTTTGAACAAAAGAAAGTTCAATAAATGTTGGGATGTAATGTTAAAATTGTACAAGGCATTGGTGAGGCCAATTCTGGAGTATGGGGTACAATTTTGGTCGCCTAATTATAGGAAGGATGTCAACAAAATAGAGAGAGTACAGAGGATATTTACTAGAATGTTGCCTGGGTTTCAGCAACTAAGTTACAGAGAAAGGTTGAACAAGTTAGGGCTTTATTCTTTGGAGCGCAGAAGGTTAAGGGGGGACTTGATAGAGGTCTTTAAAATGATGAGAGGGATAGACAGAGTTGACGTGGATAAGCTTTTCCCACTGAGAGTAGGGAAGATTCAAACAAGGGGACATGACTTGAGAATTAAGGGACAGAAGTTTAGGGGTAACATGAGGGGGAACTTCTTTACTCAGAGAGTGGTGGCTGTGTGGAATGAGCTTCCAGGGAAGGTGGTGGAGGCAGGTTCGTTTTTATCATTTAAAAATAAATTGGATAGTTATATGGACGGGAAAGGAATGGAGGGTTATGGTCTGAGCGCAGGTATATGGGACTAGGGGAGAATACGTGTTCGGCACGGACTAGAAGGGTCGAGATGGCCTGTTTCTGTGCTGTAATTGTTATATGGTTATATGGTTATATACAAAAAAAAGGCCAAAGTCCCAATTGCAATCAAGGCAGTTGGTAGTTTGGAGTTTAGTTGGGGTTCGTAGCACTCAGTGGCCTACTGTACATTTTTCCCAATGGCAGGAGTGAAATAAAAGTATGGGCAGGGTGGGGTTAGTCCTTTATGTTGCCTTTTTTTGGAAGCAGGGCATCTGTAGATCCCTTCAATGGTGAGGAGGTCAGTACCCGTGATGACTGGGCAGTGTTCACGATTTTTTGTAATCTCCTTTGTTCTTGGATTTTCAAGTTACCGAAACAGGCCATGATACAACCAATCAATATGCTTTCCACTGTACACCTGCAGAAGTACGAGTGTATTCGTCAACATGCCAAATCACCTCAATCCTCATAAGGAATTTGTGGCTTTGAGGAGCATTCTTCATGTTGCATCAATGTGCTGGATCCAGGACAGATCTTCAGAGATATGCATGCTCAGGAACGTGGAACTTATTGGCTCTTTCCACCATCGACCCATCGATGAAAACTAGTTTATGGATTCACGGCTTTCCTCTTCTGGAGTCAACAATCAGTTCCTTAGTTTACTTACATTGAGAGCAAGGTTCTTGACCTTGCACCATTCTGATTTACAATTCATCTCCCTCCTATATTTTAACTCATCATTACCCATAATTCATCCAAAAACAGTGGCAAATGTAAAGATGGTGTCAGAACAGTATCCAGCTACACAGTCTTGAGTACAGAGTGAGTAGAGCAGGGAGCTGAGTACACAGCCTGAGGTGCCCCTGAGCTTATGGTTATCAAGGAGGAAGTGTTGAAACGTCACCAATTCCTTTTCTCCAGAGAGGTTGCCTGATCCGCTGAGTTACTCCAGCTTTTTGTGTCTATCTTCGGTTTAAACCAGCATCTGCAGTTCCTTCCTCCACATGACGATGATGACACATTATGGTCACTTGTGCAGTATCACCTGTGCCACTAGGTGTAGTGAAATTCTTTGTTTTTGCATACAAATTACCCAAAAGAGTCGACAGAAATGCGCTGAAAAAGTTACAAAAAGTTCTCATCCCGTCTTTGGCCCTGCCGCCAGATCCCCCTTAGTTCTTGGCAGCCTACCCACACCGGGTCTTCCTTAGTTCTCTATCACATGTCTCGTCCACCTTGGCCCGATCCCGTCCTCAACCCATCTCGACCCCGAGGCTCCATCCTTGGCCTGACTTCGTTCGAGGCTCCGACCCGTAGTTGCAATCATGCATTTCAGCACAATCTCTTCAGGATGCCAAGGACTGGTGAGCAGCAGAAGAATTGATATAATTTTCTGATAGACACATTCTGTAACCATTTAAATATCAAACCGAGTCCAAATCTTTTGATCACTATTTTGCAATCATTCAGTTTGTGCAACAGATGCTAATTCTGAATTAGCATGCATTGTGTGCTCACAGACTTCTGATGCAAGTTCCCCACCAGGTTTTCTTGCAGGTGAGTAGAATGTGATGTAAATGCATGCACAATGCTGATTTAAGACCAGTGCTACCACACTGCAGTTCATTAATGCTCCTCACATCCTGATCTATTTAAAAGCACCATCAATTATTTGTAGGATAATGGTAGAATGAACTGTGTTTTGTCTGTTTCTGAAAATGGGGTCCTATACGGTGCATATACACTTGTGCAGCTGCAGAGAGTGATGGAGCAGAAGCAGGGATTATGTGATTTAAATTTAAGATTTCAGAAAACCTCTGCTGATTCCAATCTGGATGCCTTAATCAGCATTCCTTTCATCACCATCGTGCAAGCTCTCAGTACCTCCCTCCTACTTGCCTTAGCTATCTTTGGTGTAAACCAGCATCTGCTGTTCCTTCCTACGATTTTTCCTGTCACATCTGTCAGATCCAGTACGTGCCCATAAATCCAACGCAATCACGTCCATCTCAAAGTTAGCGTTTGCCGCACACGATGAAGAGTACGCAATGTATCTGCGTCTGAACTGATGGTTGAGAGTATCAGAAGTGAAAATATGCCTTCGTCTTACTGGCTTGGTTGTATTTCTTGGGCATGTAAGTGGAGGAAAGTACTGGGGCTGTGGTGTATGCAGGAATGGAAAGGAAGACGTGCATGCATCTACCGACTGTAAGAGAGATTGTGAAGCCGGGCGGCTAGGCCTGTCTGGCAGCAATGGGAGCCTCGGCGGCAATGTGGGCCTTGGCGGTGTCAGGAGCCTCGGCGGCAATGTGGGTCTTGGCGGTGTCAGGAGCCTCTGCGGTGGCGGGAGCCTCGGTGGTGGTGGGGCCTCGTGGTCGATGAGCGTGGGGGGACCACCGTCAAGAACAACGGGGACCCGGCATGGGGGGGAACCATGTGGGGGACAGTAGGAGAACAAAGGGGGACCCGGTGTGCGGGAGGGGGGGAGGGGGGGGACTCTAGTTTAAAATCCTCTGCCCAGGGGATAAGTCTGTATTCGTTCGTTCATTTATGCTGGCGAAGGCGCTGTGCACACGGCAACCAGACAACAGTCGCTTGACTTTTTCTTTTTGTTTTCACTTTTAATTTCACGTTTTTGGGTACCTTGTGTGTTGTGAACGCCCGTAGACCAATTTCCCTCCGAGAATGAATAATGTTTATCGTATTGTATTACCAATCTTTTCTGTTTTTATTTCATGCTTTCAGCATCTGCAGTTCTTTTCTTTTTAATTATTTTCTAAAAGAGCCATGTAGAATTAATAGAATACTCGTAGATATTATAATTTCTGCTATTCTATGGAGAGCCTTCAATCATCCAGTGGCAAGAAATTGTATTGAAACCCTACGGACAGACATTTCACAGGTGGATAGAACAATGCCAAAATACTACACTAGGGGGTATATCTGTGGACGAGCCACACCACTGGGACAAGGTGGAAAATTTGCTGCAACTGACTGTTGTGCTGCAAATCCGAATATTGGCTATCCGAAATAATGCTCTTCACTGCTAATATAAAAAAAAGATGCTGCTCTGATTCTTTTCTTCAATTTGGAAAACTATCTTTGCAATTAAATATGTCCTTATTAAAATAATTCCTGCAGTTGGTTTGTTACTTTTCACAGCAATGGATGTCAGTGAAAATGGAGAGGGAGAGGGAGAGGGGGAGGGAGACGAAGGGAGAGGGAGAGGGAGGGAAAGGGAGAGGT